>NW_027466084.1:3567500-3967500 GCF_046127955.1 Nelusetta ayraudi
AAAAACTACATTACACCCGTTAATTAATGACAAAGCTGATCCACTAGGGGGCGCAATGAGGGCTGCATCCAGGGTTTGGCAACCTTTTTGAACCTGAGAGCTACTTCATGGATCCTGAGTCATATGAAGGGCAACCAGTTTGCTACACTCTCCTGATATATATTATGGTATACTGTATATTATATTATATATTATTGTTAATGGTACTGATCTATGTCAAGTTCAATTGACATTAAAGCACATGTTTTCAACAGATCACATGATATATTCATGATGTATCCCCCCCCCAAAAAAAAAAAATTTAATCACTTTTTTTAATTTCACTAACTTTTTCTATTTACTTATTTGTTTTTAACTACTAACTACAATTGCTATTAACCTCCTTGTTTTCGCTAATCTGCATTTGATTTCATTGTTTGTATATTCTTTTGTTTGTAAGTATTTTTTCAGCTTCAAATTTTACTTTCATATGTTTTAACTTTCTCCTGTAAAGTGCCTTTGAGGACTTTGAAAATCGCTCTACAAATAAAATGTATTATTACTATTATTAATATCACTATTATTATTTGTAGGAGGAGCTGAGGCGGGACATCGCCAGGCTGCAGAGAGAGAAGGAGCGAGCCCGGGCCGCCATCACCCAGGCCGCCGCCGCCACCGTCAAGGCGGCCACCTCGCACTCCTCCTCCTCCTCCACCTCACACTCAAAACACTCCTCCCAAAGCTCTCACGCCGGCGCCTCACACTCCTCGTCCCACAAGCGCAAAAGGGAGGAGGAGCCGCAGCAGCAGCAGCAGCAGCAGCAGCAGCAGCAGCAGCAGCGAGAGAAGGGCAGAAGCAAAGACAGGCACCACGACAAAGAGAAGAAGAGGGACCGGGACAAGGACCGGGACAAGGACAGGGAGCGGGACAAGCATCGGGACAGAGACGGGGAGCGGGAGCAGGAGAGCGAGAGGGAACGAGAGAGGGGGAAGGAGAGGGAGCGGCCCCGGGACCTAGACGGGGAGCGGGGGGACAAGGACAGAGAGCCCAGCTCGTCCAAGCACAAGAAGAAGAAGCTGTCGTCGGCCTCAAAGGACCACAAGAAGGACAGCAAGTTGTACTGCATATGCAAAACGCCCTACGACGAGTCCAAGTAAGCTGCTTGCCACACACTACTGTTACAGAATAGAATATCGTTAGCCTAATAGCATCATTTCCTAAGTCATTTGTTTGGCCAAATTATGATATCTGAGAAAAAATTAAATAAAAAAAAATACTGATGTGCTTCCGAAAAAAATGTGTTTTTTCTTTTTTTCCGAAAATGTCCAAATATGACTTGGGCGACATGCCATGAGGCTAACGATATACGGCTGCACAATATATTGTATCGCGATATCAACATGTGCGATAGACATATTGTAAACATTGCGATAAATAGTGCGTTCGTCCATGCGCTAGACGTAAAGAAATTTGGCCAATCAGATGGAGCCTTGCTGCGTCAGATGCCCGCCTCCAAGTAACTGCTTGCGGTTGAGTACCGCAAACCTTGTGGAGAGACCGAGGGGGGCGGAGTCATGGCGGAAGCGACAGACACGCACGAGGAAAATGTGGTCGAAGACAAACCGAAGCGCGACACAACACCGGTGTTACGTCCGTACTGGTCTTCAGTTTAACGGGTTTCCTCGCCGAACAGCTGCAGATCGCCACCTTCAGCGGATTCCTCAGAAATTCAGCGCAACATATTACTGCCGGTTTTACCGTCGCAGTCCACGTCTACCACATCGAATAACCTCTCGCACGTGAGCAGTGAGCACGAAGGCATGAAGGCAGCATCCAGCTAACCCCCCCCCCCCCCCCCCCGCCCCCCCGACCCCCCACCCCACACACACACACGCCGTACCCCAACAACTTGTTGGCATAGAAAATGTGAAACATTTGCAATGTGAGACACTGCAGGTGGATTTAAATTCTTCTGTTCACCTTTAAGATTTAAGTTATTCAAATTATTTTATTTACTTATTTTTTATTTCAACAATGCAGGCAGTGGGGGATGATTCTGCTATCCATGTTTTTGAGTGGCATAAATGTTTGATATTGAAATGCTCTGCTTAAGTGATGGAGAAATTGTGTTGCTGTGCACCTGAGTTGGTTCAGTGTTGGTACAGCAGCTGCTTGCCAGGTGCAGTTCTTTCAACAAAAACATCTTGTTGGAAAGGAAACATTGGATGCTGTTTTTTTTCAGTGTCTGCATAGGCTACTCAGTATCTGCAGTCTATGTTCCCAGCAAAATCCAAAGCAGAAAGACATGAACACTGTATACTTAAGTATTTGTTTATTTATCTGAAGTCATATCGTTATCGCAACACACAACAGCATTATCGCATATCGCATGTTTTCCTAATATCGTGCAGAAGAGAATAGAGGGATATTGGGGTTAATGTTGGGGTTTGTTTTTTGGTTTTGTTCTCTTTCACTTTAATGCAGATGCTCTGACGTTATGTTAAATTGATATACTTTTCTGAATTGTCTGCAGAAAATCGATAAAGAAATTTGGAAGAAAAAAAAAGAATAGAATAGAATGAAAATGAAGCCTTTATTAATCCCACATTGGGGAAAACAAGGATTATATTAATTAAAAATAAATTAAATAGAATATCAATCGAGTAAGGAAGCACAGCAGCAAAATTACTTCTTTTTTTTCACAGCACAATTTCGTTTCCACAAAAATAAAAACGCTAGCCCACTTTCTGTCTCGTCAATAAATTATTGAAATGGTTGAATCCTGTGTCCTCCAAAATTAATGCTAAGCATTTTTTCTATACATATAAATCTTTTAAAATCCCCTAAATAGAAAAAAATGGGGGGAGGGGGAGTTAGGGGAGCGGACTGCCCACAAAGCCATGACCCAATCAAAACAGCTCTGTGACCCACTTTTAGGTCTTGGTTTAAGAGCTCATATTTCATTTATACATTGTTTTAGAAAGGCCAGTTTTAAAAGTTTCTCTCACTCGCTCTCTCTCTCCCCTCCCCTGCCCTCCCCGCCTCTCTCTCCCAATCTCCCTCGCAGGTTTTATATCGGCTGCGACTTGTGCTCCAACTGGTTCCATGGAGCCTGCGTGGGCATCACGGAGAAAGAAGCCAAGAAGTTGGAGGACTTTGTGTGCAGCGACTGCAAGCGCGGCCAAGAGGCGGCGAGCAGCGAGGAGCTGTTCTGCATCTGCAGGACGCCTTACGACGAGTCGCAGTACGACTTTTAGTTGACGCGATATCGTTTTTTGTTTTTTTTTTTTGGCTTGTTTGTTCTAAACAAACCTCATCACAATTTCCGTTGTCCGCCTGTCTTCCGCCGGCAGGTTCTACATAGGCTGCGACCGCTGCCAGAACTGGTACCACGGCCGCTGCGTGGGCATCCTGCAGAGCGAAGCCAACCAAATCGACGTGTACGTCTGCCCGCAGTGTCAGTCCACCGAGGACGCCATGACGGTCCTGTCACCGCTCACCGACAAGGACTACGACGGCTTGAAAAGAATATTACGCTCATTACAGGTACCAAAGCCGTGTGCGTGGAACAGTTTGTCTTTAAAGGTCCAGTGTGTAAAATTTTTAAGGAAGCCCTCCTGACAGTGTGTTTCGAACGATTAATCTTTTTTAATCGCAGAATCTCCATAGTTAACTGAGATTAATCGCAGTTAAAATTGCATGTGTAAAATTCTGTTATTTTGCATTTCAAGGCAGTTTTAACCCCATAATGTAAAGTATTTCTTGCCAGAAATCGGCCATGGGGACCGACTATGGGTTAGTAAAAGGGACAAAAAGGCTTACCGCGGGTTCACACCGGACGCGGAAGCAACGCAGAGTGACTGGCCCACCAAGATAGTGCCCAAGCCACCATTTCTCCGCGACGGTCGACAAGCGCCTCTGCTCAGCTGTTTACTCCCATCCAGAGCTATTTTTTTCATCACGATCAATTTCACATCGTCCATCTTTACTGGACAGCGACTCCTCTCCTGACCGACACCATCGGTTAACGAGCGCCGCAAAAGGAAGCAGGCTCCATTCCGCGGCGCTCGTGTGGACAATCCGGCTGCCTGACAGCGAGTTTCTTGTTTAGGGTGAACGCTCGCATCTTCAAATAAACAAGGTGTCCAGGTTTGGGTGTGCAGGCCACCGTAGTTCACTGGCGAGCTCAGGAGAGGGAGAGAGAGCCAAGGACGCTGCAATCTAAAATGTAACCACTTGATAGCGCTGTTTTTCCTTTAAAATTTCCAAATTTTACACACTGGACCTTTAAGCAGATAAAGACCATGTCACACTTGAACCCTTTCCCTCAACTAATGCTCACCAGCCAAGTGTTTCAATCTTCCAATGAAGCGAGTCTTGTATGTCCTGCACAAAAATGTTTCTCAAACCAATACCATCATGTGACTATTTATCCCAGTCTCACAAAATGGCATGGCCGTTCCTTGAGCCCGTGGATCCCCATGATGCACCCGATTACTACCGCGTCATCAAAGAACCCATGGGTAAGAAGAGCGTGTCGACTCGCGTCTGCCGGCAACGGCTGCAGAACATTCCGACGGATGAAGGTCCTCGGCGTCGGTCCGCTTTGCTCATGGTTTTTTTCGCACACCTCTCCGTCTCCCTCGCAGACTTCTCTACAATGGAAACCCGTTTGCAGAAGCGGCATTATCACAAGCTCACCGAGTTTGTCGCCGATGTGACCAAAATCTTCGACAACTGCCGCTACTACAACCCCAACGACACGCCCTTCTTTCAGTGTGCAGAGGTGCTGGAAGCCTTCTTTGTGCAGAAGCTCAAAGGTTTTAAAGCAAGCAGGTAAGACCAAGTGCTTCTCATAGTTATATATTGTTGGGTTCCTAAGGTCCCTTGCCATGCCTTTTTCATTTATCTATTATTTATTTTTTGTTACCCTGTTGTTTCCTGTCCCCTGCCTCCATCATCATTTATCTCTGCTGAGTTAACAAATGTATGCCTGTCTTTCACGCCACTTTTTTTGTAGCATGCGTTGGATCATTTTTGCAGTAGAATGTGAATCGCCGGTAGTGTGTAGTTGGCTGTCACTGCTTTTGACAGGTTGCCTGGCTGCACTAAACACAGCAGAGCTTGAAGGACTTTAGACGCCGTGTTCAAGTTCCATAACACAACCTTTTGCCTCGTTACATCTGTGTAGTGTTTGATCTTGTCTGTTCACCTCTACTGCATGCATTTTTTGATTTATGCCATCCCATTTTCTTCTTTCTTCCAGATTATCATATTCTTAAGTGGGCCAGTCTGGATGGACTGGATGCTGGGGTGTCTAGTAATAATGGCATGGAACTATTATCATTATCATTTTTTTGTTAGAACAGCAAAATTATGACTAACAGGATACGTCTATAAAAGAAAAGACCAAAAGTATACACCCCAAAACCAATTGTGCTTTTATTTAAACGTCACCTTCTCAACATTTCTATTAGAAATACTAATGACAGCTACGTTGATGTGAAGATCATGTAATGAAGGGACCTGTTTTGGTTGGTTGGTTTGTTTGTTTGTTTGTTTTGTTGTCCTTGAGCTGGCCTTTCAAGCACTTAATCATAGCGAGGAGCATGTTTGGAGTGAGATTTTAAGATCACCAAGTTTTACACTTCAGTTATTCTCTCCTGCACATTTGAGTTAGATTAGACAACACTGCTTATCTAAGTGTTTGTAAAGTATATAAATATATACAAAAATAAATATATATAAAAGTTGATATTTTACTAAAAAAAAAAAAAAAAAAGATATTTATGATAGGATTTGTATGTCGTGTCCCGTTCTCAGTTTAACTGGTTAACAGCGGTCATCTTGAATGTACATACTTTTTTTTTTATTTTGTACAGTGGTTGTAAGATCTGACTCTGTATATGAATGTTTTAAACAATTTTAGACTGTGTTATTTCTTAAAAACAAAAAAAACAACAACAACGATGTACTCACAAAAGAGGGAGGAGTTTGACCTCACTTCCTCACAAAGTAACCTCAACCGCTTAAATAAAGCAATGAAGACATTCCTGGTGAATCATGCCGAGACAGCTGCAGGATCCTCTCCCAACCACTTTTGCATGTTCTGTGCGTTTGTGTGTCTGTTGAGATGTCACAGCAATAACCGACAACATGTGAAGGCCTCTCAACTCTCCCTCCCCCTCTCTCCGCATCCTGTAGGTCTCATAACAACAAGCTGCAGTGTTCCTCAGCCTCTTAAAAAAACAAACAAAAAACAAAAATCATCGCACATTGATCAGACAGAATTCACTCGCCAAGAATGTGGCTTTTCTGAAGTGTAACTCGGTAACAGACTCGCCTGCGCAGCTCATCCTGCTCTACTGGGGATCCACTCCTCTGCTTTCACAGATCTGCTCGGGGCAGAGCCGCCGCTCTCTGCCCATCAGACCTCCAGGGACCTACTTTGGACGTGGTCCGTATCGGCAAGACTGTACTGAGGAGTTTGAACAACTGAAGCATTTCAGAAAGAAAAGTTTACCTCGGAGAAAAGACTCTTTAGGAGCTCTCACATTTCCATGTTCTTTACTTTTGTTTCTTTTCCTTTTTTTTTTTTTTTTTTTTTTTACCTTAGGTCTCTTTTGTGTTTAAAAAAAAAACAACAAAAAAAAACCAACCCTCAGGCCATCCTCGTGGTAATAATGTTCAATGAAGAAGAGGAAAAACGAACACTGACATACAATGGCTGACTTACTGAGCATAATGCATCAAGACTTTTTTTCTGTCTCAAGTTCAGATTTGTGGTGGAGCAGCTTTTTTTCTTCCTCCAGGTTCCAATCGTTTAGTCTGAGATGGCATGAGAGACAGTTGTACTAGTATTTGTACATTGGTAGATGGCTTGGTTAAACTTCTACAACCTACTGAAAGTACGGTAATAAGCTATTGTAAATTAAAGTGCTTTGCAGTGACTGAATGAGGATGGATCTGTATTTGAAGGTTCCTGCCCAGTTTCTTAAAAAAAAAAATAAAACCAATAAAAAAAAAAGTCAGATTTTGACTGGATTTTTTTTTTTCTTTTTGTATTACATCTGACAAAATATTGATGTATATGGAACTTAATAAAAAGCTAAAGATTTAATCTGTCCTGTTGTTTTTTAAATGGTTGAGCTAGCAACTTCTCCAAGTAGCACATTTTCACATTGAAATAAATCCCATGGCACACCACCAAGCAAAGATATTATAAAATGACACTTTTTTAGCCAAATAATGACGATATAGTCTCTACATTTATTGATACTCGGTGTGAAACATGGGAAACCTATTTAGATGCACACAAAGCTGAGATCCTTGAGGGAAAATAGTTCTACATTCCTTTGAAAGAACAGTCACTCCACAATGGAATTAATATATAAGTTAAGTGAAATCGGATCATTTTTCGCGGCACACCTGACTTTTTCTCACGGCACACCAGAGTGCCACGGGCACAGTGCATGAAAATCGCTGATGTATCTGATGGGTTTTTAGGGAATGCACTCCCCCTCCCCCTCCCCCACCTCCACACACACACACACACACACACACACACACACACACACTCCACTCCCGACCTCAAAACAACATGCACTGATAAAAAGAAATGCAGCAATAGGACTATTGGGGTTACAGCAACAGGCATATTTGCCAAAATGCAGTTATACTGTCCCTATTGTGGACACTTAAGTAGAACATATACGTTATGTTCCACTTTCTTTAGCCATGTGTTTGAAGACAAATGACTTCACTGATATCCACAGCAGGCAAATGTGCCTGTTCAAACCAAAGAAAATTTGTTGCGGTGATCAAAGTATTAGTAGTACAATGTCTATTTAAGATTTGCACTTGCTGTGTGCGGTCATATTAAAAGACACATTGTTTTCGAGAGATGTCTCCTGTTAACAGTACACAAAAGATTCAGAATAATATGGATAGAATGGCCTACCGCTGAAAACATCACATCATATTAAAGTACAAATAGTGAAGAACTAATGAGAACGAGTGCTGCAAATATTGTACTGTCTACCCACAGCCTTGTGTAAGAGGCGAGATTTTAAATCAGCTTTGTTAACAATTGTATTTGGCGACATAATTATGATTAAAATGTAAAACGGCGCGACTTGTTATTTGTTAAACTTCTTTTTGAAAAACAATGAATGTACTCGGCAACTTTAAAAGAGTCCCATTTAAAAGTGAGACGCCGAGATGTATGTAAGTCTCGCGATGTTTCCTTGAAATTACGGCATTTCCTGTCAGCTCTGTGATTTTGTTTGAACGGGCCAATGAGAAGTCGCGGCCGGATGCACTCGCTTGAATGGGCCAATCAGGGCGCTTTCGGGCAGAAATTTAAAGGTCTACAGCGCGTTGCCGACAGAGCAGAATCGCCTGGTGACGAGGTAAGAACCACGAACTCCAACTCTCTGTCATCGTTTATGTTCAAGTAGTTTAACTTTGGCTTTTGAAAGCCAAAAAAACCCTTGACGGCTATTTTATGAACTGTCAGTAAACTCCAGTAGACTTGTTTTATGTGTCGAAAATAAATGACGTTTGGGTGGCTAGCTTGACGTGCATATGTTGCGATCACGAGGTTGTACCATCTCTGTTCTCTATTATATTTTGTTTTTGTTTGTTTTATACTAGGGAGAATACCATAATACTTCTTTTGGGTGCTGCTGAACCTTGTCCCGACAACCGAAAATGTCCGAGAACGTTGTCCGCCTGAACCAGTTCAAAAACCACGGCAAGGACGCCAACGTGAGTTGACAACCACCACCACCACCAGCAGAAAAAGAAGAAGCTGAAAGCACACAAAAAAAAACCCGCGTCGTTATCCGCTGTACTTGTTTGTAATTTGCCTCTGTCGTCTTCCAAAAACCAGGAGCTTCGCCGTAGACGGGTGGAGACCAACGTCGAGCTGCGAAAGTCGAAGAAGGACGACCAGATCTTCAAGCGAAGGAACGTGTCGGCACTTCCTGATGAGGCCACTTCCCCGCTTCAAGAGCGAACCCAGAACTGCCAGGTAAGATTTTAGTTAATCTTTTTTTTTTTTTTTTTTCATCTAAATATATTTTTCACACTGTCGACCAACCTTGTTTCGTCGAGAAAACGTCCGTCTCAAACGGTTATGCACACTTTTTTATTATGCTTTTTGAAACGATCTATTCTAGTACTTGGTTGATTTGAAAGTTGTTTGTTTTTTTTTCATTGAGTTTTTCCCCTCTCCTTCTTTCTTCTGCTAGGTCACTCGGCAGTGGACCATCGATGAGATTCTCACAGGAGTGAACAGTGGCAATCTTGAGTTGCAGCTCCAAGCCACACAGGCTGCAAGGTAAAAAAAAAAAAAAAAAAAAGATTAAATAATTATATACATACACACACACCTTGGTGCACAATGGTCAGTTGCTGCAAACCATCACTCACTCGTTCTCGCCGTGTGTGCCGACTTGCAGGAAACTGCTGTCCCGGGACAAGAACCCCCCCATCGACCAGATGATCAGTTCGGGGCTCATCCCCCAGTTCGTGGCCTTCCTGGGCCTGGTCGACTGCCCTCCCATCCAGTTCGAGGCCTCCTGGGCTCTGACCAACATCGCCTCAGGGACGGCTGCTCAGACAGCCGCCGTGGTCGAGGGCGGGGGCATCCGAGCCTTCGTCAACCTGGTGTCGTCCCCGCACCAGCACATCTGCGAGCAGGCCGTGTGGGCCCTGGGCAACATTGCAGGTACCTCTTGAAAATCAAAGTTTGGTGGGGGGGGGGACCCCAACCCCACCACCACCAATACCACTGTTTCTTTGGATTGCTATTCATTTCTAATTTTCTCTACTTGCTCTTTAGGTGATGGGTCAGACTTGAGAGACCTTGTCATCAAGCATAAAGCTGTGCCCCCCCTGCTGAGGCTGCTGGCCGTCCCTGACCTGTCCGTACTGAATGTAAGATTGATTTTTTTTTTTTTGTATGTGGAACTTTTGTTCAACCTCTACCATTAATCCTGACAATATACTGCAAATGTTATATTTAATTCTCCACTAGGGGTCATGCTAACACACAAAGATGTTTTTAAACCAGGGTTGTCAAACTCAAATACACAGTGGGCAGACTTTGAAAAAAATCTTCCAAGAAAAGCTTAATACTATACAACCAAAAAAAAACTAATATTGCACACATGAAAATTTAATTTCAAAATAAAAGAAATCACCTATATAAATAAAATGTAA
The DNA here is from genome assembly GCF_046127955.1 of Nelusetta ayraudi. NCBI lineage: Eukaryota > Metazoa > Chordata > Actinopteri > Tetraodontiformes > Monacanthidae > Nelusetta > Nelusetta ayraudi. The sequence continues at coordinate 3,577,707 of NW_027466084.1, forward strand.
ATAAAAATTGTATGCCTCTTTTTATTTTATTTGCAGCCTTATGATTTTAATTTCAGCAGTAACCTTTACGGGCTAACATAAAAAAAAGGACTAATAAACCAATTAAGTAATATTATTATCCTTCAATAAATGTCCTGTCCTTCTTGGATCTGTTTTAGCGGTATGTGTGCTGTACAATACCAGCAGGCCGGCTCTAGCAATGACTTTGTATCGCCTTGTGGGCCAAATATAATTACAGTGGGCAAAATTTGCCACCTATGGTTTTTAACAAACCACTCCAACCCCTCTGTCTTCTTTGATGCTTGCAGACCGGCTACCTGAGAAATGTGACGTGGACGGTGTCGAACCTCTGTCGCAACAAGAACCCGTCTCCCCCTCTGGAGACGATCAAGGAGATCCTCCCGACTCTCATCCGTCTGCTGCACTGCGACGACCGGGAGGTGCTGGCCGACGCGTGTTGGGCCGTCTCGTACCTCACAGACGGCGCTAATGAGCGCATTGAGGTGGTGGTCCAAACTGGCCTGATCCCACGCCTGGTCAAGCTGCTGGGCTCTAATGAGCTGTCTGTGGTCGTAAGTGTCACATGTAGAGTTTTTTTTTTTTTTTTTAAACCCTCTCCCGCTTGTGGTCTAGGTAATTCAAAGGTCTTGCTGTCAGTTATCATAGTGGCTATGTCTACTATGTGTAGTCTGCTCCACCGCATCGTCATTTACGGAGACCTCTTTTCCTCGCCGTTTTCCTAGACTCCGGCGCTGCGTGCCATCGGAAACATCGTGACCGGGACGGACGAGCAGACTCAGGCTGTCCTCGACTCTGACGCCCTGAAGATGTTCATGCCGCTCCTGCACCACAAAAAAGCCAACATCCAAAAGGAGGCCGCGTGGACCCTGTCCAACATCACGGCGGGGAGAGATTCCCAGATCCAGGAAGTCATTAATTCCGGCGTTATTCCCCACCTGATTGAGATGCTCTCACGGGTATGTCCCTCGCTTTTTTTATATATATAAATATGCACTAAATTCATCTTGCTGTTCTGTTACCACCTGTTGCTCACCTGTCGCCACCTCCCTCTCCTCCCCCCCCGGCCCCCCTTCCCCCTCAAGTGTGACTACAAAACTCAGAAAGAGGTGGTGTGGGCCCTCACCAACTTCACCAGTGGCGGCACGATCCAGCAGGTGGTCTTCCTCGTTCAGTCCAATGTGCTCGAGCCTCTTCTCAGTCTGCTGTCTTCCAAGGATTCCAAAATTGTCCTCGTCATCTTGGACGCCATCACCAACATCTTCCTGGTGAGTGAGCTGTGGGAAGAAGAGCGGACAGGAGTGTCTGTGGCGTTTCGCCACACGCGAAGTCATTCTTCTCGTGGCCGCGACGCTGTTAAAATGCTGTCATCTTCTCAGGCTGGAGACAAAATTGGAGAGTCCGACAAACTGAGTCTCATGATTGAAGAATGCGGTGGGCTGGACAAGATTGAGGCCCTGCAGGCCCATGAGAATGAGATGGTCTACAAGGCTGCCCTCAACCTGGTAGAGAAATACTTCTCCGACGAGGTACACTTCCCGAACAACTCGGATGTTCTTTTGAATCAACTCTGTGCACCTACGCAGCTGTTAACCTCTCCCTGTGTCTTTGTCCTCTCAGGACGAGGTGGTGGAGTGTGTGGCCCCAGAAGCTACCGATGACGGCTATGCATTCCAAGTTGGTGAAAACCAGAGTGCTTTTAATTTCTAGGTGTCTGTCTCTCTCTCTCTCTCTCATCTTACCTGTACTGTCACATCACCACTCGTGTCTGCCTTGTCCATGTGCTGAAGAATGTTTGTTCTTTTCTATGTATGTACTGTACGTACGGTTTTACATGTCTCAGAATGTGATTGTAAATAAAGTTTCTAAATCAGAGTTTGTCTTTTCTTACAGTTATTCAAGTTTGAGGTGTAACAATTCTTGAGGATGTTCATTTATATTCAATTCTTATATTTCACTTTAATGGGTTGTGCAACTTTATTATTAATGATATCAGTCTATCCTGCAAATAAAAACACATTTAGCTTCTTTATTTGTTTAAAAAAAAAATAGAGGTGACTGCATCTACACTAATCCCATGTGAAGGTATTCCTCTTTAATGTGTTTGGTAAACCCACACTAGAGATATGACCTTCAATCTAGAACGTTGAATGTTTCATATTTAACAATTATAAATGTCATATTTGTATTTACATATGCATATATATGTGTATATATCCAAAGAAAAAACATGTCCAAAAAGTTATGGATGCAATCTACGAGATTGGGTGTTATTTTTTTTTTTATGACGAGGTTTCCAGATACTCACAATTTCAACTAATTTATGTTTGGTGTCAATACATTCTTTAAAATCCTGAGTTTATATTATTATTATTACAATATTATTGGCATGTCAGAACAAAATAAACTTTTTTATTTTTATTATTGTTATTTAACTTAATTATATTGCTACATACGTCACAAGGGGGGGAAAAAACTGTCCAGAGTCAAAACAAAACAGGTAACAGTGTTTGTTAACCCAGGGCATCAAAGTTAGCATAAAAAAAAACAAAAAACAAAAAAAAACTGGGACAGCATCTTACCACCCATTCGAGGACACACTGTGTGTGAATTACAGCGATGTGCCACATGTCAGAAAAATGTCTCACTCCCCCCCCAAGAGTGTGCTGTCGTCACTGGTCAGCAGCTCCAACCAGCAGCCTGCTCAAGTGGGATCTGCGCCGGGTGGCTCAACAGTTGAACCCTCGCCGAGCCGAGAGGAGAGGAGCGGAGAGGAGAGGACTCAGAGTCAGAGCGGGGCTCCTCCGAAGATGTGACCGTAAACACCGCGCTGCAACGCCGCCGCTCCACAGCGCCCTCATTCCAGCTTCTCGCCGGAAAGTAGACCTCGCCAGTCAATGCACTTTGCAGCATCGCTCAGTTCGCGATTTTCTTTATTTTTATTTTCTTCTTTTTTTTAATATACACATTTTTTCCGCTTTTGTGAGCGACCGCTATGGCAGTTCAGTTCACATCCGGGCCACAATGCCTTGAGTCCATTATTGCCTGAAACTGGCGGAACGGCTGATTAATCTTTTAGTTTTCCCCCCCGCACGGTTAGCAACATTTTTTTCATTTTTACAACGTGCGGGGACAGCAGGCACCAAGAGGAGATGTCCAACCAAGGAGTTCGGAGGAATGGCCCTGTGAAGCTGCGGTTAACAGGTTAGCTAGCAATGCTTTTAAATCCCCACGTACGTTCCCCATTTACACTGAGCTGGGATGGCTCGGTGTATTTGCTGGATGGTTACAGTTCCCATGGGCCACCGAGTTGGCTCTGCGCCGGTTCATTGACTCGTGGTTTCTACTGAGTGTTTATTTTATTTTTAAATTCCAAGTTATTGTATGTCTGATCCGGGTTCTCGACTATTTTAAAACTGATGGGACGAACGTGCAAACATTAAAGAAAATGCATAGCATTGTTCCTGGAAGTAGTCTCAACCTTGTGATTTGTCGCCAGTAGCCACCACCAGACATAACACAAGTCCCGGCGTAGGCTACCATGGCTGTGTGAGAGTCTACTAGCGAGACATTTGTTACTTGTTTTAACGCAATTTTTTCTAAGTTTGTCTGCAACCTATTTCGTGTTTCTCAGAACGTAGTGCAGTGCATGAGTGCTCTATTATAGTTTTCTAATGACAGAGGTGCTCATAAAGTTGGCTAGCTCCCGTTAGCTTAGCTTCAAATAGCTTGCCAGTTAGCTGTAATTAATCAACCGGGGGGCGGGGGGGGGGGGGGGGCGCGTCTGGACGAGACTCGGTTCAGTCTGTCAGGCTGCTGCTCCTCGGGTCACTAGTGTGCGCGACTGTCACAGGACATGAGCCCAGCACTTCCCCGCAGCCGGGAAGGGAGCCTGCTCAACTCATTCGGGAAAACCATCTCTCAGTTCACGTTCAGTCTTGATGAAATTGGGATGCTCGTACATTCGAATCAGGCTCTCCACAGATGCTCAGGGCAGTTTGTTATTGTGAGGTCCCCCCCCCCCCCCCCCCCCCCCCCCCCACGATCCCAGCTGTTTGTTTGCGCCTTTTGAACGCACACAGCAAAAGGGTTTACAAGGGAGCGCAGTGTTTTGACTGGGAGAAGTGGCCGACAGCTGCCCTGTTCTTCATGCACGGCCAACATCTGACCTGAATCACATTCCACAGCGCTCTTCTCTATGATGGGGAGGCCAAATTAAATATTTAATCTGGTGCACTCTCTGTTAGAAATAACTGGAGGCAATGGTAGGAGGGGGGAGGGGGGGGGATCAAAATGGGCTGAGGATGGGGCAGCATTACTTTTGCAAATTACATGCTCTACATGCGCTGCATGCACATGTGCTGGGGGGGGTCAAGCTTCACACATGTAGCCAGTGTCAGCGACATCCGCATGAATAATTTTTATATGCGTGTCAGAAGTAGTGAGTGCAGGTGAGTGGAGAGGAGCAGCAGCCCCAGAGGTTTGGCTGACTGGTCTCATAAGAGGCATTGTGCACGTATAATCTTAATCATCGGCCTCTGTCTGCTGTTGTGTTTTTCTTCCGATGGTGCACGACGCCGGAGATCAAAGTTTGTGCGTGCACTGCTTACACAGGCCATTTCATTGTGTTGATTTGTCCAGCTGTGTCAGGATGCTGTCCAGAGGTAGGAGTGACAGAGAAGGAAGTTATTAAGATACTTAACAGTTCTTTTAACAACAACAACACCGATAATTGGTATCTGATAGCGCTAAACGGGTGTGTTCCCTCCTGGCCTTTATCATGCATCTCCACATGTGGCATTTTTTTGTTATGTTCACATAGTCAACATTAGTGCGTAGGTGATCGTAAATCGGAGAACACGTGTGCATATTTGGGTTTAGCCCATCTTTTTATTCATAAGTGTAAACTATTCATGCTATACTGCTATTTAGTGAAAGAATTTCATCTAAAACGGTAGCGCAAACCATAGGGTGTGCAGTCACAAGAAAACTTGAGGAGGCGTTGTTGTCCGTAGAACCCTGTCTTGCACGCCAGAGAACCTGCTGCCACCCACACAGAGGACGCTCGCTGACTCAGGCGTCCCAGGACAGCTTTCAGTTTGCACCGCTTTCAGAATGCGGCTCCGTCAAACTTCCCAGTGTGGTGGAAGCGAACCAATGTCAAACGCGTCCTCAGCGCGCCCAGAGTGTGTTCGTAGCTTCTCTGACGGCTCTCCGCTTGTGATATGGGAAGCGGGACAGATTTTGAAACCAGACAAGAAAACAAAAGCAGGGCCTCGGATAGTTATTTCAGGCTGGGAGGTTGTGAATGATGAGTATCTGCTTTTAAAACTGGCCTGCAGCCCTGTCTGTGCTTTTAGGTGTCTCTTTGGGCCCTCTGCCCCCCCCCCCTCCCCAACTGCACCCCCCGTCCATTTGAACCAGATGTTACAGATGTTTGCCAGCTATTAAACTGGGAAAATATGGCAAAGCAAGCTGCTAAAACTAACACTTGGGTGAGAATTGGCCCTTAACTCAGAACAAGTTTCCATTATAGCGTGCAGCTGACCTTCTCTCAAATTATTATTTTTTTTGTGGCACAGTGTGCACCATGTGTACAGGCATAAGACGTTGAGGTAAGAAACCGCACTTTGCTGTAGACGGTCCTATTTAAATTGACGGGTAGCGCTCAAATGCAACCATGCGTTTTATGTCACGAAAAAACTTCTATTAAATCATTTAGGAAATTGTCACGAATGACTCTGTTGAAGTCAGCAGACGTCTTGTTTGGCTATTTCACGAAAGTGCACAGAAAGATTTGCGACATCCAACCACAGACTGGCACTTTACTAAATTCTGCAAACTACCCGGAATTTGTAATGGTTCTTCCTATGGCCGCCTCGACCAGAATTTTTTTTCACATGTGACTCGTTACACACATGTTTTGCTCATCTGAATTCTTTGGCCCGGCACTGAATTGTGAAGAGATCCGTCTCAGTGGGATTCCCTAGAATTCTCCATTCACATTCCCACCTCTCCCTGAGTCATCCCTGTTCTTTCCGACGGCCCTGGCCCCTTCTCCGACGAGACCACTGCGCATTTAACTCCCGCCCCTGGTAACCAGGCGTCCTCCTCACTGCTCGGACCTCTGCAAGCAGCTGTGCATTGCAACTCTGTGCCCTTCAGATGTCGGTGCAAAAGGCCAGTGAGTTTATTTAACGACAAAATAGATGCAAATCTCCGCTGCTGCCTGTACTTCCGTTATGTCACCTGAATCGACACCGTGCCGCTTGCGAGCCGGAAATTTCAAAATTTGAGAACTTTATTTGTCACGTGTTCATAGGATGTGCGGTGAAAAGTGGCAATGCTTCCCAGAGATAAGTGCAAATACCAAAAAACAATATTTTCAAAAAAAAAATGTATGAACAACTTTTTCTTTTTACACGTATAAATTATTTTTTTTAAATAATCCAGACAAAGCAGAATTCCACAGTAGCCCAGGCAGCGCATGGCAGCGGTGAAAGGTCTCAGGGTTTCTCATAGTCAAACATTTACCCTTTTAAGTGTGCTGTTCATGGAAGTGCGCGTGATGCAAGCCGGACCTTTGAGCCTCGCAATCGGAGAAAAATAAAATGTCACCGCCGGCCACAGGTGCGGCTGTGGCCACACAGGACCCCTCGATCACAGCTGCTTCTCTGCGGTTTGTGTGAGCGCCGGCTGTCAAAAAAAAAACAACCCAAAACACTTATGGAGGTCGTCTGTGTAGAAGTAGTTAAAGTACTTCGTGTGAATAATGCTCGTCATTTTTAAAACACCCCTCCCCCATCTGTCCGTTGATTGGATAGCATTGTTTTTAAACCCTTCCATCAGTTCATTGATCTGCTCAGTGTGGTTTTCCTGTTGGCTCTGCTGCTCTTCAACGAGGACAAAACCAGCCCAGAGGAGAACACATATAGTAGTAGTAATAGAAGCAGTAGTAGTAGAAGTAGTCGTCTCTGACAGGTGGAGGTCCACTCGGCCCAGACACACCCCTTCCAAAGAGACAAAAGCTTCCAGGTGCAGCTTTTCTCAATGAAGTAGAAAGTGAATGTCTCGAGGACAATGTCAACTGTGTGTGTGTGGCTGGAGACCTGCGGGTCTCTCCTGTCGAGATAATGTGGCAACGCTTCATGGAGCTTAGATTGCCAAGTGATGTGCGTGATGTGCGTCGATGGGCTCTTTACACTTGTGCACCAGAGACTATTATTCTTGTAATATGTTGAGATTTTCCCTCAGTTTACCAAAAGAGGACATTGTCATCCACCACATTACCTGTTGTATTTTTTTTTTTTTTTTTGCAAATGAACACTGAATACCCACCTATGGTCTTTTGGAAATTGTGTTGCAGCATACATGGTCAGAATGATGAAACCCAAAGATTAATTCATTACATCCTTTATGTACATAAAACATACATACAAAACCATTGCTCCTAAATTGTTGCAGGAGTGAAGGCTGCCTCCAGTCTCCTTGTGATTGTGTTTTGGGGAGGAGGGTGGGGGGGGGGGGGGGGGGTTCCGTGATTATTTCTCCTCTCCCAGCGGCGAACCCAGGTGAGATCGCTCTCAGCGAGTTGTGCGGTCGGCGTCATTAGCTTCGGTGTAATAGCCACATGTGCTGGGGTCACTTCGCTCCCCTCAGAAGTCGGGACAGGGTGGTCATGGTGGTTGGGGTGGAGGGGGGGGGGGGGGGGGGGGGGGCAGGTGGTCGGCGTCGGCGGCCAGCTGTCCGCACCAGGAGGGAAACCCGAGAGCAAATTCTTTGCCTCGCCGCATCGTCCGTTCGAAAAACCTGGAGTTTGCGTGTGGGAAGGTGGGATCGCTCTCTCTCCCTCGACTGGACCGCCAGACCAACAACAGCAGCTGACTGGAGGTCAGATGTGTTGGGTGCTCGGGGGGGGGCATAACGCCTGAGCGCCCCTCAGCCCTACGAGGAGACCTGGGTGGGTGGATGGGTGGTGGTGGAGGGGCAGAAGAGGAGAGATGTTTATATTCGCACCGGATCGCATTACAAACGAGCAAATACGCCGTGACATTCCTGCGCAGAGAGAGAGAGAGAGAGGAAAAAAAAAAGAGGCCAACTTTGCGTGCGCGGTGGAGCAAATGGCCCTTCTGATACGTTTCCCCGGTGCCTGTCTGCCGTCTACAATACAAATACAGAGAGGTCCGGGGGATTAACCCATGAGACCCCCTGAAAGCCTCAAAGCATTTTAGGGGGAGTCTAATTTTTTTTCTCCAAAAAGCTAAATATGTACAGTATAGATATAAAATTGTCACTAAAATGTCTTTAAGATCACCTTGTCGAATACTCAATTTTGAAAAAATATCGCTCACACTATTTATTTATTTATTTATTTATTTTGGCCAAGCAGAGTTTGTGTTGTTATGTATAGACTGTCATGGCTTCCAGCCATGAAATATTTTAAGGTTATTGTAGGCCTCCTGCATGCTTAAGCTCAGTTAGATAGGTGTTGAGTAACAATCAAGAGAATCGTCACTGAACTGAGCTGAATCCCGGCGGTCACGTTTGGGGATGTTCAATGATGAAGCCCTAATATTTATTCATAATATTACTTTCACAAACCTCACATTATAGTCCATTAGCACCTTGCGTGCTGATTTGCCGTGTGCAGCTCAAGGCTGACAAACAGCCGCTGTGGCTTTGGACAGTTGTTTCCCACCACTGAGCAAACTAGGATAAATGAAGAAACGCCGCCCAGGCTTGTGACGGTCACATGAAGAATTCTTGCAGCATAGCAACACCAAAAACATTTTATTTTTTTTAAATCAGAATTTCCTCCAGGTCAAGTCTGTTGTCTTCCAGTCCTTTTTTTTTTTCTTGCTACATTGTTGGCACAAATGTTGCTTTTTGCTTTGTTTTGATCCACCTTAACAAAATGGAACCATTCTCCTTTGGCATGGAGCTAATTTTCACTCCAATGGAAACAGAAGTTTGTGATTGTCTTTAGTTCACGTCTCCAAAATGAGAAAGTCACTCAACTGCGACTTTAGATATTGACACACGTGCTCCAAATGATCATTGGCTCCCTACTTTCTTGAGTATTGAAATTTGGCCACCAAAAGTTGATTCATTTTTCGATACTCATTGGGATCGGAGTATTGAACTTTAGCACGTTGAGCACACGTCATCTGGGTTTAACATGGCTTTCAGTCTAGAGCGCAGTTCAAGTTTGTTTATACCAGGAGTGGGCAAACTTTTTGACTGGTGGGGCCACAACAGGCTCTAAAATGTGCCAGAGGGGCCGGAGCAGGGAGCAGGTGGATGGAGTGTTTTGGTGAGACGCCTCATAGGAGGAAAAATATAGTTTGTTGTTCCGTAGTTTGCCCATACCTGGCCTAGAACCACCACAAGAACCACCCTAGAACCACCTAGAACTACCCAGAACAACCTTTAACCACCCCAAAAACCACCTAGAACCACCTAAAACTTCCCATAAGCACCTAGAACCACTCCTGGACCGTCTAGACCGGGGGTGGGGAAACGTTTTGACTGGTGGGGCTACAAGGTGCTCTAAAATTGGCCAGAGGGGCCAGAACGGGAGCAGATGGATGGAGTGTTTTGGTGACCTACCTCATAGGAGGTAAAAATATACCGTGGGATATGTGGAAAACATGTGCCTTAATGTCAGTTGAAAATGAACCAAAGCAAAGTTCCAACAAAATGTGTCTTTGAAGCACCACGGTATTTAGCTCTCAACTGAAATGACTCTTAAAACACTGAAGAAATGGATGAAACGCAGCTATTTTATCACTCATAGACTATTAATGTCATCGCTTCAAATTTGGCAGGCCAGATTAAAAAGCTTTACGGGCCGTGTATGGCCCCCGGGCCATAGTTTGCCCACCCCATGCATCTGAACTGGACATTGGAACGTGCGTGTGTGTGACTGATCCAGAAGCGAACGCCTTTGATCCCGTCAACGGGAACCTAATTCGTCACATTAGCGTGACTTGTTAGCCGGCTAGTGCTTAATAATATATGATTACGACATGATTACTCATGGGGGGGGTGTCGCGCGCTTGTCGGGGGAACCACTCACTGGAAGGGGATATGGGGGATGGAGGGAGTGTGGAAGGGGTGGAACGAGGCTGAGCGGCAGTGATGTAACAATTCTTTCCCCCTGGATTGAGATGGTGAAGTCATTCTGAGCAAACCCCAAAACTCCCCGGGACTCGTGTGAGAAAAAAACCCCAAAAAAACGACGTGAGCGCCGTCTGGCAACCCCGGAGGCGGTGCGTCTGGTGGTCCTCCACCGCCGCTACGCAGGTTGGCCTTCGCCCATCGTGCACCCCCCACCCCCCACCACCCGATTACATCAGACCATTACGGAGCCGCGGAAGCCGAACTCGGCCAACGGCGGTGCAAAGCTTGCGGGAGCTCCCGACTCCTGATTGGCCGTTGGCTCCGGCCCTCCGCCGTGTGTGTGTGTGTGTGTGCGTGTTTGCGTGTGTGTGTGTGTGTGTGTGTGTGTGTGTGTGTGTGTGTGTGTGTGTGTGTGTGTGTGTGTGACTCTCCTCAAGGCACATGGTGTCTGGCGGAGGAGTGGAAAGACGGGGTGATGTACTGAGCAGAGGAAACTGTTTTGGGTTTTTATTTATTTATTTTTTTTTTCAGTGGAATGCCGCTAAATATTGCCATTGTGGCGTGGTTTCCCCCCACCGTGCGGATCCAAAAATAGTTGGGGTGGACTCTTGTATTATGCAATTACAGCAGACTGTGCTGCGCTGCGCTGTGCTATGTTGTGCCGTAGGGGGGAAAAAAAGGTGACGTGAGACGGATAAAATGTTCTCACAGTTTGGATTTTGCCAGGCTCTTTCCTCACAGTCTCTCTCTCTCACACACACACACACACACACACACACACACACACACACACACACACACACACACACACACACACACACACACACGACTGCTGTGTTGTGCGCCCGTACATCCCAACAGCTTCCCCTGCAAAAGGCCAGACCAGCTCTGGCCTTTTCTCCTGTCGGTGGATCCATCGCTTCAAGCAAACCAGTTAACAACTGCTTTAGTTACTTAGTGCCCCCCCCCCCCTCCCCCCCTTTAGTCAAGCAGCATTAATGGTGCAGTCATTGTTGCTGAGTCGACTTTTTACATTCAAACATTTTTCAGCTTTGGCTTTTCAACGGTGTGCATATTATCTACTGTACATTCATGATTCAAGTTTCGGGAACTTTATTTGTCACTTCCTCGATGGATGTTCAGTAAAAATGTAAAAGCAAGCATTGCTTACTAGAGACCGTGACAACCAGCAAAAACAACATTACACATTATATAGAAAGAGCAGCTGGAACAATCCAGGATACTACTGGCTCATATCTTTATCTTGATTATTAATTCATTAATTGATTCTTTATTTAAATGACTCTTTTATTCTCGACGCACTTTTTATGAAGAGTGTAAAATGTCAAAATGTAAATTGTTGACCTCTTAAAACTCCAGTCCAATACTAAATGTACACTTGTGTGTACTTAGCCTTAAATATTAAATAAAACAAAACAAAACTGCAGAATACTTTTTTTTTTTTTCATTTATTGGCATGTGAATATTTTGTGACGCCAGGCCGTCCTCTTGTTGGACTCGAAATCCTTCAACCGCGGTTGCCAGGTTGGTGAAGTCAAGGCACCAGACAGACGGCAGCCATGTTCACGTTCATTTTCCAGGTTGCCACTTTGTTGACTTGGTCATTCCAAACTTGGAACAGTGCCAACCTTAGTTCCGATACCGGTTCCGATACCAGTACAATACTTTTTTTTTTTTTTGTTTTAATACGAGATATTTTTAAACAAATTTAAGCTACAAAAAAATACACTGCCATCACAGCACAAATATTTTACGTACTTTTTTTTTTTTTTTTTTTCCATTTTTGTGGTGATTGAAATCAGTATTTCCTCCAAATCAAGTTTGTTATATTCCCATCCTTTGCTCCCACATCCTTCACACAAACGTTGCATTTTGTGTCATTCTGATCCACCTTCATGAAGCGGAGCCGCACTTCAGACTTCTTTCAGTTGCTCTGCCATTCATTTTTCACTAAACAAAAGTTTGCGAGTGTTTTTGGCTGAGGCCTCTCGAATGTAAAAGCCACTTTAGGTCTTTAAGATTATGAACGATTACCAGCTCGCTGAGGCTAATATTTACTTTTTTGGATATAGGAATTTGAAACAACTTTGTTTCACTTTTTTTATTTTTATTTTTTCCAGTATTCTGACTGTCTCCTGTCAGCTTCCTCTAGTTCCATCTTCACTCTGTGATCCTGGTGATGGTGATAAGGTGGAACAGATGTACGCAGCAGGTCGGGCATAGTCAAACTGTGGCCCGGCTTTTTTAATCCGGCTCGCTGAACTTGAAGAAATGATATTAATCGTCAATAAGTCATGAAATAGCTGGAGTTCCTCCAGTTTTTTTCAGCGTTTTAAGAGTCATTTTCGATAACGCTGCTAAATACCGCGGGGCTTCAAAAACACCGAATTTTGTTGTAGCTGTGCTTTGGTTCAATTGAATTGTTTTCCACATCTCCCAGGATATATTTTTTCCTCCTATGAGGCGGCTCACCAAAACACTCCATCCATCTGCTGCTGCTCCGGCCCCTCTGTCACACTTTACAACCCATTGAGGCCCCGCCAGTCAAAAAGTTTGCCCACCCCTGACGTGGATATGATGCCCTCTTGTGTGTGACAGAAGAGGGCTTCTTGATGGAGCATCTCCGCTGCCAGTTGCCTTCCTCCAATGTTCACTGCACTGTTCTTTCCCCTCGTCTCAACACTCTCGGCACGTGTCAGAAGGAGATGGAGCGTGTTATTGAATTCCTTTCTTTCTCTCTCTCTCCCCCCCCCGACACACACACACCCACCCCCTCCTGTCTGTTTTCCTCTCACGGTACAAAATGTTACACACAAAGCCTTTTTCCTCTCCTCTCCCAATGTTCTGAATCTTGGAAATTTCAGTCCTTGTTGCAGGTAGTCGAAGTTTTTCCTGGCAGCCCGTTGTTCCATGATCGCCGCGCTGTGACTCCCAATTTCTGTTTTTATGCGACCAGAGAGTCTGATCGGATTTGCATATTACATAAGTGGGTATTCTTAACCAAAAAAAAAAAAAAAATCCGCCAAGGCTGGGATTTTTTCCCAGTGTCTACAAGTCATTCCGACTTGAAACCACATTTCCACATTTAGAGCGAACACGGTGAGGAGTTGGACCGAGTTTCCTCTGAAATCCTCCCATGTTTCCGCTCCTCCTCCTCGCCGCTGTGCCTGAATGCTGTGAAGGACCGAAGCTAAGAGGTGCAGCCAGGCACTTTGTCATGCATAGGCAAGTCCTGAATGTAGCCTTACAATGTAAATGAGTTGTTCATTTAATCTAAAATAATAATAATCTAAAATAGTTGATGAGTAAATGTCTTAGCCAATTACTTGAGTAAAAAGTAAAACATCTCTATTCATGCAATGCATGAAACAATACATTTGTTGATAAGTCGATGCGATACGGTTTTATATGCAACGACACAACAGCGTGGTTCAAGTGGCTCCTCTTCAAGCAGCAACAACAGCTGTGGTAATAAGTGAATTACTTTTAACAGAATTTGTATATCATTTCTAAACATGCTTGATATTTTTAAACGCAAAAATAACAAGCGTATTATTTCCAATCTAAGGAGTAGAAAGTACAGATATTTGTGTAGTAAAAGTAAAAAGTTGTCAGTAAAAAAAATAATAATACTCAAGCTAAGTGCAGATACCCGAAAAATGTACTTAAGTACAGTGACAAAGTATTTGTACTTTGCGACTCCCCACCTCTGCCAAGCATCCTATTGGCTCTCCAGTAACAATGATGCCATGGAAATGATTCATTAGAGGGTAGAAGGGCAGCCTTGCCGGTCGGGGCTCAACCTCCTCTGCCTTTGGTTTCGGGTCACTGAGGAGGAGGAGGAGGAGGAGGAGGAGGAGGAGGAGGAGAAAAAAAGGAAAAGAAGGAAGGAGCAGCAGCCGTGTTGATAGAAGAACAATGCGCACGAGTGGCCGGGTTTGCAAGCGAAGGGTCAGAGCGGTGCAGACAGGCGTAGGAAGTCTCGTGGCCTGGAAAACGGGACGCCCCCCGCCCCCTTGAAGATTTCAGCCTCAGACAGTCTGGCAGGTCTGGGCTCGGTGGAGGAACCAGTGGAGGAACCAGGTGGACAGGAAGCGAGGTTCAACCGCAGGGTCGCGCTCCGAGCGAGGCCGGGATGGGTCGTGTTTTGGTTAACATGCGGGCCGGGCTGGGCTGGGGAGGGGAGGGTGATGTTTTGAACCCCCCCTCCCCTCCCCCATCCTTTTCCTTCTCATTAGACTGTCTGTCCAGACAGTTTAGACCGGGGGACAGAGATGATGACGGTGGATTATTACTGGGCGGTTGTCTCTGCTCCCGCCTCCTCCCCCCCCCCCCCCCCCCCCCACCACCACCACCACCACCACCACCGCCGCCACCCACGAATTCACTCTTCCGATGCCGATACCAGTGTACCGGGGTCGAGTACTCTGCTCGTACTCGGAAAATACGTGCCGATACCACGACACCATACCATACCAGTTGTCTATGTATTTATTGGACAATTTTTGTTGTATCTAAGTTTATACTGCAGGGAGACTTGTGACAGTCACCCCATGTTGTCGAAGGACATATATATATATAACACACACACACATACATATATATATATATGTATATATATATATATATATATGTATATATATTAAAAAACACACATATATAGATATAACATATATATATATATAACACATATATATATATAAAACACACATATATAGATATAACATATATATATAACACATATATATATATAAAACACACATATATAGATATAACATATATATATAACACATATATATGTATATAACACACATATATAGATATAACATATATATATAACACATATATATGTATATAACACTCAATATCGGCGAGTACTGAAATGCAAGTACTCCTCTGCTTGTTCTGTAAAAAAGAAAAAAAAGTGGTATCGGTGCATCCATCTCCTCTTGATTGCCGCCATGGCAACGCTCTGCGCCTCCCCACCAGCACCGCTACCACCACCACCACCCTGTCTGGGCACCACGTGACCTCCTCCCTCCCCAGGTGTTTGGCTTGTGTCTGGCGGACCTCATTGATTCACTCGCACACTGGGGCTCTTTGTGCGGCGGCCTGTGGGAAACTAGGGCCCGTCCTCCACCACCACCACCCACAGGTGGAACTTTAACCCACCCCCCCAACCCCAATCCCCACCACCACCAAGGCCACCAAGGCCTCACTCGCTGCCGCCTGCAGGGTCGATTTTTATTGTGTTTTTCATTAATGAAGCGACAGAGTGACGGAGGAGAAGGAGCTGAGCCGCCGTCACTCGTCGGGCCACACAGCCGTTAGGTGACTAATAATAATTTTCTTGTCATCACTGGCTAGTTTATATTTTTTTTGCATGGTTTTGAGTGCTGCAACAGCACAGCTTCCCAATTTGGGATCAATAAAGTACAGCTGTAATCCACATGATGCCTCTGCTTTCACCAACGACTGGTCTTTCAGGTGTCATGTTTGTCTTTACTGCTATTTTTTTTTACCGGTACTTTCAAATATTTTTCCCCCGCGTTCAACTGCCGTCTCAATCAGTCGATCAACTTTTTATTTGTGAAGCTGCTGAATCACAACCAAAAGGTGTCTCAAAGTGTTTTTTTTGTTTGTTTTTTTTGTTTGTTTTTTTTGGACAATCAGGAGAGAAAAACAGCTGAAGCCTCCATTCGATGGCCGTTATGGCGCAATGCAAAAAAAAGATTGACGGCGAGCCAACAGCTGTCTAAATCATATCGACGAGCGCAGAAAAGGGTTGAAATTCTTTTCTCTTTTTTTTTCGTTCCGTTGACGGTACTTGAGGTTTTCTTCCTGTGCATCAGTGCACGTCTCGGCGCCTTGGATGTGCCAGGCCATGCGACTGGAATGAGAAACGGGGGCGACACAGAGCAACCCTTCTCTTCTCTTCTTCTCTTCTCTTCTTCTCTCTCTTCTTCTCTCTCTCTCTACCTCCACACTTACTGTCGCTATGACGACAGAGGGTCTAGATCGCCCGTGTGAGTCTCCATGTGTCTGTGAGAGAGAGAGAGAGCGAGAGATGGTCAGTCTCTCCCAATCTTTGGTGCTACATATTATTATCATCATCATCATCATCATGATTATTATTAGTTTCTTAAAATAGAAGAGTGCTGGAAATGTGAGTTCGGTCCATCGTCGGTTTCATGAAAAAAGGCCATGATAATAAGCATTGGGCTTTTCAGTCTATACAAAAATTTCAGCCTGAGTTGCCCGTGAAAATGACGCTGATTATGAATTCCGGATGTTGTTGGCTTTATTTCCACCGTGGCCTGTGACTTGCTCATGGGCCGTGTCCGTCGCATCCACAGAACTATTCACAGCCCTTCACTTTGCACACATTTTGTTATGTTACAGCCTCATTGCAAAAGGAAATTGCAAATTTTCTCATAATCCTACACACAACACCCCATAATGCGTCACAACAAAATGTCAGTCTTCAAAGCCCCACAGTATTTTGCACTTTATTAATGACTCTTAAAACACTAAAAAAAAAAAAAAGAGAGAGAATGGAAAAACAGCAATTTTATTACTTGCGTACTATAATTAGTATAATTTCTTCAAGTTCGGCGGGCCGGATATGCGGCCCCCAGGCCGTAGTTTGCCCATGCCTGATCTAAGGGGTGAAAGTTCTTGACTTATGTAAATAAACAAATGTCAGAGAACGACTGGAAGTGTAGTGGAGGTCCTGGTAGTGGGGTTCCTGGTAGGGGAGGTCCTGGTAGTGGAGTTCCTGGTAGGGGAGGTCCTGGTAGTGGAAGTTCAGGTAAGGGAAGTCCTGGTAGGGGGCGGTCCTGGTTGGATTTCCTGGTAGGGAAGGTCCTGGTTAGACGTGCTTGTAGGGGAGGTGGTAGTGGGAGTCCTGGTAGTGGGAGTCCTGGTAGGGGAGGTCCTGGTTGGACGTCCTTGTAGGGGAGGTCCTGGTAGTGGGAGTCCTGGTAGTGGGAGTCCTGTTAGGGGAGGTCCTGGTTGGACGTCCTTGTAGGGGAGGTCCTGTTTGGATGTCCAGGTAGTGGAAGTCCAGGTAGTTGAGGTCCTGAGAGCTACAATCTAAAATGTAACCGCTTGATGTCGCTGCTTCTTCTCAAAATCTTGAAATATTACACACTGGACCTTCAAGTATGAGTGGTATGACAGCGCCGGTCGTCTAGCGGCAGGAGAACCAAAGCCAAAGGCCGACGTCCCTCTTTAAGACCCCTCTGGTCCATTTCAGCGTTGCACTTCTGCTTTCGCATGTGCAAACCATGTGTGGGATGTGTTCACGGCTGCAGAACCTTTAGCACGCGGGTGTGCATGACACCTTATTGAAGAGACGTATCGATTGTGCGGTTGCATGCGTCGCGTCTAGTTTCCACTGCACGTCCATCGGCGGCATCGATTCCTGATTAGCCCCGCCGCTAACAATAGCTCGCCCCTGTGGGTAGCAGCACCACTGAGCTTGTCTCCGTTTTCATTTGTGACTCGACTATTTGTGTGTTCCTCCGTGGGCCTTTTTTTTTTTTTTTCTCTAACTGTTCATTTCAGCGTTGGAATCCTGCTGATTGGCTGGCTGAGATCTCCCGTTGGCCCTCAGGAACCGTCTGTAGGATTTCGTTCGTTCTAATGTGGCTGCTCTTTCGTCGTCGCGGGTTTCCATTTTTACTCAGTTCGGCCGTCTCAAAACGCAGTTCTTGTGTCACCTCTCTCGCCGTGTGGTTCAGTCATTTCTCCGCATTGTGACTCTTTTTCGGTCTAAACGCAGTGTTTTTCTCCAGTCTGAACTACAACTCCAGCTCCCACATCTTGCGTGTGGCATCTGGGCCCAAGCCCGCCGGACTGCGGTGCCACCCCGTTGCCTCACTTCACCCCTCGCTCCCGTCGTCGTAAAGGCCTCGGCGTGTCTCCGCTGCCTCACTCTTTGCACATGTGTTCCACAGTGCCTGTTAATAATTAAAGGGATCGCTGCCGGAATGGCTGGCTAGCCGTCTCGTTCTGTGCGAGTGTGTATGTGTGTGACTGTGCACATGCTATTTTGTTTTGAGTGGTTTTTTTTTTTTTCTTTCTTTCTTTCTTTCTAATCATGACGAGCGCAGCCTGCAGTGATGCGTACCAGATGTTTTGCGGAGCGAGGTGCGTTTTATTAGAACATCACGCATTCCCGGGGATGTTTTGCGGAAAGAGATTCTTCCTCATCAGTCGGGCCACGTTTTACAAGTCTACCGAAAAACACCTCGCCACCAAACTCCCACGTAAAGACGCTATGCATCCAGCAGACTCCTCAGCTGCTCCTCACTCTGTCTCTGTGTCTGAGACATATTTTCAATGGCAACTTGACACAACACGGCAAATCGTCTAAACCTAGAGAGAAGCAGCTTGAGGTTTGAAGTCACTATGCGTGATGATTCTCAAAAGGCTGGTTCACAATTTCGGACATAAGTTACCTCATTTCCAAGTCAGTCAGCAGAGGCATTTTTAAACAAACTTCTTCCGCTCCTCGAGCACTAGCTAGCTAGGTTTCTGCCCGCCTGCTAGTCGAAACAATGTTACCCCCTCCACGGTACACCAGAGGGAGATAAACGATTAGGATCGTAACGCCGGACTAGAGATGTAAATGTCTGTTGGTAGAATAATGCTGGAAATAAATCTGCCTTTGCATGGTGTTGCATTTTGAGGGACTAGTGGCTGAAACTTCCTGTAGCAGCAGCAGCAGCAGCGGATTGACGTTATCTTGACCACCGGCTCTTTCATTTTACCTGCTGCTGTCGTTGCTACAGCGGCGCATCGTGTTACGCCGCTAGCCAGAGCAAAGTAAGCCAGCTGGAGTAACTAAACACTCATTTGTCTGTCAATACAATGTGGGAAAACTTGTAAATAGCGCATCTGTCCAGGAGAGTTAAACATCTCGTTTGTTTTTTTCCTTTCTTACACTTTCAGTGTTTTATTGTTATTCCTTTATTTCCTTTTAATTAATCTAAGTTTTCCTCTCTTTGCGCTATGCTGTTGCTGTAATGATGTAAATTTCCCCAGTGTGGGATAAATACGGGCATTCTGCAACTTCAATTAATGGTAAATCAATAGTGTCCGCCCAGTAAGGCGACCACTGTTGCTGGGCTGGGCTGGGCCGTGGTGTGCAGCATGAGAATTTCACATTCTCCTCTTCCCCGTGTCTCCTGTAAAGCAGCCGTTTTAACATCGTAATGATGCTCTGCGGTCGGGAGCGACGCTCACGCTAGCTTGTCGACTTTGCACTCTGAAAAAGAAAACGGCACTTAAAGGTGATTACAATGGCCGCTGTTGTCCTAGCTGCCAGATGAGATTTGCTTTCAAGTGGCTGCTGTTGCAGGTCTTCGCCGCCCCGCGTTGGCTCACATCAAGAACTTTCAGCGTCAGCTTTGCGCCTCAAACGTGAAACCATTTTTAGCACCAGCACTGAGCAGTCGACCCCAGCGTGGTTCCTTCATGCCGGCGATTTTCTCCTGCGTATGATTTTCTCCAATGCTGTTCAAACCTCGCCCCAAGCACATTTAAGATGTATTAAGTTTGTGTCATTTTTTCGCTCAAAAGTGCATGTTTGCTTGTTTAAATTCTTCACGTTGCCGTGTGAAATCCTGCCTTGTTTGCTTCCACGTTACTGTTCAGGCGAAACAAAAGTGTCATTTTCTTTTGTGTTTTCTTTCTCTTTTTCAGTCCTCTGTGCGAAAAACTTGGTGAAGAAAGACTTCTTCCGTAAGTATCTTGTTTCTTAAAGCTCTTTGTGTGTGTGTGTGCGTGTGTGTGTGTGTGGGAGGGGGGGGGGGGCAGGGGGGGGGGTTTCAGTTCATTTCAGTTCATTTCAGTTCAGTGGCTTCATCATACTGACAGTGTAAACTCCAAGTGCGTCCAGCTGTCCCTAGCTACACATTAGCGTCCACTTTCCAACAAGGCTCAAGCCTCTTTGACGTTGGGATGTGATTACAGGCCGATGTGCACGTGTGTGTGTGCTGCAGGCGGCATGACACGGACACTTTATTCTTTCTTTCAATATTTTTGGGGGGCGCCAACCTTTCGCCAGGTTCCCTCGGTCTAGCGGGAAGGAAGCGACGATGAAGTCACGTGCTGGGGGTGTTTGGGTGTGTTTGGCTCGTGCTGTCATGGTGAATGAGCGCGTTGAGGTCGTCTGCTCGCTCAGGTGCTTTGTGCGGCGCCCATTCCTGCCATTCCAACGCCCAGGAGCTGAGCAAACACTCACTCACTCAGTGTGTGTGTGTGTGTGTGTGTGTGTGTGTGTGTGTGTGTGGGTGTGTGTGGGTGTGTGTGGGTGTGTGTGGGTGGGAGGTTCGGTCACTTCTGTGAACTAATCCATGATGTACGCGTCAATAAATATCCTCATCAGCTGTGGCGTACTCCACAATTTTCAACAATATAAAAAATAAAGCTCACAGGTTTTGAAATAAGTGAAAGCTTAATGGTGATATAATGCCGCATTGAAAATATGATTCTAATACTATGATATAAGTTGCCTGACGTGCGGATTTCTTTTGTTGGATCAGCCTCTGTGATAACGCTGCCTGGCATCCAGCGCGTGACTCCGTCAAAAGGCGAACAGTTACGAACATTTCTTTTTTTTCGTCAAGACTGATAATGAAATAAAAGCAACAACAACTAAAAAAAAAAAACAAAGCCCACAGTTTGAAGTGCTCCCGTTTTCCCAAGTAATAACCTTCATTCAAGCGATGAAACCTTTGTCTAATTGCGACTCTGGAACTTGAGTTACATTAGCCGGGTTCCTATCACCCTTAGAAATGTGCCAAATTGTAATAGTGCTTTCCAAAAAGCAATTGTTAATAGAAGCACTAAATGTCTGAAATATTGCTGATACAGAGTCTTCTTCGTCTTCTTCGTCTTCTTCTTCTTTTTCTAATTCTTCTAATTCTTCTAATTCTAATTCTTCTTCTTCTTCTTCTTCTTCTTCTTCTTCTTCTTCTTCTTCTTCTTCTTAGGAAAGGTGCATAAGTTTTTAGCCTGTACTTTGTAAATAAATGTGATTGTAAAAATCAAAAAAAAAAAAAAAATCTTCTTCTTCTTCTTCTTCTTCTTCTCCTTCTTCTTCTTCTTCTACTGCTTCTTCTTCCACTCTTAAACAGAACAAGTCTTTTGTTTACAATAGTCAGAGTGACAGCAGTCGATGCTGCTGCTAAAATTCAGACTCTAGCCTGGACCTCCGTCGTCCTCTTAATGATGCTAAAAGCTTGCCTGGATATATACAGTATGTGTCCCCGCTATTTTATTTATTTTCGTTGTTTAGTTCACTCTTAGCACTTGTATTGCTGGAGTTGTTGCCATTGCACCTGTACATTCATGCGTGTGACGAATGAATGTCGAAACTTGAATCTTGCGTTTGTGTGCAGGCCTCCCCGATCCCTTTGCCAAGGTGGTGGTGGACGGTTCGGGCCAATGCCACTCGACAGACACTGTGAGAAACACACTTGATCCCAAGTGGAACCAACACTATGACCTGTAAGTCCCAGACGGCTCCACACTTCTTCACACCCAGTTGTCCATAGGCTTTGTCATTTATATATATATATATTTTTTTTTTTGTCATAAAAATAAATAAAAATAAATGAAAAACATTTTTTCATTTATCAAATGAAAAAATGTTGAATTTGAATCAGCCTCCGAGCTTCTGGAATTAGAATATACAGATTTTGGAAAAAAAAATATTGTGCATAATGTTATCAAAAAGTTCAGTATTAGACAGGATGATCTTCAAGACATTTTAGTGACATTTACTGATGATATATGTGTATGTATATATATATATACATGTGTATATATATGTTATTTGTGTGTGTGTGTGTGTGATATATATATATATGTATATATATATATATATATATATATATATATATATATATATATATATGTATATATATATATATATATATATATGTATATATATATATATATATATATATGTATATATATATATATATATATATATGTATATATATATATATATATATATATGTATATATATATATATATGTGTGTGTGTGTGTAGATATATAGATGTATATACATGTATATGTATCTACATTTATGTCTATATCTATACACATATATATATATTCAAGCATTAAATGTATATATATCTATACACATATATATGTATGTGTGTATATATATGTATATATATGTATGTGTGTGTATGTATGTGTGTGTATAGGCTTTTAATTTCATGTATTTCGCACACTGGCCTCCCTGCTTTTTCGCCGTTTTGTAGTAAACAAGTGCACGAGTTGGTTTCTCGGCTGCTGGCCCTTCAACGGAACTTCCCTGAACACTCGCAGACGGAAAACTGGCCCGGCATCTCTGGAGATGCTCTGCAGTGACATAACTGCTCGCGGCAGCGGCGCTAGCAAACGGTCTAAAAATGTTCCTTGGAGCGGCGTTCAAAGGGGGAAAAAAAACACAGCGGTGGCCAATAGTATTTTCTTCCATTGAGGGAAACACGTTGCATGTCCTGTTGTACCCTGAGCGCCTCTACCCCCCCGCCCCCCCCCTCCCCGACTCCGTGAAGACGACCTGGAAAAAAATAATCGGAGGAGACGGACGGAGCAGCGCGTGAGTGAAAGTGTGAGAGGTGAAGTTTCCAGTGTCGCTCGCGATGTTGCTTCCAGCCGCGCTGAGTGGGAGCCAGCAGCAGCAGCAGCAGCAGCACCGGGGAGGAAGCACATGTCTGCGTTTGTTTGGTCGCCGTGGCGACGGAATCTCCCCGTCTGCAAGGCTGTTACACCGGCACAGCTGACCGGAGGAGGGTCGGGGGGCACGGGGGGGGGGGGGGGGGGGCTACTCACTTCTTCTTTTTTTTCCCTTCATACGTCGGAGGTCTGGAGGTTTCTCCTACGTGGTTTATCGGCAGCCTGGAGTTTATTTTTCTAGTGCACAACCTGGAGTGCTCCCTCTCTTCGCGTTCTTTCATTGCGAACACTGTGGCTGAGCACGAGGCCGTGGAGACTCTCCAGAGGTTTTGTGGTCGACCGGGACGAGTCTCCCCTCCGACGCCAGTGACGGAGTTTCTATCGAACACCTGCTGGCGCGTTGAGTGACTCTCAGTCCTGACGCGCCGTGGCTATTCTCACTTATCACCATCGTCTTTCTTTTAATCACAATTAAAGATTGTGTGTGTGAGTGCCACTGCCACTGCCTGACTGATTGATTTCGTAGCGTTTTTTGTTCCGCCACCGCCGGCAGCAGCGGGCCGCACGCTGGCGCCCCTCGCCCCAAAGCATTGTGGGAGGCCGGGCCAGCGGGCCAAGAATAGCAGAGACGCTCTCTCTTGGCCCTCTGCCTGCCACGGCCGCTCAGTGTGCCTGCATGGCATGAAGGAATTTTTTTTTTTGAGAAAAAAAAAAAAAAAATGAGGCTCCAGGTTTTAGTAGGTAGTCGAAGCAAATTCACACGAAATAATTTTCATACCAGTGTGTCGAAATGATGCAGTCGGGAGCCAAATGACGCCTAGATGTATATTTGCTTTGAGTCGAGACTTTAATGGAGATGGATGCTACAGTGCAGACTAATGCAACAGAACAAGAAGTTCCCAGAGAAGGGGGGGGAGAAAACACAGCGATTGCTTCCGGGAGCCTCGTCACCTCACGGTTATTGTGTTATTATTTGTCATGTGTGACGTTTACATAAGTGTGGCAAAACCCGACGTGATTGTGCATTTGGAGGAATAAAGAAAGTGTAAAGAAAAAAGAATTTAAAATGTGGCAGCTGGCAAGTTAGATAGAAGTTTTACAAGAGTACAAAGTGAAAAAAGTTGTGTTGTGAAGTGTTGCTATAGTGCTATACAAATAGTATGACATAATATAATTAGTTGCAAACAATGGAATGCAAAATATGAAGAAAAAAAAATACCATAATAGTAATAATGATAATAATAATGATAATAATAGCATTAATAACTTGAGTAAAGTTGTAATAATATTAGAAATAATAATAACAGTGCAACAGTACAGTATAATAAACAATATAATATATTAGTTACGTGATTTCTGAAATATAATATGATATATAATATGTAATGCGATAGGATACTATAGTGTAGTATACTGTAGTATCCATCTCTGAATTTGAATAGTTCCGGGTGTTGTGGTGCAGTGCCAGTGATTGTCCAGCGTGTAAGATATTCCAGAAGATGGCTGTTTGGCTGCAGGTCAGAGCTCTAAATTGGTCTGTCAATGTTAAAAGTTCATCAAGTGCAAACACCAACAGAGACATGTATTTAAAAGCATGCAGCCTTTATCCCTCTGATGCGCCTCCCTGTGGCTTTGGGAAATAATAACATGGAGTATTTAAGTAAGACGTATTGTCTTCTAGTTTATTTATTTCTAAGATGTAATTCTAAATTGGAAGATTATGGCGATCGCGTCAAATCTCAGCATAGCGTTTTAAAACCTTCCGTCGCCGACGTTGGACACCTGTCTTGAACCTTTCGAACCCAGGCGGACAAACCGGAGGATCCCAGGATAAGAAAAAGTGTTTAACGCTGTTGTTTCATTGTAAATCTCAAAAGGCCGTTGTGGCTCCAAGTGTCTTATTTTCCCGTGGTAAACGGCTCCAAAATGGCTCTTTGGGTGGCTAGGGTGGCCGTCGACCGCCGCTCCATCGCTCGCATTGCCTTTGCTTTTGACGCGGCAGTCCATCACACCGGCTTCATTAGTCGTCCGTCTCTGCCGTCGTTAAATAATGCAGCGTTCAGTGCCAAGTCTGGATCCGCATTAGTTTCATGCACTCGCCCATCGGTCTTCCCTCCCTCCCATCCCATCCCATCACGGAGCCCCTTGATGAACTGCTTTCCTGGGTTTCATCAGTGTTACTACACTGTGTTAATTAGGGCAACCGGGCAAAGCCGGCAAAAGAAACGGAGTGGCTGCCGTCGTGTTTGGGCTTTCCTCGGCTCATTTGCCGTGCACGTCAAGTGTGTGTACATTCATTAGTTTCAAGCTCGTTTACCTTCGCGCCAGGCATCCAGGCATTTAACAGACAGAATGTGTATTATGTCTGTCATTCGTGGTTTTTTTTCCTTTGTAGTTAACGTCTGTTTTCATTTTTCTTTTTCTTTTTCTTTTTCTTTTTTTAAAAAAATCGTTTTCCGAGTTGATTTAGCTAATACCGAGGAGCCTGTAACTCCTCGGTATTAAAAATCTTCCCCTTTTTAAAATAACTAAAATAGTTCTGTTATCGCGACAGCTCCAGTTCAGCGGTAATGCTTCCCTTCCGTCATGTCTGTCTGACAGAGCAGCTCTCTCACGTAGCAGCCCAGACAGGCATTTGGCACCGGCTCAAAATGTCCAGACGTCTTACTCACAGACCCATTGTTTCATATCCCTTTTGGTAAGCAGCATGATAATTACGGTGGGATGCAGCCCTGTGAATCGCTCAGACCATTAGTTTGAGACTTGACGGAAGGGGAGCCGAGCGGAGCAGATGTGCGCAGGTTCATGTGATTGTCGGTTTTGTTTTTTGTTTTTATGTCACACTTTGTCTCGACAAAAGACAGGAAATGAGTCGTTTATGTCACCCGTACACGTCTTTGACCATTGATGTACAGTCTCGGGTTTTTCTATGTCCTTCTTCTTCTGATCCCATTCTATAGTGGAATGCCCAAACATTTGCTTTGTGAATGGGATGTATTCAGGGAGATGATGGTAATGGTGGTCCTGTAAATGTGGCCCCTGCACGAGCGGCTTAGTGGCCTGGTGGTCGAGTGGGTTTGATCTCTGACGAGGACAAACCAAAGACTGAAAAAAAAACAAAAAAAACATAGAGCAATCCCACTGCCTCCCCGCTTGGAGCTCTGTATCGGTGGTTGGACTTGGTGGGATTAGATCAGGGGTTCCCACACTTTTCCGCTTCATGGCCCCTCAAACAGTATCACCTTCTGGCCAGAGACCCCCTTCAGGGAAAGCAACAGACAAAACATGTAAAGCAAGGTCAAGTTTTAGAATGTTGTTTTGTTGCGTTTATTTGCTAATCAATAAGAACACCATCTACTAACATGTTGGTAATCATGGACATTTTTCTGTATGGCTGTAAAGCCATACTTAACGTTTGCTGTCTCATAGTTTCTTACTTTAGTTGGCCAATTCTTGGGTGTTTTAGCAGCAGTGTCTTCCACAGCTGGACTGTTTGTCTGTTCCTTCGCTCTCGTGGTCTCAAACCTGCTCATATTGCACTGGCTAGTCTAGCTCGTGGAGAAAATCACCTTAACACATCACACAAACGCCATGTTCCATGTTTTTGACTGGCAGGCAATCATATGATAAATTATTATAAGTTATATCTAATTATAATGATTAAACAATAATTCGATTTTATTTGATGATAATAAATTAAAGATAATTCAATTCTATTTTTTTTTTCTTTCTCTAATTTTCATCGGCCCTCGTAGCGCCCCCTGGTGGCCCCCGCTAAGAAAACCACTGGGTTGGATCACGCAGCGACTGCGCTTGCTGCTCCCTGAGGGCTTACGGTTCAATGCGGAGGACACATGTTGCAGCTTTAGCAGCGCTGTGACTCACACCTGCTGACATGGCCGCACGCTGTCTCCGCACAATGTCGATGAATGTCTTTCCTAAACACCATCAGTGTGACACCGTGTGTGATTCAATGTCTTCCGCTTCACGCAACATAGAGCCTTTGGAGTGATGCACTGCACGCTGTCAGCGGTTCTCCTCTGAACGTCCTGAATGGCTTCTAGTCTCAACAACAGCTTCTAGTCCGCGTGTCTTGGGGAGAATCATTTATCGCTGAACACTAACAAGGTTCTCCTACGGGTGTTTCTCTCCTCAGATACATCGGGAAGTCTGATTCCATCACAATCAGCGTGTGGAATCACAAGAAGATCCACAAGAAGCAAGGAGCTGGATTCCTGGGGTGTGTCCGCCTCCTGTCCAACGCCATCAACCGCCTTAAAGACACTGGCTGTAAGTGCAACTGTGTTTGATATTGGCTTCGTTTTGCCGTGGTCATTTCACACCGCGCTCTAAAGGACGGGTTGGACTGTGCAGCTGTGCTGTCGGCCTGGCTATCAGTCAGTTTTGATACAATGGCTATTTATCAACCCTGCTCTGCTGTGTATTGAACAGTCAGGGGTTTGTGTTGTTTTTTGAGGTCCCTTTGGTTCTGACTGTGACAGAATAGTCAGAGTAGCAGAAGTATTGAATGAGCACCTTTTTAACAGCATTGCTCTCAATTTGATATATGATATAATATTTTTCAACTCCAGCTAAATCAAACTGTAATCATTAATGTTTCTGACCAGTTAGCACTTTTAATCGCAAAAACCTATGTTAATTTCTACATGTCTATTGTTCTCTGTACTGAAAATGTACTTAACAGTGACCCCAAAGCCGAGGTTCTCTAAAATAATCTCCCTCTAAAAAATGATTGAGTTTTATATTTAATATGAAACTTTATAGTTTAATATTTAACTACACAACAGCTTAGTTCAAATAGCTCCACTTCAAGCAACAACAGCAACAACTGGACTTACACACACACACACACACACACACACACACACACACACACACACACACCAATGTGTACATACACACACACACACACACACACATATATATATATATATATATATATATATATATATATATATATATATATATATATATACATATATAAGAAAAAAGATCATGTTAACACTGCTACCTGTCACTACCTTCAACGAGCCGTCTATAAATATATATGTAGTATCAAGGGAAGCCGTAGCTTCAGCAGAGAAACCTGGAGAAGTTTCTTTGCCAGGTGAGCCAGTACCTGTCCGCTGTGTTCACACCTGTGAACGCAGCTTTCAAGGGAAAGAGAAAGAGAAGAAAACAAAGGAATAGAAAAAAAGCGAGTGCTAAGCTATTTCCTAGAAGCCCTTCACGCTGTTGTTTTCCTGGAGCAACGCAGGAAATGTGAGCCTTGTGCCACAGCTGTGAGTGGTTGGCCTGAGCATTTCCCTTCTTCTCCTCCTGGCTTCGACATTCACCCCCTCCAGTGTCTGCTGCAGTCTGGTCCCAGCACTGGCAGCGCACACACACACACACACACACACACACACACACACACACACACACAGAGGAAAAAAAAGCCCCATGGTGACTAACCTCTCTCTATCTTGGTCTGCTGATCTAGACAACCGGTCATTTTAACGCAGACACGCATAATTGTCCGGCTATTTAAGAGAACGCTGTCGTTTTGTTCCGCTGCTCTCTGTTGTGGTCACTCTCTTGCTGGTCGCAAGTGTTTGTCATTCTTTATTTTTTTTGTTTTTTTTTTTGTTTGGTTTTTTCTTTTTTTTTCCCCCCATGGTACACGCTAGAAATTAGCAGTTTGCAGTTTGGTGCTCCTCTTTCTCCTCTTTCTCCATTGGACATGGTAACAGCAGCAGCAGCAGTAACAGCAGCAGCAGTAACAGCAGCAGCAGTAACAGCAGCAGCAGTAACAGCAGCAGTAACAGCAGCAGCAGCAGTAGGAACAGCAGCAGTAGTAACAGCAGCAGTAACAGCAGCAGTAGTAGTAACAGTAGTAGTAACAGCTGCTGCTGTAGTAACAGCAGCAGTAGTAACAGCAGCAGTAGTAACAGCAGCAGTAGTATCAGCAGCAGTAGTAACAGCAGTAGTAACAGCAGCAGTAACCGTAACAGCAGAAGCAGCAGCAGCAGTAACAGCAGCAGCAGCAGTAACAGCAGCAGTTAGCAGTAACAGCAGCAGTAACCGTAACAGCAGAAGCAGCAGCAGCAGTAACAGCAGCAGCAGCAGTAACAGCAGCAGCAGCAGTAACAGCAGCAGTTAGCAGTAACAGCAGCAGTAACAGCAGCAGCAGCAGCAGCAGCAGTAACAGCAGCAGCAGCAGTAACAGCAGCAGCAGCAGTAACAGCAGCAGTTAGCAGTAACAGCAGCAGTAGTAGTAACAGCAGCAGCAGTAACAGCAGCAGCATTAGTAACAGCAGCAGCATTAGTAACAGCAGCAGCATTAGTAACAGCAGCAGCAGTAACAGCAGCGGTAGTAACAGCAGCAGCAGTAACAGCAGCGGCAGTAACAGCAGCGGTAGTAACAGCAGCGGTAGTAACAGCAGCAGCAGTAGTAACAGCAGCAGCAGCAGGAGTAACAGCAGCAGCAGCAGTAGTAACAGCAGCAGCAGGAGTAACAGCAGCAGCAGTAGTAACAGCAGCAGCAGTAGTAACAGCAGCAGCAGGAGTAACAGCAGCAGCAGTAGTAACAGCAGCAGCAGGAGTAACAGCAGCAGCAGCTCTGGGCTCCACTCTCCCGAGGGCTCTCGGTGTATAATTGCAGAGTGTCTCCTGCTTTTACTGTAATTCTTATTCGGAATTGCAGGGTGTCTGTGTTTCTCCTCCTCAGCGTGTTTAAAATGTGCGCAGTGGCCGTCGTGCCAGTTCGCCCGCTCGCTCTCTGTGTTTTCTCTGTGTGCGGCTGCTGACCTCCGGCCAGCCCCGTCACGCTTTGACCCTCGACTGTTTGGCTCCCTGTTTAGTCTAGACACACATCCTGAGCTGATCTGCATTACAGCCAGACAACAGAGAGCAGATAGTGGTGTGTGTGTGTGCGTGTGTGTGCGTGTGCGTGTGTGTGCGTGTGTGTGCGTGTGTGTGTGTGCAGGCAACATTTCTTTGTGTGTGTGTGTGTGTGTGTGTGTGTATGTGTGTGTGTGTGTGTGTGGGCAACATTTCTTTGTGTGTGTGTGTGCATCCATCTGCATCTGCAAGCAACTTTTTTTGTGTGTGTCTCCGTGTGTGTGTGTGTGTGTGTTGTGTCTCCTACCCGGTCCTCCTCTCACTCCCTGGCTCTCAAATTCCTCAGACTTTAGAAGTTGAGACAAAGAATTTCCAGACTCTGGCTGAGGTTCAGGTCCATGCAGTCTGCCTGGAACAGTCTGGGCTGGGAATAGTCCAGACTCTGTGCT
This sequence comes from Nelusetta ayraudi, assembly GCF_046127955.1. Taxonomy (NCBI): domain Eukaryota; kingdom Metazoa; phylum Chordata; class Actinopteri; order Tetraodontiformes; family Monacanthidae; genus Nelusetta; species Nelusetta ayraudi. Next base: position 3,607,867 of record NW_027466084.1, read on the forward strand.
CAACTTTGTCAAATGTTTGACCCCTGCATCTCAACTGAAGCCTCCTCTGTGCCCACCATCGCTAAGACTGTTTTGTTTTTTTACGGCTCGCGGCTGTTCCACAGAGGGGGGGGGGGGGGGGGGGTTGCCGAGATGAGGTCTGCACACAGAGGAATGAGAGACTGATAATGATGATGTGATGCTGAATAGTGATGCTGCCAGGCGTCCGTGCAGAGTGCCATCAATATTTTAAAACGTTTCTTATGTTTCCTTGTGTCTGATTGATGTCATCAAAGTGTCCTGTTGTTGTCGTCCTGCGCTTGCATCGCTCTTAGCCTCTCACCTCACCTTCTCCTTCCGTCTGTCTCCACAGATCAGAGGCTAGATCTAAACAAGCTGAGTCCCAATGACAGTGACACAGTCCGAGGCCAGATAGTAGGTGAGTGCGTGAACCTTACACACAGACACACACAGACACACACACATTCATGAACTGATTATGTTATGAAATGAAAAATTATCTTCTTCTTCTACTTCTTCTTCTTCTTTTTCTTTTTCTTTTTCTTCTTCTTCTCCTGCTCCTTCTCCTTCTCCTTCTCCTTCTCCTTCTCCTTCTCCTTCTCCTTCTCCTCCTCATGTTCACAAAGTTGCTCCTCGTCTTGTTGTGATCCTGAAACTTGGGAGCAGCATCTGTCTCCCTTTTGGCAAATTAATCCAAGCACTGGGGTTTTGAATCGGACAAGCTTTCCCAAAAAAAAAGCCACCCGCTGGTATTTATTACACCAGAGATCCAAAGCCTGCATTTCTGTTTTCAATGAACGGCCCGATTTTACAGAATACATTCTCAACATGGAATTATTTTACTTTTAAATTATTTTTTATTTTATTTTATTTTTTTGTATTTTTGGTCGCCGCCATAATGTTCTATTGAAAATGCCAAAACATACCTATCATATCATATATGGGACATATATATCTAAGAATATTAGCAACAATCTACCAGTCAAAAGTTTGGACACACATTCTTATGTATTTTATTATTATTTTTTTTTAATCTTACTACCTCCTACCCTTTTGAGTAATCTAAAATACAAATCAAGAGAAGGTCTGCGCAGCAGGTCTAGCTGGCCCTGACTGGCCCACCACTGCCAGCACCATAATCTAGTGATGTCTGCTAATGTGCTTGTTCTGTGCATCTGTGTCCCATGTGTTCCCTGCAGTGAGCTTGCAGTCCAGGGATCGGATAGGCACAGGAGGCCCTGTAGTGGACTGCAGCAGACTGTTTGACAATGATCTTCCAGACGGGTGAGTGTCGGGGGGAGATCGCTCAGTGTGTGAGAGCGTAGTGATCTTATGGAGAGATGATGGCTGATCTTGGGGCAACCGCGGTGAAGAAGTTCTATAGTTGAAATTTTTAACGCAATTTAATGTATTTTCATTGTTGTGTTTTTAATTGTATGCTTTTTTTTTTGTATTTTATCTCTGCTATTTTGTATTTCATTTTTTTCTGTAAGGCAACCCTAAGTGTCTTGAAAGGCACCCTAACAATAAAACAAAATTAGTATTATAATAATAAAAAATATTTATATTAGTGTTGTTATTGTTATTATCATTAGTATTAGTATTAGTATCATTATTATGTAATTACTGGGGTCGTGCTGTTTAAATAGCGTGAGAATTGAATACAAGAATTATTTTTTTACAGTTTGTTTATTGACTTTTCATTTTAATGAACATACATTCATACACTCAAAGAACAAAAACCCTTTCACCCCCCCCCCCCCATCCCACCTCCAAATAAGAATGGCGGTACATGAAATGTACACACAAATATGAATATGCATGCAAAATACTTTCAATTCACTCAACTCAACAACTTCCCATGCAATGTAACAGGGTACCAGCTTCTTCCATACATTTGATGCAACAGTCAGGAGATGGTTCAGAGTTGCTTATTATATATATGTGTGTGTGTGTGTGTGTGTGTGTGTGTGTGTGTGTGTGTGTGTGTGTGTGTGTGTGTGTGTGTGTGTGTGTGTGTGTGTGTGTGTTCCCAGCTGGGAGGAGCGGCGGACGGCGTCTGGAAGGATCCAGTACTTGAACCATATCACTCGCACCACGCAGTGGGAGAGGCCCACCAGGTGAGCGACGCCATTGCAGCCCACACTGACTGAAAGCTAAGAGTTGTTTTAATCAAAGTGCGTCAGGCACCGACTGGGGAGACTCTACTCACAAATCAGCAGATTAAACACGGTTCCCGTTAGTTTAAATCGTGTCGTGTGAAACACTCGGTTCTGGTGAAGTCGACCCGGCCGGATCTGATGGAGGTTGTTTGCGGAAGTGGAAGTCAGAATTCAATGTAGTGCACTTCATCATGCACTTCGCTCAGTGTTCATGTTAACGGGACAATCTGATCCCTCAGTTTGAAAATTCAATCAGATGATGAAAAAACAAAACAGACTGTAGTTGGGCTTCTCAAAGGAGCCTTCAGACACTGTGGCATTTAATGACATGGACCAGGCATGGAAGTCAGAGTGCTGAGTGCTGATCCGACAATTGAGGGTCTTATTGTTTCTTCTCTGTCAGTGTTTTATGATTGATTTTCCCAAATCTTTTGCACTAAAAAGGTCCAGTGTGTAAAATTTGGGCTGATTTATGATTTTTATATTGGTAAAAAAAAAATTACACACTGGACCTTTAATTTTTTACGTACCACGCGTGCATCCTGTCTGTGCGTTTCGGAGGCGTCTGAAGAAGTTCTTTTCATCCATTTTTCCAAACGCTGTGTTTGCAACGAGGTTTTCCTCTCACCGTCGCACCTTCCTGTCGTTTCACTCCATTCCTTCGACAAACACCACCACCGCTTCCCCTCCGTTGGTTCTTCCTCCTCCAGGCCCGCGTCGGAGTACTCCAGCCCCGGCCGGCCCCTCAGCTGCATCGTGGACGAGAACACACCCGTCACCACAAATGGGGCGACGCCCACCACAGAGCCGCCGGCCAGCAGCAGCGACCAGCGAGCCCAGGAGCGCCGGGTCCGCTCACAGAGGCACCGCAACTACATGAGCAGAACCCACCTGCACACCCCCCCAGACCTCCCGGAGGGATATGGTTAGCACATTTAATTAATTAATTAATTAAATAAATAAATAAATAAATAAATAAATAAGAAAGGCATTTAAATGCTTCATAGAAATGTGACTCAACAATAATGCTGATTTGTTATCCAGAATATAAATTTGGCTGTGAAGGCCACTTTGTGTGGAACCACCCCTTAAAATACATGAAACTCTTGACGGCCTTTGTATCAGCAAAGAAACAACTTCATTCTGTTTTCCTATTTGAATTAGTCACAAAAAGCAACGAGTTGTTTGTAAACCTTTTGATTGGTCCGAACTTTTGCCTTCATCAACTCCCTCAAAGTCTGCTGCTGATGAAAGAAGCTGGTTCAAAGCTGGTAGAGGGTGCAGGCTCCGTCATGCAATGATTTGTTAAAAAGAAGAAGCTTTTTTTTTTTACTGCGCTCACTGGGAACCATTTAATAGTGTCGCTAGGTACCTCATTCAATTCGATTCCGATTCAGAGGGCTACGATGCAATTAATCGCAATTAATCGAGAATCGCAATTTATCACGATTCATATAAATATATATATATATATATATATGTGTATATATATATATATATATATATATATATATATATATATATATATATATATATATATATATATACATACATATATATATATACATATATATATATATATATATACATATATAAATCATGTGCAGTCGCACATGAGTTCCAGCCTCATTAAAAAAAAAATGTTTTTTTTACATGTCATAATCGCGATTAAGCTAAGAATAGTTTCCCCCCCCCCACACCTATTAATAGTGCAATGCTTTGTTTTAATTCCCAAGCCGTCTCTACTAACGAGTGTGACCCCCTAGTTGCTGAGTGCGCCAGCTGATGTGGCGGGCTGCTCCCCACATCCGTAGAAAGATTCTGAAATGCTAGCTGTTCTGTGCGATCAAATGGGATTGATTTCGCCATGAAGGCCCAGCTGTGATCGCTCACCCCCCGCCCCCTCCTCCTAATCTGCTCTTCAGTCTTTGCAGAATAAGGAGCACTTGTGTAAAACATCATCCCATTGCCACATGACTTAATGGAGTTTTGTTTAGCCTCACAGTGGGATTGCAAACTGCACTTTTAGACACTAAAATTAGAGGCGTAACTTTATTTTCCTGTGCCGATGTGTCAGTGCCACTGGTGCTCACGGGACCAACGGGTGAACTTCTGCGCTGTTCTGACCTCCTCTCTCACCTGCACCTCCTCCTCTCTGACTCTTACAGAGCAGAGGACTACGCAGCAGGGCCAAGTGTACTTCCTCCACACTCAGACGGGCGTCAGCACGTGGCACGACCCCAGAGTGCCGAGGTAATCCCGCAAACACCTTCAAGAATTCACTTTTCTTACTGTGTATTTATTACAGCAGAAATAATTTCCATGGGTTTGTGTGCCTCTGACGCAGCTAAACCTTTTGAAAACGCACACAAAAAAATCTCTCCAATCTCAACTGTTTAATGCTATTATTGGGATTCATAAATATAATAGATATAATAAAATATACATTTATTATTATACGCTCTCTCATCTGTTGCATTTCAGAGACCTGAGCAACGTCAACTGCGAGGAGCTGGGCCCTCTGCCCCCGGGCTGGGAGATTCGCAACACGGCCACCGGGAGGGTTTACTTTGTGGACCACAACAACCGGACCACGCAGTTCACCGACCCCCGCCTCTCCGCCAACCTGCACCTGGTCCTAAAGTGAGTACAGGGGGAGCTGCAAACTACGGGGCCGGGCCAAGAAAGTTATGGCCAAAGAAAATTGGACAATATGGATCATTTTTGAGCCGCGGCAGATTTTTGACATTGCAAAAGAAATCCAATAGCGCACCACCAAAAACCAACCAATAATATTATAAAGTGACAGTTTTAGCCTCATAATCAGTGGGGGTCGGACCCCCCTACCCCTAATTAACCCATGGGACCCACTGAAAGCCTCAAAGCAAGATTTCAGGGGGGTCTCATGAATTTTCAAAAAACAAAAACAAAAAAAAGTATATTATTGTCACCAGTGGTCACTAAAATGTCTTTTAGATCACCCTTATTCAATAAAATAAAAAAATCTTCAATAAAATCTTCAATATTCAATAATATTCAATAAGAATATTCAATTAAAAAAATATGCAAGATGCATTTTGAGGAAATTTAAATTTCGGAGGATCGGGACTCCGCCACACAAATATTGACAGGTATTTTGCCCACTGCTAATGATTTATAGTCTTCATTTATTTCTACTCACACAGTGTGAAACCTGGGCCTGTGCAGATGCTCACAAAGCTGATATCATTGGAGGCAAAAGAGGCTCACATTCATTTTAAAGCACAGTAGTCACTCCACAATGGAATGTTATTATTCTTTTTTAGACCAAATTAGTAAAATTGGATCACAATTGGTGGGAAAACACTGACATAAGATAATAATGAATACAGCAAAGAGATTGTATTTTCTCACTGTGTGTTTGTTCCTTGTGTTGTTTACAGTCCAAGTCCCAACGGTTCCCGAGGAGGCAACGATAGTCAGAACGTTAGGTAAGATTCTTCCAAGTCCTCATGGACTCAGACATGCGCGTAAACAAGAACACAATCCAGCAGACATTCACAGCCTCTGCGGGGGTGGGGGCGGGGGGGGTTTGGTCTCCTCTCAGTGTTTCAGTGGACGTTCTAACATTGGGGCTCTTATTTTTTTCTAACTCCAATAGAATAGAATAGAATAGAATTCTTTATTGTCATTATGCAGTTAGTACAACAAAATGTAAAAGTTCTGCCTCTCTGTGCGGAGTTTGTATTTCCTCAGAGTGTCTCTGAGGCCACTCTGCTTCCCTCCCTCAGTCCAAAGACGAGTTCACTCAGCGAGCTTTACTGGCAGCTCTGAATCGGCCGTAGATGTGAGAGTGAATGGTTGTTTGATTCTGCGCGGCCCTGCGATAAACTGACGACTTGTGCGAGTGTGTGACCCCCTCCTTCAGCCCCAAGACAGCTGTGACACCCCCCCGCCCCCCATCCCCCACTCCCACCCTGGCCCCAACCCCTAGATGTAGGATGAGCCTTGATAGAAAGTGGATGGATATTTTCCCGCCTCCTGTGGAGTTTGGTCAAATGAGCATTTGAGTAGCACACAGTTTGCACTATATCGCTCATTTTGGCCAGTCAACAAGTAACGCATTGGACACAAGGGAGTTCTCTGTGTCCTTAGTCCCAGTTGGGTGTTCCAAGCTAACAAGACCACCAGAAGATCACCCAGTTGATGCCTAATTAAATAACAATATATTCATTACATATTCAATAATTCAATGATAACTGTGTTTGTGTGAACTAAGAATGTTAACAATTAATCGGTTATCGATTAAATGTTGATTAAGAATTTAATCGAATAATTAAATTAAATTAAATTGGTCGCAATTCATTTTAAAAAATTAACACAAGGTTTTTTTTTTGTTAAATGGTGTGGTGTTAACCTATATACCTAGAACAAGTTACTTTAAAACAACTTCAAGAAAGAAAAAAAAAGTTGAATCGTGAGCCATTAGAAGTCAACTTAAAGTCAGAGGATAATCGTTTAGGGTGTTTTTTTTTCTGTTCTCTAATGTGAAAATCGCTCACATTGGACCCTCAACATTATTTTAGGGTTAATAATGGGTTCCTTACACATTTTTCAGTGTGAAATTTAAGTTCTCAGGAAAAATCGCCGCATATCAATTAATCGTTAATCGATCGATAAGGTCAATCAACAAACGATTAATGAAGTCATCGATAATTTGCATCCGTTGTGTGATCACATGTTATATTATATGTTTGTTTTAAATTGGCATCTACCCACCATGTATCTACTAACAACAACACTCAAAGAGTCTCTTTTCTTTCTATGCGGCTGTTGAAACACATAAAGTGCCGCCAGAGCTGCCGCTCTGCTCTGCTGGGGCGCTGAAATGCTTCTGTCTGAGCTCATTGATCCGATCTGATCTCCGTGAAGATGGGGATGCATCCGGCTTTGCGTCGTCCCGTTCCGATGGATCACAGAATGTGTGTGGGGGGGATTTTGCATTGACTTTTATCCCCTGCCATCTGAAATCACTTAGTAGCTTGAAACTTCACAGAGGCCCGGCTCCTGGCCTGTGTTTGCTTTGAATGTACGGTAGCACTAGTCGGGGAGCCCAGATATATGTGTATATGTATATAAGGGTGTGTGTCTGTGTGTGGTAAGCAGTGTTGGCGGGTAATCTATTACTGAGTAATCCACTACTGTAATTAAACTACTTGTTTGAGTAACGGAGTAATGTAACGGGAGTACTGTGGCAAAACGGGTAATTTTTTCATGATTACTTTATCAAGTAACGATTCCATTACTTTTCTGAAATATTTTGCAAGCTAAAAATGTCTCATTATCCACAAAATGTCTGAAATTTAGAAAAACGACCAAAAACAACGATGTCACAGGTTGACGATGCAACGTCATTGATATGCGACGACGCAGCAAAAGAAAACCTAAACAGCAACTGCGTTTGTAGCTGGAAATACCAACATTGTTTTGAGATCATCTCGTCTAAATCAAAGAACGTTAGTTGTACGTTTTGTGCAGGAAGACTTTCTCCACTGTCACTTTATCTCTTTTAACTTAAGTAATTAGTAATTGATTACTTATGAAACAAAGTAATTAAAGAATGAATAGGTTACTTTTTAAACAAGTAGTCAATCATCTGTAGTTGGATTACTTTTATGGAGGAATCCCAACAACACTGATGGTTTTATACATTAAGTGCAAAAGACTTTTTTCAACGATTCGCTTAAAATGTGTAAAAACGTGCTTTAAACGTGCTTTTTTAAGGCTTGGCTGTAATTCACCAGATTGCAGTTGCAGTTTCAGCGCTGCATGCTCTGATTCTGGAGCAGCTCCTTCATCTGCGACAAAGCTCAGGAAAAGATAGCGGTTACTGTGAATTTCACTCAAGTCATCTGCCTTTTATCAAGTCGGGGATTTTCAGTTTCTCGGGCCGTCATTTTACAAAAATGTTTTGCCTTTATGTGCGTCTCCATCAAAGTTATAGTTTGGTACCGTTCCGATATGCTACACGCACTACCTGCGCAGCCAGACATCGGTTTTTAATTTTTTTTAACTTTTCTTTTGTAATATCCTGTTGGATTGAAGCCCAGCTGATGGCCGGGGTTATTGTTTGCGAGGTAACTGAGACCTTGTCTGGTTTTCAGTCTTGAAGGTTGGGCTGCCTCGAGTACGCTTGCATAAATAGTAACTCATTCCTTGTGTCTTTATTTGACTCATGTGCTTCTTGTGAGTCCAAAACCTTCTGAAATTTGTGATTTTGATTTTTTTCAAGACACTAATATGAGCCTTTTGACATGGCACATATGCAAATTCACTAAGAAAATTAATGATGCAGGTCTTCCTTCCTCAAAAGTCATTAAATACACCAAGACAATTTGAGACAAGGAAATGATGTAACAACCCCAGACAGGGTTTTTCTTTTCTTTTCAAGGATAATGCTTAGCAGGAACTACATTCCAGACATCCCCTGCTGAGCAGAGTGATTTCAGAGGGCATGTTTAGTGATCAAAACAATACGTTTGTTGAGAAGAAGCCAGTGTCTGGTCATGGTTGCGATTGTGGTGGAAGGCGATGATGATTTATGGACTAACCAAAACCCAGGACCTTCTTTATTTTCAGGCAGAAAACAAGTCAGTAACTCCGTCACTGTCTGAGGTGCGCAGCGTCGCTCCGCCCAGTAGTTTGGTCAAGAAAGTCGTTAATGCTCTAGACATCAACTCATTAGTCTCAGATGGGAGGAAATTGTCATTTTTTTTGGAGCACAGCAGGGTGGGAACAGGGAAGGAGTCAAATCTACTGCAATATACTGCAGCAATACTGTTTGGTTTGAAGTTGAACTCATTTCAAATTCTTTCAGTAAATGAGATGACTGTGTTTTGTGCTAGTACTAAATGAAATCTATACAAGCATCAAAACTTGATGACTGCATTGAGCGCCTATGAAAGTTGGAATCTCATTTTGGAATGATTTGTTGGAAGTTTTCCACCTTTTGAACACCTCAGTGATGTCATCAGTTAAAAGTGACTTGAGTACCTGACTGACTCACTTTGATTGTTGTTAATAATTCTTCGGGGGGGGGGAATGCAAAGTCTGCTTACAACCATTTGCAGGAAAGAAATATCATTGCAAATGATGCTTTGGTGAAGGTTTTGACAGTAACCGGTCTGCAAAAGTAACCTTACTTATATATATATATATACATATATACATATATATACACACACACACACACACACCCATTTACAGCAGTAATCAGGAAACTGGCGAAAACAGAAGTGCCCCACTAGACTTGCGCGCAGAGCCTTTCCACTTAATTTTCTGTTTTGACTCACTTCATTTTTATTCACAAAAGCTTGTCTGCATCTCTGTCTCTCTGTCTCTCTCTGTCTCTCTCTCTCTCTCTCGCTCTTCCCTTGCAGTCGTCAGAGCCAGCTGAAGGAGCAGGTTCAGCAGGCCCTGGTGTCTCCCAGTCAGCTGCCGGAGGAGGCCGAGTGCCTCACGGTGCCCAAGTACAAGAGGGACCTGGTGCAGAAGCTGAAGATCCTGCGCCAGGAGCTGTCCCAGCAGCAGCCGCAGGCTGGCCACTGCCGCATCGAGGTGTCCCGGGAGGAAATCTTTGAGGTAGGGGGCCAACGGGAAAGCTCAGTCACATCCTGAAGATGAAGACAAGTGAACGTTATGAGATAAAGGAGAAAACAAAGGAGAGAAAATACGTCATATTCAGTTTTATAATGTAAGACCAAAATCATGTTGAGCACCCACTTTTGTTGTCTGGTCCAGTGAAGGTGTTGGCTTTCCAACTCCTGGTCCACCACACCCACTTCCCCCGTCACTTGAGTTCCTTTTGGGCAGGAGGTTGCAGGGCTTTTGAAAGCGGCAGCACCTGCGGCACACTGCGTGACCCTCCTGAAGTATGCACTGGAATGTGCTGGAACAGCTCTGTCTCTTAATCTGAGCCGAGACATTTTTGTTGGCTGATCCCGACATGAGGGAACAGTGCCGGGGCTGCTGGGTACACAGGGCTGCATTCGCACCAGGTCATCAGTTTTCAGGCCTTTTTCTCTCAACGTGTTTTTTTTTTTTTTTTTTAGATCTATGTTTTGTTATTATATGTTAATTATAACCTGCCCAGTCTACTTTAAGTTGACCCCGCCTCAAACTCTGTGAGCCATCTGCTCAGGGAATGAACATGCGTCCTTCAGTGATGTACTCAGTCCTACTTAAATGAATACATCTCATAATACCATCCATATAACACGGCAGCTCCAGAATCTATACAAAATCACACTTGCACCTTAATATAGGCCAATCAAGCAACACTTCATTTCCGGAGCATTGCAAATCAATAAGCTCACATTTGCAATTAAAGTCACGTTCAGACTGCCCGCCAAAATCCGATTTTTAGCCAATCCAGATTGAAACCAGTTGGCTCTTTTGTAGTCTGAATAGTCACAAACCACATGAAATCCGATTTTTGCAAACTGGATTGAAACCACATTCGGGAGGTCGTTTCAAATCGCATTTGGACAGATACGTCTCAGTGTGAACAGCTCCAAACACACACTGTAACGCAATGGAGCAGACAGAAGAAGTCGAAAAACAGCAGTCCCTGGACAGAGGAGGAAACTCATTGCCACTCATTGAGATAGCTCTATAGCCCTAAAAATCAGATTTCAGAAGGAATCGGATTTGAATCGGATTTGCCTGCAGTCTGAACGCAGCCAAAGAGTAGGAAAGTAAGATCACGGTTACTGTCAAAACCTAAGAAATAAAATAGATTTTTAAAGAGATGAGAGCAGTTTGAATAAGTCTGCCAAAAGTATGCGTGTATAATAAACTGCAAATTTTCACATTTTCATATGAAACACCAAGAGACGAGATGAAAATAAACTGTTTATCGCACAGTGTGAGCGCACAGGAACCTGACCTTTTAATTCTGAAGGCCTTAACCACAAGCAAGCTGAAATATGATTGGACAAAAGCTATACTATGATATACAACACTGGAAGCAGCACAACCAAGTGGATATAATATGGCCTGAAGAGAACAGTTAATGGAAAATAATTGTACAAAAAAAAAATGGCCACTCCACTGTGTTAGTCACTGAGGTCTCAGCTTTGCAACACGGATCATGTGACTGCTCTAAAAGTACATCTCACGTCAGACTCTTAACAAATAGTCTCCGGACTGGCAAAAAATGCAAACAAGAGCTTACCATCCGCACGTACAGAATACTCTCATCCTTTCACCAAGTGTTTGCCATTTGAAAGTTTGCCCAGCCTTTGTTTGGCCTTCTTAGAGTTATGCTGCAAACAGAACAACGTTACCAGGATGCCTTTTGCATCAACACCCAGTGACGTTTTGCCTCACTGAGCTTTTTTTTCCCCCCCTCTGTTTGCACCCACTCTGCAGGAGTCATACCGACAGGTGATGAAGATGAGGCCAAAGGACCTGTGGAAAAGGCTCATGGTGAAGTTCCGGGGAGAGGAAGGGCTCGACTATGGAGGAGTAGCCAGGTAAGATGGCGGGGGGAAAAAAATAGCTGATAGCTATTGCAACGCACACATATGTATACATTATTGGGTATTTTGAAAATTTCTTGTCATCGCAATATCAGCCAGTGCATGATGTATATCTTAAGAGAACTGCTTCAGATGGATTACTACTGCTCAGCCACCCTAGTGGTTGATGCTGGTAACTAGGGTGGCAGGTGAACGTGTAGCACTAAAATAAGATGTAAAATATATTTGGGGCGCATTAAAATGAGAATCTATTTTGACTTGACTTTAATTGTCTGAAAATCGACTACGGCAATTTGGGTTTGTCAAATATTGAAATCTTTATTCTCGTTTCCTCAGTATCTACACACCGGATTCAAACATTGCATTTCTAACAGAGGAGTAGAAAAAAAAGAAATCACACATTCTTATAATTTAACACAATTGCACATTTTTTTTGTAGAAGAATCTTTGTTTTCAAAGTTGTGGCTGCATCAGAAACAAACAAACAAATGCAAATGATTAAAAAAATAACAACTAAATGATTTTAGGTGACTGAAAGGAAAATACTGTTGAAACCCTGACAGTAATTGTGCAGACAATATATCACAAACGCATAGCGTGTCCAAAAACTTATGTATAGCAAAGCAGCACTGAACAGTGTAGCCCAAATAACTTCTTTGTACGGTAGTTTGGATATTAAAGGATGCAATGAACACACACACACACACACACACACACACAGAGTAGTGCACATATCATCCATAAAGTTTTCATGTCTTCACCCGTGTGATTGATCTCCTCCTCCTCCTTGCTGTGACGCGCAGGGAGTGGCTCTACCTGCTGTCCCATGAGATGCTGAACCCCTACTACGGCCTGTTCCAGTACTCCCGAGACGACATCTACACGCTGCAGATCAACCCGGACTCGGCTGTCAACCCCGTGAGTTCGTGTTCTGGCCTGCACATAAAATGGATTTTTCTTCTCCCGTATCCTGCGGCGTAGTTGTGTAGAGGTCTGTTTGTACTGTGACACTCCAGAGTGGCTTTACTCAATGTGACGATGAGTGTGATGGTGAAAATACCTTTGAATGGAATTCCAATTATGACTTAAGGTCCGAAAAGATGTCGCTTATCAAAGGCCTACATTTTGCTTTTTCTTTTAAAAAAATAAAAATTATTGTCACAAACATTTACTGGAATTAAAAAATCGATTTTCACTAAACCAATAGACAGAACAGGGTTTGAGTTTACATCTCATCACACTGCTCATGTGGAGTTCATTATTAGCCGTCTCGCACGGTCTAGTCTGCCTCCTGATCTGGCGTTTCTTACGCAACATCTGGGTTATTTAACAGCTGTGCGCTCATTAACAGATGAGGTCATGGCTAGACTGTCGTGCTGTTTGTCTGTTTATTGATTGCAGCCCGCTGGGATCGTTCAGTCCGTCACGGCTGTGTTGCTGTTAAATTAGTTTTTTAATTTTACATTGTCTGGTGTGTGTGTGTGTGTGTGTGTGTGCGTGCCCCTCCCCCGTGCCCACCCTCAATAGGAGCACCTGTCGTACTTCCACTTCGTGGGTCGCATCATGGGCATGGCGGTGTTCCACGGCCACTACATAGACGGCGGCTTCACCTTGCCGTTCTACAAGCAGCTGCTGGGGAAGCCCATCACCTTGGACGACATGGAGTCGGTGGACCCCGACCTGCACAACAGCCTCGTGTGGATCCTGTACGTACAAGACGCACTCCAACACATCAGTGTGTGCAGTGACTCGCATCCCAGAATTCAAAAACAAGAACGGAGGATCTGAGTCGAATTGAAATCTCTCAAAATATTTTTCCTTGTTTGTTAAGTAAATGGTAAGAGAGTTCTTTGATGAGAGCGCCCCCTACAGGGCTTACGTATAGACGAACCCGGCGAAACTGACCGGAAGATGACAAGTAACTGGCAGCAAAACCCTTATTGCTCTGTGTCAGGGGTCGGGAACCTTTCTGGCGAACGGAGCCGAAAAGAAAAAATCAAATATTTTAAAAATAATTTTCGTGAGAGCCATACAATATTTATTATTCTTAATTAGTAACTCTTAATACAACTAAATACAGAGATTTTCCACGTCTAACCTCCGTGCCTCTCCTCTCATCTCCCTTTTCCCACTGTGTCTTTGTCTGCGGTGCGTGGGGGCAACCATGCTGGCATCAAAATGTTGTTTTATTGCTGTGCAGAGAATTTAAGCATGAGAGCGAATCACGAGACCACCGCGTGCCCGCAGCACCCAGAAGTGCCGCCGCCTGCGCTAAACTTGAGCACAGTGGCGCTTCTGCTTTCATTGCGTCCTTATTATCAATTGACCCAGATTGCCACACGGGCTCCAGAACTATCTGTCAAAGCTAAAACAAAAAACAAACAAATCGGTAAAAGACGGAGAATTCTCCAAGACCAACAATTTTAAAGTAGAATAAGTCTCTCAGTGTATTTAAAAAAAATGTTATACTGAAGCTATCCAATACATAAAACACTTCTTACCATTAATGCGACTTCTGGTGCTGCGTGGTTTTAACTTTAGCAGCCATAGGTTCCCGACCCCTGCTCTACGTACATTCTTATATATAAATAAGAACCATTCTAAGGGTAGGAAAGACAAATGACTGTTACTGTACTGCAAGTGCACATTTTTATTAATGTATTTATGGGCAGTGTGTTAAGTTTTTACGGATATAAAAATCATAAATCGGGCCAAATTCTACACACTGGACCTTTAATACATCCATGGTGGTAATGCACCGGTAATGGTGGCGCCACAAGATGGCGACATACACAAAGCGTTCATTGGATAAGTTTTGAGTCTTAGTTATTTGCTTTTTGCTGATGGACACATTCTCCAAAATAATTATGGAAAAACAAAATCTCCTGAACATTGTGGACCAGTGGTTCTCAACTGGTGGAGTCTCAGGACAGTCATCATTTTTTTTCCTTATTAAGTTGAAAAATGAAAACGCTAGGCCACTTTTTTTTTTATCATGTCTAGTCAATGAATTATTGTAGTTATTGAAATTATTGAATTGAATTGTGTCTCCTGTATATTAATAATTAAAATAATAATAAATGCCTATTTTCTCTGTGAATGCATATATACATATAAGTATGTATATGTATATGTATATATATATACATATATATATATGTATATATATATACGTGTGTGTGTGTGTGTGTGTGTGTGTGTGTGTAATATATATATATATATATAAATATATATATAGAAAATATTTTAAATTCAATTATATTATTATATATGTTTTTTTTTTTAAAGGGAAGCTGCCCACAAAGCAGCGACCCAATCAAAACAGCTCTTGGTATGATCATAACTTTAAACTAACAGGAACTTCAGATTGGTTTCTTTGTTTTGCTTTGGTCATGTTCTTGGAACACTTTGCATTCACTTTCCTCTCTTTCGACTGAGACATTTTGTGGCACTGAAGGTGGCAAATAGGAGACGTAATGGGGTTGATAGAACGACAGGGTAGCTTCAGAGTGTCGGTACTTGGGCTTTCTTGCACAGCCCCGGTATTAGCAGTTTGTTTGCGTAGCAGAAACACCACGTTTAGAACAGAAAGGCCAGAAATTTCCTTTAATCGAAAAATTGAAGCTCGTTTTCATACTTTGCAAAATCATCTCCCGGGCTGGAAATACCCATCCGGCCCACGGGCCACGCCCCTGGTGTAGATCATGTCTTCCAGACGACCATTTGCAATAACTGAAGCGGCGCTCTCTCCCCTCCCCCACCACCGCAGGGACAACGACATCACCGGCGTGCTGGACCACACCTTCTGCGTGGAGCACAACGCCTACGGCGAGATCATCCAGCACGAGCTCAAGCCCAACGGCAAGAGCATCCCCGTCACCCAGGACACCAAGAAGGAGTACGTCCGCCTCTACGTCAACTGGCGCTTCCTGCGGGGCATCGAGGCCCAGTTCCTGGCGCTGCAGAAGGGCTTCAACGAAGTCATCCCCCAGCACCTCCTCAAGGCCTTCGACGAGAAGGAGCTGGAGGTAGGAAGCGCTGACTTCAAGTGTCCCCTCCCCCCTCCCTCCACCTGCCTGCTCGACGCATCCCGCTTTCTCTCCCTGCCGTGCAGCTGATCGTGTGCGGCCTGGGCAAAATCGACATCAACGACTGGAAGTCCAACACGCGCCTCAAGCACTGCACCCCCGACAGCAACATCGTCAAGTGGTTCTGGAAGGCGGTGGAGTCGTTTGACGAGGAGCGCCGAGCCCGGCTGCTGCAGTTCGTCACCGGCTCCTCCAGGGTTCCCCTGCAGGGCTTCAAGGCCCTCCAAGGTAAAGACGTCGCCTGCACCGTCCAGCTGTCTGTCCCAGATCTGGACTCTGGAGGGCGCTCATCTGCTTCTACCTGTGTGTGTGTGTGTGTGTGTGTGTCAGAGAGATGGTGTTGCACAAAGCACACTGAGGGGAGACAATGAACCCTATAATTATGTACCACTAATGTAAAAAAAAAAACAACAAATGGAGGAGATGAATGACTGCAGTTTGCTCCTGAAATAACACAATTTCTCAGTTATATATTATTATTAAAGAAACTGATCCGTCTGAGGACACTGATCACGTTAGTGAGTTCTCAGTAATAATAATCAACAACGACTTGGCAACGTTGGCTAGAATTGGGTTTTTAGCCTCAGCTCAATGAGTTGTACTATTTTCAGAACAGGCCTGCAGGGGGCGACTCATGTGGTCCTTAGAGGTTCAGGGGGAGGGGTGGCACCAGGTTGGTGGCCACTTGTGGTCGGATCCCACACCCCCACCACCCCTCACTACATATTCAAATGCCCCACATGCATCATTTCCATTTGAAAAGATAAGCGCTCGTTGTTTTTAAACCACTGGGGGGCAGTAAAGCACAAGAACCGAGGCTAGTTTACCAGGAAAAGAATAAGAATGAACTTCCTGTCTGCGGACTGTAGCAACACAATACAGACGGGTCGCTGAACAAGTTTGAGTCTCTCAGGGGTTTTTTTTTTTCGTCCTTGAGCATCAGCCGGCTTTGTTGTGGACAAAGCCGGCTGATGCTTCTCCGGCACCGACTAAAGAGGGAAAAAAAGATGTAATAGAAGGAGGGCTGCAGCTTTTGTCTCTGCTCTGATAGCCGCGGCACCCCAACGATCTACGATCTACGGTCGCTCTACTTGTAACAAAAAAGATTCCAACAGAAATGATTTGGTTTCGCTTCTTGTTTTTAACTTTATAATGACGCCACCAGACGGCAGGCGGCGGGGTGGGGTGGGGTGCGACTACGGGCCAGTGGTGGCGCCCCACCCCACCGCCCAAGTACTTACTTCTGCTTACACGGGAGAAGTGAGAAGAGTAGGCGGGCGGTCGTTAATGCGGACAAAGACCACGTTTCTGTTCACACGTCGGTGATCAGAAGTGTCGAAACCGCCTCCCCCGGGGTGGTTTTTAGTGATCGGATCGCAATCCGCATGCGGGCTCGTTCCCACGTGGGTCACTTCATGTGGTTTTTGCCGATCGGATCACGAAAACCGCGAGAAGTGACGACGTGGGAACAGGGCCCTAGAATGCCCAGGTAAACATAATGTGTTCTTGAAGCCATGAAAATAAATGCAGACGGCAGGAAGTCACTACCTCAGTTCAGGAACGCTCACATGAAGGCTCGGATTAAAGGAAGAGCTTTTAATAAGTGAGGGCGTGGCGGTGAAACAGGAAGGACGACTGGTTTCCAACCAACCGAGGTGCCTGCCGGCTGTTGCTGACGATGTGGAAGGACGTACTGCTTTCTATGTCAATACAGAGACAAAACTGGTTTGAAGATCATAAAACAACAATGATGGTTTCAATCGTCATTTTTAATGAGGATGTTGGAAGAAATTCAGTTTAGAAAGAAAGTCAGACACCTGTTGCATCTTTAAACTTGACACTTTGGTGCATCAACAGAAGAATTTTCTTATATTAATTCTTGTAAATATTCTTTGCAGCCGGATAATCTTTAGTTGCAATTCAGTTTAAATCCATACCAGCAGCCCCAGTGAATGCGGGATGAGCCGCGATGAAAAACTTAATTGTGTATATAATGTCTGTATGATGACACTTACATACTCTTGAGTATTATATTTTAATACATTATTGTGTGCAGGATCAACCATGAGGTTGAAAACCCATTCCCTCATTTAGGAAAGGCTTCTAAACCCCGTTCTGGTCTCTTAAGCTGGCGGTGCCTGAAGTAAGCTGGTGACTTCCTGCTGTCTGTCAGAGTGGCTCCTTATGAGCAACCTGTGAGAACCATTACTTCCATGATAGGGCACCACGTCCTCAGAATGACCTTAAACGAACACAGTCAGCCATGCTGGTTGATCCATCAGTTGGTATGAGGGGATTTGAATAAGTTTACAAAGAGCCTTTTAATTTGAAACCTTTTGAAATTTTATGAGAATAGAGATGTGTATAAAAAAAAATACTTCCTGTCTAGAAGCTTATATTCTTGTTTGGATCTTTTTCCAAACCGAGTTAATGTATCAAATGTTGGATGGAAAAAGGTTTGCCATCATTATTATTATCTTTCTATTCTTGATGTGTTATTCTTGATTATTGTTATTTATTCGTGCACTCCTTCTATACTGTGAATGTTGTTTTCCTGCACTTTTCACAATCTTTCTTTAGCTTTGCCACTTTTACATTTCACTGCACGTCCTTTGAGCCTGTGACCAATGAAGTTCTTGAATCTTGAATCTTAAAAAAATTCAACCAAAAATCGCTGTTTCCGCAGGTGCTGCTGGACCGCGGCTCTTCACCATCCACCAGATCGACGCCAGTCCCAACAACCTGCCCAAGGCCCACACCTGGTAAGGAACACGTCACGTCTTCAACCGCATTCATCAGCAGTTTGCATTTTGGAGACGAGTGTTTTTAAAAATGCCCCCCCCCCCCACTTGCTGTTCTTTCCAGTTTCAATCGGATTGACATTCCTCCCTATGAACACTATGACAAACTCTACGACAAGTTGCTCACTGCCATTGAGGAGACGTGCGGCTTCGCTGTCGAGTGAGTTCCCGCAGCGTCAACAGCAGCAGGAGGCGGCCCGCTGAGGCATCCGCCATCCGGTGCCGCCTCGCCAGGGGAAGCTGGAGGAGAACACGGAGCCAAACTGAGAGAGGGAGGGTTGGCCGAGAGGGTCAGAAGATGTCATCTGACCTTTTTTTTTGTTTTTGTTTGTTTGTTTGTTTGTTTTCAGAGCCTCCAGCCCTCTCTAATGTATTTTTTTTAATTATTATTATTATTATTATTATTATTATTATTAATAATAATAAAAAAAAAAAGGATCTATTCAGCTGCTAATAACTCAAGACTTTTTACTAACTTGAGGAACCTGCAAAATATGCCGGCTCTTCCTTTTTCTGAAGTTCATTATAGCAATTTTGTGAAAAGAAAGAAAGAAAAAAAAAAAGACTGTTTCATGTAGCAACGATCCACCTGGCGAGGTCAGCAGTCCACCACTCACTAACTGTACAGGGTTATTAACGCTCACCACCACGACCACTTGAGAACACTACATTCTGGATGCAGCGGGTGAACGACTCGGGCTCTTTGCTGCCCCCCCCCCCCCCTCCACCCCCGACAGTCGTCTTCCTGAGGCAATCAGCAAGGCAAAGCCTGGACCCCCACCCTGAAGATCACTACAGGGAGCTGAAACGTAGCTCCAGCAGCCAGGTGCTGCCCCCCCACCCCCCAACCCCTGAAAACTGGGTTGCACACTCAACAGCTGGTTTTTCTGGTCTCATCCAATGAGTGAATAGCTTGAAATGTGTTATTTTTATATAACAGGGACATTAAAAAAAAGAAACAGTTAAATTCTATATAATATATATAATTTATTGCTGTCATATTTCAGACCCCTGGGCCCCTTTCCTCTGCTCCTGAGAATAACACAATGTTAAATGTTGCTGTTAAAGAAAAAACACCAACACAAAAGAACAAAGATGCCAGATTGGCTAAAAAAAAAAGAAAAAAGAAAAAAAGAAAAAAATCTCACACAACGATGCTGTTTATCTCCGTACGTGACCTCTCTCTCTCTCTCTCCAGGTGTGCAAGTGTAGAAGGAGCAAAGAAAAAAATCCTTAACATACAATGTCCTGAGTGCCATAATGACTTTGATCGAATGAATCTTCGGAAATGTCCAACAGACCCTTTAACTTCTTCATTACGCCGATGATGTGGTGGTATCCCCTTTTTTCTAAAGTAATTCTTTCATAACTGTGCTTTATAAATGCCATTCTCTTAAAAAAAAAACAACAAAAAAAAACATACCATTTAAAGCGATGGTATTGTGTGTAAGTGAATCCGTGGGCTACATACACTCACTCACCCCCCTTGTTTGTGGCGCCTGTTCATCACCACCAACCACCATCTATCCATCTATCTATCTATCTATCTACCTATGTGGTGCTATACAGCATTAATGGCCCATTTACTGACAACGTTTTCACACCATTGACATACTACTTGTTTGGCGTGCACACTGCCCCCCCACACCCCCTGCTCACAATTTTTATTTGTGGCCACTAAACATGCAAGACTTCCAAGAGCTCTACCTTGTAACATTCTCAGGAGAACGTCGTCGTCGTCGTCGTGTAGTTTGTCGCGTCCTTTAATTTGACAGCGGAGGGCTGAGGCCGACCTCTGACCTGGATTTCCTGAATGTCGCCGCGGTCGAAGAATCCCCCACCACTCACTCTATACGCCCACCGCCGACCATGATAACCGAGTCATCATTGCATGTGTGTATATGTGCTCGTGGTTGAAAGGGAACCTAATGAGATGCTAGCTAGCCTGCTGCGCCACTTCCACGGTGTTCTTTCTTTGATTTAGTGACAATGGGAGGGAGTGTTTATCTGCAACTACGACAAAACAAAACAAAAACAAAAAAGTTAAATTCTTGAATGTTTCCAAAAGATGCTGCCTGTTTAGCAATCTCCATGACCGTGGACTGTTCTTAACATTTGCATACACGTCGTTTTTTTGTTTTCTTCTGTTTTTTTTAAAGGAAAAAAAAAAAATCACCTGTTCATTTTATTTGTTGTGGGCTAATGTGTATGCAAACGTGGTAAGTGTCCTTAGATGGTGCTTTGTACAATAATAAGATATTGTTCATATATGTGGATCAAGCGACCTGTAATTTATCTTTAACTTAAGTCAAAGGGTTTTGTTAAAAAAAAAAAAAAATGCTAGGAAGAAATTGCACACACACACACACACACACACACACACGGAAAGTGAGGCGGCTGCGTGTATTTAACTGGGACTTCTTTAACGAAATAATCATTTGCCTTTAAAGTCCAGTGCACAAGTTGATGGCTCTATTGTCTGTTCCTCCACCACGCCGCTCTGCATCTCACCCCGTAGCCGCCTCTCACTGAAGACATGAACACTTTCTTAAAACAAGTGAGAGGTTGTGTCCTCTCATTCATCACCTCTTTTGTTATTATTATTTTTTTTTTTATAACAGCATGATCTCCAAGCAGGATTATATCTCTCATAGCTGACTGATGCAATTTGATCTCTGTTAACACTATCATTTTGTAAGAGTATTTTATTTTTGTGTGTAATTAGTTCTAATTATTAAACTTGCTTTTGTCTAACAATGTAAAGGCCATGTCCAAGTTGCATTTTGTGTGGTTTTTATTGTTTTCAAATCCGGTTGGGAGAGGGGTTATCTAAAAAGCTTTTGCTGGGGGCCTGTTTGCATTAAATTGGTTTTTGGTGAGGCTTGATTATTTTTTTTGGGTGGGGGAGTGGGCGGTGTAAATACATGTTGAGTAGACCACGGGAAGTGGATTAAGCATCACAATGGAGGACCACCCCGACCCCCAGCTGAGATGAGTTGAAATGGGTTGGGGGTGGGGGGGGAGTGTAAAACCCAGTGTTGAGCTGCAAACTTAATGGATTTATATTTGCATTTTCAGTCTGGTTAAGACCACATTCTGAGTTTTACGCTATATAGCGTCCCTCGTGGACCAAGTGTTTAGTGGGCAAACTTTTTGACTGGTGGGCCGCAATGGGTTGTAAAATGTGACAGAGGGGCTGGAGCAGGAGCAGATGGATGGAGTGTTTTGGTGAGCCGCCTCATAGGGGAATAAATACATGATACGTATAAAACGTGCTTTAATGCCAATTGAAAATGAACAAAAGCATCGCAACAAAATATCTCTTTGAAGCCCCACAATATTTAGGTTTTTATTGAAATGACTTTTAAAACACTGAAAAATGGATGAAATACAGCTATTAAATGACTTACTGACTATTAATATAATTTCCTCAAGTTCAGATCAAAAAGCTTGACAGGCCACATATGGCCCCCTGGCCGTAGTTTGCCCACTCCTGTTCAAACGTGACAACTCCATTGGCCTATATAACCCACAGGCGACGTATAGAAGTCAGAATGTACACGAAATTTAAACATAAATTACAAGTTGCCATTACTTCTTTTTAAAAAATGTTCCCCTTAGAAACCTTTTTAGATTTGTATACGGTAAAATTCCCGGCCGAGTGACGTCAATTGAAAACAAAAAACATCGCCTCTCCCATTTGGGTTGGCCTTGATTACGTCATTTACTGTAATTCGCCGGTAATACGGTCACGGCTGGTGTTATGCCGAATTTTGCTACTATGAGGGGGAACATCGCGGGAACGCGCTCACTTAAAGCAGAAGCGAGCCGCGATCTTTGGTGTACTTGTTGAGGAAGATGTCCAGCAATAAAGGACCATTTAGTCTCACGTTGAATGATAGCAAACAACGTCCGCGTGTTTCGTTTCAGTTGTTACTGCCGTTTTAGCCGGAGACGTTAAATAAAAATCACTTAATAGTGATACATGAATCGCCATGAATCGCCATGAACAGAAATAATAATAATAATAATAATAATAATAATAATAATAATAATAATAATAATAATAATAATAATTATTATTATTATTATTATTATTATTTTCCCGGAGATAGTGATTTACTTTATGGAAGGTAACCATATAGTACTCATCTTGATTTTAACCTTTATCTCAGAATTCTAGATTTAAAAAAAAAAAATAGATCTGGGTTTCTGACTTTAAACTCGGTCTAAAGTAAAAAGCAAAGCCATAAAACAACTCACAGTATGGCCAGACTCCCCTCCTGCTGTGTGCAAACTGTAGCTAATCTTTGAGGAAAAAACAGAATTTAAAGTCCCTGGTTCTCTCAGATCAACAACTCCCGCGAGATGCATTCAACTCTCGGCAGGCAGATCTCGCTGTAACACCTGGCGTACTTTGCATATCCATCCGCCAACCTTGTTTAGAAATAGATTTTATTGTAAAATATACGCTGCATAGATTTAACAAAGATCAGGAAGAGATTTGTATCTTTAAGTTGTTTTTTATTCCGAAAAACAAACCTTAATCGTTGAATTGTGTGTGTTTTCTATTCACTCCGAATTTGTTGATTTGGACTTTATTTATTGGAATTACTATATATATATATTTAATAGAAGGTAAAAGGTTGTCCATGTATAGGTTGGCTTCAAATTGGTCTTAAATGCAAATTTGAGAACTACTTTGCTGTTTAGCAATACGTACATATACGCGGAAACGTTAGAACCGTATGGCGGATGAATACATCGGAAGGTAGAACGCGCTATATAAGCCGGACCTTGATTTTACACTACCGGCATTTGAGTCCAGTTGTCGATTCATCCCAACAGTCGGCAGCTTGTCCACAAACCAAGTCTTGTTTTTTTCATTTTTTAAATACTTAAATTATTTACAACATGCCTGGATACTCAGACAGAGACCGCGGAAGAGATAGAGACAGAGGGTGAGTAACATTTTTCCGTTCTCGAGTTGTGGCCCCGCTCGGTGGTTTCGCTAAAATGGCTGACGAGATTTTTTTTTCTCGTTTTTTTTTTTTACCGCAAGAAAATCGAATGTCTTTTTTGGAAAATTCCACTCGTATTTAATTGAAACCAACGCTCATCGACGGGCGTTTCAATGACGACGCCATTTGACTCGAATCAAGTCATATATCTGTCTTTTATCGTCCGCTTCCGAGTTAAGCCGGTAAAGCGAAGCTCGCCGCCGTTTGTCTTTGGCTCGGGGCCTAGTTTGGCCTCGTGTTCCGGCATAGCGGCGTCTAGGCTAGCTTCCGGCTAGCTCCCGGCTAACGCAGCACCTCGGCGGTTCGTGTCGTCTGAGAAAAAAAAAGAAAGTATATTTACATATTATGTAAACCCCCAATATACAGTGGACATCGTTCATTTTGCATTCTCAAATGTGATCTGAATTTTTAACTCCGGCTTAAGCTAACGTTTTAAGTACCGTCGTGTGCCGGATGAGCTGCGGTCCACATCTCCGGCTCCCAGTCACACAGCTGGCTGGGCGGCTCGGCGCCATGTGGCGGTGTGGATGCGATGTACAAAATGCCGGCTGTGTTCCATTGTTCCACCGCTGGGTGGAAAGTGCATGGCAGCTACGAAATTCGAAACGTTTGTTCGGTTCTTTATCGTCTTGCCGTTCCCCCACTTCAAATGTGGTATTCTGAACGTCGGGAAACGTGAGTTTGTTTTTTTTTTTTCCACTTGTGGTAACGACACAATTTAATGGCAGGTATGGCGGCGGACCTCCTCGCTTTGGGGGCAACCGCGGCGGAGGCGGTGGGAAATTCGGCAACCCCGGAGACAGACTGCGGAAGAAACAGTGGAACCTGGACGAGCTGCCCAAGTTTGAGAAGAACTTCTATCAGCAGCACCCGGACGTCGCCCGCCGGTCTATGGTATGGTGACGGCACTGTTGCGTAACCGTGTTAAAAATGTGCTTCCCCCGCCGCCGCTACACGTGTTGGGAGTTACGCAATCGGCAACAACCTCTGGTTTTAACTTGTTCACATGTTTCAATTCTCGCAGCAAGAGGTCGAACAATACAGAAGGGCCAAAGTCATCACAGTCAAAGGCAGAGAATGTCCAAACCCCATCACCAAGTTTCACGAAGCCGCCTTCCCCTGTAAGTATGACATAAGGTCAAGTGTAATAATAAATAATAAATAATAATTATAATTAAATAATTAAAAAGATCTGTTTTGTTTTTAAAACGTTTTTAATTGCTCCGCTTCCTCAGCTTATGTGATGGATGTGATCAACAAAATGAACTGGACGGAACCCACCCCGATCCAGGCTCAAGGCTGGCCTCTTGCCCTCAGTGGCAAAGATATGGTTGGAATTGCACAGACTGGCTCTGGCAAAACTCTCTCAGTAAGTTTCAATCTTACTCTCCTATTCAACATCTGTGTTGTATTGTTTTTTTTTTAATCCCCACCCACTCGCATCATAGTCACCGTTTTGACATGAATGTCTTTTTTTCTCCTCTCCCCAGTATCTGTTGCCAGCAATTGTCCACATTAACCACCAGCCTTTCCTCGAACGTGGAGATGGTCCAATTGTAAGTAGTCACAGGACATTTTTTTTTAACGATGCACATTTCAAGTAGTCATTGAAAGTGCTGTACACGAAATGGCAACACACAATGTCATAATGTTTTAATACAAAAATTCCTTTTGCATTGCAGTGTCTCGTCCTCGCGCCTACCCGTGAGCTGGCACAGCAGGTGCAACAGGTGGCTGCTGAGTATGGCAGAGCTTCTCGCCTGAAGTCTACCTGTATCTATGGAGGAGCACCCAAAGGACCTCAGATCCGTGATCTGGAAAGAGGTACTGTAGCCTCTGTTTCAGCATAATGTAGCGAGCCAGCCACCCTCTCCCCAAGTTTTGGGATGATGAAATAACTTATTAACCCCCCCGCCCCCCCAAGGTGTGGAAATCTGCATTGCGACTCCAGGAAGGCTGATCGACTTCCTTGAATCAGGAAAGACAAACCTCCGCAGGTGCACCTACCTCGTGTTGGATGAGGCTGACAGAATGCTGGACATGGGCTTCGAGCCTCAAATTCGAAAAATTGTCGACCAAATCAGAGTAAGTCTTCTTTTTTTTAAAAGAAAAGAAATTCCACTCACTGTGAAATGTGTTGGAGAGATGCTGTTGGGACCAAGTGTAGATCAGATTTGTAATCGATTCCCACTTGCTCAACCTCCTTGAAAACGTACAGCCGGATCGTCAGACTCTGATGTGGAGCGCCACATGGCCCAAAGAGGTTCGCCAGCTGGCTGAAGACTTCTTGAAAGAGCACATCCAGATCAACGTGGGGGCGCTGCAGCTGAGCGCCAACCACAACATTCTGCAGATTGTGGACGTCTGCAATGACGGAGAGAAGGAAAACAAGTGAGAGGCTACATGCGCAATCAATCATTTATTTAATTTTTTTTTTTATTGAGGCATTTGATGTCTTTAATTAATCTTATTTGTCACTTTAGACTCATCCGCTTGCTCGAGGAAATCATGAGTGAGAAGGAGAACAAGACCATCATCTTTGTGGAGACCAAAAGGCGATGTGATGACCTCACCAGGAGGATGAGGCGGGATGGGTAAGTGTTGAAACGAAGTTTGTCTTCATTTACAAAAAAAAAATCCTTTCGTTCACTGTGTGAAGTAACATTGACCCTTTGGATTTTTCCAGCTGGCCAGCCATGGGCATCCATGGAGACAAGAGCCAACAGGAGCGAGACTGGGTTCTCAATGGTAAGTGGAAAAAAAACGTAAATTATTTCCAAGTCTTAACTCTTTGATGGATCCACCTAATGACTGTGTTGTCTTGCAGAGTTCAAATACGGAAAGGCTCCCATCCTAATTGCTACTGACGTCGCCTCCAGGGGTCTAGGTCAGTATCCTCCCTGAGTGCCCCCACAAATTTGAGAGAGACAAAAGAAAGTGTTATGTGCTTTCTTTAACACTTGTGCTTTTTTTTTCTGAGTTTCTCCCCTTCCCTGAAGGAGCGGTCTGTGTGGCAGGGCCTTGGCATGACAAGCCCAGGTTCTCCAGAGGGGGAAGGAGGATTCTTGGAGGTGTCCTGACTGGCGAGGCACGGGCCTCCCAGTCGTGCAGATATACAGAGGTGACCAGGCCCTAGCGCTGGCCTGTCTAAAAGCGAAAAGCAAACGGTGGGGGACAAGTGGAGGGCTGGTCTCGGCTCCTCCCCCACCAGCTCGTCTGTTCTCTGGCCATGGTTTGGACTGCTGCACACACCCACCCGGCTCTCTAACTGTCCCAGCTCTAAGCCAACCACCACCAGCCTCCTATTGTCACGCATGCAATTTTTTTCTCTCCATTTTTTGGAAGCACTGCCCTGCAAAACCATTTGATGTTTTTGGTCCCTTTTTTTTAAACCCCCTTTTGGGTTTTTTTTTTGTTTACTTTTTTTGTCGTGGAGGTGGTATTTTTTCCATTTTTTTTTTCCTTGCCTTGACTCTGTGGAAGCATGGGTGGCATTTTAACACGGCAGCTCCGTAATCTTGTGTCGGAAGAGCAAGCGTTAGAGATTGGTTCAGTACGCTCACCTCTGTAATGACATGGCTACTGGCGCTTTTTGGTGACAGTGGGACATGCTAGTGGGACAGAATCCAAGCTCACACTCCTCCCTCGCCTGCGTTTCAAAGTCATGTCGAGACCTGCCAACGCTGAGAGACAGTTGTGACAGACGCGCTGGGCGCTCCGGACTCGTGGGGGGCCGACGTTCTCTTTGTGGGCTCCCTACAAAATGGGGGCTTTTTCCCCCCAGCTCTACGGGGGGGTGTTTTTCCTTGGCAAGAGTCGCCGCCACGCTGCTAGCCTTTTGAACGTTGCGCTCCGCTATCAGACGACGAAAACGGGTCGAGTGCGTTTTTAGCCGGCCCGCTGTGCAGGGGCGCCCCCCCGATGGTTGTTTGACTAATGGGGAGTTTGCTGCAATGGGAACGGACTAGTGAATGCATACTCCAAGAAATGGTAAGACTTTGGATCCATTGTTTGCGTGGACAGGGGTGGTTCCGGTTCCGACAGCGGAGCCAGGAGGAAGGGGGCGGGGCTTATGCGGGTAAGCCGGACGTAGAAGCCAATGGAGTGTGCATCGTTTCTCTCTTCCCACCGTAGTCTCCCCACGGAGCAGTGTTCTCGTCTAACCTGTGTAGTGTCTTTGGTTGTACTGTCCTTGGTGCTGCAACAGCGTAGTTTCCCAAGATGGGATCAATAAAGTTCATCTGCTCTATTCTAACCAATGGTCTCTTCCAGCTGTGCTGATTATTATTCTCTTTAACCAGCCTGCCAACCCCCCCTCCCTCTGTGACTCTGGTACTAACGCTGTGATATTGTTGATGTGGTGGCGCTGGCGGGCACGCCTCGTGCGTCCTCCTCCTCTCTCTCTCTTTCTCCCTCTCTCTCTCTCTTTCGCTCTCTCTCTCTCTCTCTATCTATGCCACACGTCAACGCCCACTCCTTGCAGATGTGGAAGACGTGAAATTTGTCATCAACTTTGACTACCCCAACAACTCTGAGGACTATATCCACCGCATCGGCCGCACGGCCCGCAGCCAAAAGACGGGCACGGCCTACACCTTCTTCACGCCCAACAACATGCGGCAGGCGGGCGACCTCATCTCTGTGCTCCGCGAGGCCAACCAGGACATCAACCCCAAGCTCCTCCAGATGGCGGAAGACAGAGGAGGTAAATCTAATTGGTGAGATACAGAAACGGTGCGGCAGTAAGCAAGCGGCACCTTTCCTGAAGCTTGACTCTCTTCATTTCTTCCTCCTCTCTCGATCTCCCACAAGTGGCTAGTCAGTCAATCTGGTCTTCAACTTCTTTGTTTAACCCACTTGATGGGTGCAATTGCGCCACCTGCTGTGCTGGAGTGTGGAACAGAGTCACCACCTCCTCTTTCCCTCTATTATAATAATTAAAAAAAAAATCTTTTTATTCCTCCTGATTTTTCTTTAAGAAAATGTTTTTTATGTCGAACTTTTCAATCTTATTTAATATCACTTTCACTACCACTTTACCTTATCTTTTTCAGCTGTCCTCTGGTTATTTCATATTTTTCACGTTCACATACAGCAGGGGTGTCAAACTCTCTCTCTCACAGTGGGGCCAATATTTAAAACTTGGACAAAGCCCGCAGGCCAACATGAATATTTATTTTATTTAAAAAAAAAATCTTCCTCCAGATATAACGGTGAGCCTTTACATAATGTCCAAGCTTACCAATACCATTTATAACTTGATACTTTTATTTCAATTAAAAAAAAAAAAAAACTCACCAAAATCCAAACAACGTAAATGAAAATCTATAGACCTTGTTTTAAACGCAGCCTTCTGGTTTCACACCAGCCGGGCGGCTCTAGTAGTGATTTTGTATTTGGCCTCGTGGGCCAAACGTAAGTGCACTGTGGGCCACGGGCCAGAGTTTGACACCTGTGTCATGCAACATGATGTCCCGTTTCCCCTGTCCTTCACACACTCACACATCCCAGATGGATGTTTTCCCAATACTTGTAAAGTATTTCTTAGTGTTCGATGTCCTGGTTTCAGTCTTATTAAGTGGCTGTTTCTCTCTCTCTCGCTCTCTCGTCCTCCCCCCCCCCCCCCCCCCCCCTGTCCAGGTCGTTCAAGGGGCGGCCGCGGTGGTGATTATGACCGCAGGGACAGATACGGCCGGCGGGACTTTGGTGGTTTCAGGGACCGGGACAACGGGCGCGGCGGCTTTGACGGCAGCAAATCGTTCGGCGGCGCAAACTCTGTGAACGGCGGCTACGGAGGCAGCAACGGCAACAGCAACGGCTTCGGCGGTGGCGGCGGCGCCGCTGCCGCCTACAACGGCAACGGACAGTCTGCTTTCGGCGGCGTTGGCGGCGGCGTCCAGGCCGGAGCCTTCGGCGGCCAGAGCGGCTTCCCCGCGCAGCAGTTTGCCCCCGGTAAGAACGGCGCTCAGCAGCCAATGGCAGCACACCCCCAGTTCCCCTTCCCCCAGGCGCCGGCCCCCCAGCAGCACCCGGCCCCGCTGGTGCCCTACGCCATGCCCCCCCCGCAGTTCTCACAGTAACACACACCAACAAAACGACGCACCCAAACACTTGAAAAAGTAATTTATTGCTTTTTTTGTCTCGTTTTAAGTTTCACATTTAATCTAGAATTTTTTTCTTTTTTTTTTGTTTTGTATTTACACGCAACAGGTTACAGTTTAAACTTGTCATATGAAGATCTGCAGTGCAGCATTAGTGGCGTTGCACACCTTCCTTCCCCCTCCCCTCCTTACTATGTATTTAATTTGTTACATTCCTCAGTAATACTAAGTTTTGTACTAGGTAATTTCAAATGTATTTTTTTCCATGTGTAACATTGAAAGTGATGTAAAACTCGACCTTGGAAGTGCACTGCATGATCTTTGAAATAAAACAACAAAAACAAATTGCTTCTCTTTTTATTAACGAGGCTTTATTTTTGTCAGTCGGAGCCCTGAGGTATTGACTCAAGTCTACACACAATGACAGCCAAACATTTAACATTAAAACTCACACATAATTTAAGTCTTGGTAACCAACAAAACGTGCAGAATGAAAAGTTCTAGAAACGCCAACCAGAAATTAGACTTTTTTTTTTTTATTTTTTCAAATGAAATGTGACGTTTTACAGCAGTATTGTGAATTGGTAAAATGCCCCCTTGAGCTCTAGAAATCTTTAAATTAAGAAATGCACTAATGTTGGCCTCCATATGTAGACAAGAACGGGTATAACCGATCAGCACAAAAAGGAAAATGAAATTTAAATTATCAAATATTATGGAGGCAGATTTCTCAAAGTAAAAAAAATCAGATTAAATTTAGCCATATAAAAACAGTTGATTACAAAATGAAAAGTCGGATTAGGATCGGTTTTATGTTTTACTCCACTCGGAGAATAAAAAAAAAAGAGAAACTGTCTTCATGGAGTTCTACTTTTGACCACACGAGGGCTCTGTTGTCCATTGAAGTGCCACTGTTGAGGTTAAGACATACCGGCAGTAGTATTAACTATACAACTTCAGGGATGGTCGTCACCGACTATGCAGAAACTGTAGACAGTACACGCAGTACACAGTAGGTGTCGCCAACTCCTGACCTGTCGACTCGCCGTCGACTGCCAGGGACTCCCCCAGGTGATTCATCCTTGAACTTGAAGCTATCATCAGTGAATTCATGTGTGGGCTTGTTTATAACCAGTATTTCTGGGTTTCTAATTAGTAGTAAACGTGGTTGTCAAAGTACAGGGATACTTCTCTGATGTAAAATAAATAAAGAAATAAACTCCGTATAAAGATTGAGGAAGTCCAGCCTCAGCCAAAATAATGCATACACACGTCAGGAAAAGAAAAGCTTGCATGAATTTATAATATAAGTATTTCAATACATATACATACCTCTTTGAAAGTTTGATCAAATGACTTTAGCACTCAAAATACCCACCAATACCTTCAGAAGCTTTGCAATCCACACACACAGACACAGTGTAATGGTGAATTCCAGCCACCGGGGGTCACTTCCTGGATACCTTTGACACATCTGTAGCCTCATCTGGAATCATTCCTCTCACCCTGATGAACTGACGATGCCTCGCGGTCATACAGTCATCCAGTCCAGTTGTGAATGAATGTTGTTATGAAGTCGAGACCCAAATTTATTCCACTGCACCCAAATTCATTTCACAAAAATGAAAACGCGAGTCCAACTTTCTAGTCCAGTGTCACGCTTAGTAAATAAATTATTGGAATTATTGAATTGTGTGTCCTGCGGACCAAATCCCCACGATTTTATCTATTAATATATATATATATATATATATCCAGAAGCCACGACCCAATCAAAACAGCTCCTTCACCCACTTCTGGGTCGCGACCCACCAGTTGAGAAACGGTGCTCTAAAGCACAACATGGACATCCTGGGATCGCGGATTAGGCTTGCAAGGACCATGAGGAGGTTTGTTGGGCTTTTGGGGGTGTTGCGGGTGGGGGTCCATGAACGTCTCATGAAGGATCCATCACCTCCTCATGGGCCTGATGCCAGATTGTGCTCGAAGCTCTCTGGCATAACAAACCATATTTGCCCTCCTTTTTCCTTTTTTGATTTTGGTCCTTTTTGCAACAAGGAGCCGCTTTCACATATTCACATCTTGTTTTGTCATTTGTCACACCTACATTTCACGTTGACTTGTTTTTAGCACTTATTTTGATATGTAAACAATATTTTTTATTTCATTTTTTAATTCACTGTGTATGCTGCTGTAACCGTGCACATTTCCCCAATGTGGGATTGATAAAGGCTTTCTTCTTCTTCTTCTTCTTCTTCTTTTTCTTCCTCTAGTAACTATTCAAGTAACCATTAGGTTGCCTCTCACCACCTCCTCCGCCCTCCCTCCATTGCGCCACAGGTCAGCCAGTCACGGTGGATCACAGGTCTTTAACTGTCGTCCCTTCTTGGGTGCGGCTGCTCTAAATGGCTGTGTTCGCTGAACCTTGGCCCTGCGTGGAAACCCCAGTGCTCATTAACTAACGCGTCAGAGATCTTTTTTCTTTTTTTTTTTGTGTTCCCCTTTCTGTTCTCCAGCCACGCCCACCTTTGACCAGACTCACCTGCATTAGTAATAAACACGTTTCACTTGTAAAGTTGCATTTTCTCCCCCGCTCTCTGATGATGAGTTATGGATCGATGTTCTTCGAGTCCTGCTTGTTTGTGAGTGGAATTACTCAGTTTGAAAAATGCACAGGTGACCCGTTCACTTCATTTGAAGTGAGTTAAACGCAGCGTTGCGAAGTTCTGAGAACACTTAAAACTGAAATACCAGTATTTCCTGGAAATATACCACACAAATATTTTTCGCTTGTCCTGTATATCACACTTTGCTATCCGTTCCAGCCGTTGTATATTATATTACATAAACTTTATATGTGTTGCATTTCATTGTTTGCGGGGCTGGTTTATTTCTAATCTAAGCATTTCAAGTGCAACATGTGAAAAAAAACGCACCACTACTTTATGGACCAGGACACCTGAACTCAAACAACTGTTGCCCCTCGCTGCTAACACCTTCCGCTGCAGTCAGCCAACACTTTCCATCGACTGAACTATGCCGAACCTTTGCAAATAAATTCCCAATCAATTGTTGGGCATTTTGAAAGACTGAACGGACAGGCTCTGTGTAAACGTAGCCCTGGCAGAGGAACGACTGAACAACAGGTTTGTTTTGTTTTGGAGCTTGTCAACCTTTTGCCCACAGGTTTACAATCACAACACGCAGAGCAAAGCTGCTGCCACCTCCTCAGGTGTTCAACTCTGTGCTCAAAGGAGTGTTCAGCTCTCTGTCAGCTTTTCTTGCGCCGCAGGGAAATATTGGAATCCTCTTGCGCTAAATGCCTCAATATGTCTCTTTAAGCCGTCTGTCATTGAAAGGTCCAGTGTGTAAAAAACAATTGGCTTGATTTATGATTTTTATGTTGTTATTGTTGGCGCAGTGGTTAGCACTGCCGCCTCACAGCAAGAAGGTCGTGGGTTCGATTCCGAACCCTGCCTTCTCCCTAAGATAGCTGGGATAGGCTCCAGCAGGGATAGGCTCCAGCAGACCCCCGTGACCCTGAATAGGAACAAGCGGGTATAGAAGATGAATGAATGAATGATATTGTTAAAAGCTTAACATACTGCCCATAAATACATTAATAAAAGTGTATAATCACAGTGCAATAAAAGTCATTTGGTTTTCCTACCCTTAGACAGGTTCTCACATGTATATATATATATATATATGTGTATATATATATGTGTGTGTGTGTGTGTGTGTGTGTCTGTATATATATATATGTATATATATATATATATATGTATATGTACACAAACCTTTACACACTGGACCTTTAAAGGTTGGACCCAAAGCCACCACCGCAGCGTAATCGCAAGAAAGGCCAGTGTTGCCTGATCGTATTTTGGATCATCGCTTCTATTTTCTCTCTCTCTCTCTCAAAAAAAAGAAAAATACACATAGAACAACAAAGATTAAAAAAAATAAAACATAGAGCTGGTGTTGTACAGAACCGTTCGCCCTCACATGGCTGCGACAATCTTCTCCTCCCTTTTTTGTCAGGAGGCCCGTCTGACCTTAAATACCTTCCTGGCTTGCTTGTAAATTTTACTCACTGGATCTCCGGCATACTGTACTCAGTCACAGACACCGCAACACTGAGGGGGTCAAGGCCAACTCCCCCCTCCCCGTCAGAAGTTCATTAGTACTTTCTTTGCGTTTGCCTCATTCCTGTCCCCAGGTATGTGGGCGTGGGTCCGAGGAGCCACCTGTGCCTGCAGCGGGTGTGTAGCCGACACACCCGCTGCAGGCACGAAACCTCGGCGGCGCGTTCGTTGAACTGTGTCCATTTCGACGCAGAAGCGTGAAGAAAGTCTCATTGTTTCCCGACGCCGCGGAGGAGGCGTCTCCGACTCCCCGCCGCCCACTTCACGGTGCTGGAAGTCAAACACTGCACATTCCCTGCAGCTTTGCCAACTCTGTTATCAGCCCTCGCCTCTGCGCCGCTGAAGCGTGGACTCTTCACGACAGACTTTGGCTCCGTGCGTAAAGTGGAAGGCGTGTGCCAGATAACCAGTGGTATTTAAAAAGGAACGAGCTCTGCCGCTCTGCCCCTCATGGGATTTATTCAGCCTGCGCGCTGATCAAACAGAATCCGCCACCTAATGACACACACACGTCCTGGGCTTAACCATGAATGTTATTACGGATTAAGTCATATTTTTATAGCCCTGAACTGTTTGAACTTCCCTTCGAAGCCACTTTTTCCAGGTTTCGATCGCTCTTGTTCTTTGGTTTCCTCTGTAACCTTATGTGATGTTCAGTAAACCAAAGCCCTCATGTATAATTCATTTTGATGATGCAAATTTGACAAGGCTTCCTAACTGCTATTAAACAGTTCCTCAATATGAGATAATATAGAAAGAGAATCTCAGGAAGCAAAATGACAAAAACACAGAAAAGAAAATAAGTGACCTATTCGAAAAGTGAGTGAGAAGAAGCAAAGCGTGCTAGCTCTCACCCCTTTCTCTGTGCATGCCAAACAAGCAATTTGACTCCGTTTTAAAAAACAAGAACAAACTACAGAATAAGTAAAAGTAAGGGTAAACAAGTAAACAATGTGCAAGCGGAAGTACAAATAAACTATAAACTATAAACAGTGGGCAACTCGGTGGAGGAGTAAAATAAGGATCTATATACAAGTCTACATAGTATATATAAATAAAATACATTAATGTGCACATATACGTGAAAATACCTAAATATAAAATATATACAAGTCTGTCTAAATATACCTAAAAATACCTAAATAAATATATATACATACATATATATATATTTATATATATATATGTATATATATATATATATATATATATATATATATATATATATATATGTATATATATATTTATATACATACATACAAGTGTACATATGTATACCCTGTGACAGTAAAATAAAAAGAAACATAAAAAGAAAAGAAAAGGAAAAGTCGAGGTGGAAATGTTCAGTGTAGTGCAATACGAGGAATGTAATGTAACGTAATGTGAACACCAATGTTAACAGGTTAAGTAGTGCAGTGTGAGCAATGTAAAAAGGAAAAAAAGGATGTCTCTGTATTCATGTGTCTGCATAAACGGCAGGCAAAAGTAATGAGGCCGTCATCATGAGGTTGTGCAGCATTCCACGT
This sequence comes from Nelusetta ayraudi, assembly GCF_046127955.1. Taxonomy (NCBI): domain Eukaryota; kingdom Metazoa; phylum Chordata; class Actinopteri; order Tetraodontiformes; family Monacanthidae; genus Nelusetta; species Nelusetta ayraudi. The sequence continues at coordinate 3,643,235 of NW_027466084.1, forward strand.
CAGTCACTCATATGAAAACAGGGCTTTTTGTTTGGCCAACACAGCAAAATAGATCTGGGAGCAGCAGTCGCATCGCAGGACGGCACTCACACACTGAGGGCAGGATTGAGGAAGTGGTTCTGAAGTTGCACCGAAGGCCCACGTTCTGCTGCGGAGCACCCTTGTTTTCCATCAAAGCAAGAGTGTGGGACACTGAACCAATGATCTATCTATCTATCTATCTATCTATCTCTCTATCTCTCTATCTATCTGTCAGTCTATCTATCTATCTATCTCTCTATCTCTCTATCTATCTCTCTATCTATCTATCTCTCTATCTCTCTATCTCTCTATCTATCTGTCAGTCTATCTATCTATCTATCTCTCTATCTCTCTATCTATCTCTCTATCTATCTATCTCTCTATCTCTCTATCTATCTCTCTATCTATCTATCTATCTGTCAGTCTATCTATCTATCTATCTATCTATCTATCTATCTATCAATCAGTCTGTCTATCTGTCTGTCTGTCTGTACAATGTATCTATTTTTTATATATGTATTCTGATTTTCAATGCACAGGTGTGTTAGCTCATTGCTAAAGTGCCCACACAGCAAAATGTCGTTGTGGACATGTACAGCGGTGGACAAAAGTTTTCGGACACACCCAACATTTCACTCAATTATCCCAATTGTTGACATCAAAAATTAGCCAGAGATTTTTTTTTTTTCCTTGTCTGTGTGTGTTTAAAAAAAAGTTCTTGTTCTTGGCTGCTACTTCTTGGACTCTGAGTGTGTTGCAGGTGACGTCATCCTGCTGAAACATCCCATTCCGAGTGGGATGGAAGGGTGCAGGTGCCGCATGTGGCGTCAATGTTGGTGAGTGATTTGAAACAAGCTGCACCTGGAGACTTAAGACTGATTCTTTGCACGATGCAGTGACTCGGAAAAGAGCACGAGGTGTCCAAAAATGTCCCTAATAAATAAGAGTAGTTCAGCTACTGATCGCTCCTTAAAAAGTAATCTAATTACTTTGTTTCACAAGTAATCGAGTACGAATTACTTTAGTTAAAAAAAGATAACGTAACAGTGGAGAACGTCTTGTTTCCCGCGCAGCGAACCACAATATTCTTTGATTTGGAGGTATAATTACCAGTTTTGCCAGAGTAATCCCACTACTCAAACAAGTAGTTTAATTACAGTAGTGGATTACTTAGTAATAGATTACTCGCCAACGCTGTTGATTAAGGGGCGAGTGTGGACTAGCCTCTAATTATTAGAGATAGTCGTCCCATAGGCCACAATACACTTGTGTTGTGTCTACCGCACTACACTTTTAATGTTAAACCGCAAAGAGCCCGGCAGGGTTGTGGAGCACCCCCATCCGAGCGGATCGTTGTGATGAAACCGGAAACAATGGAGACCAAATTGTTTCCGCATGGAAAACTGGTACAACCCAGACCAAGATGAGCAAGTTGCTCTAATTCTCCAAGGTGACGTCACTCTTGGTGAACTTGATTGTCCCGGGAATTTTCTTAGACCTTGCCTTAGGTAAGCGTAAACATATCTTTATTGTTCTTATTATGGTTTTTTTTTTATCTTGTACTATTACGGTCCACGTCTTTGACGTTATGATCATGAAATGTAAATTTTTAAAACAAAAAAAACAAAGAGCAAACTTTCAGGGTTAATTACTCGTGTATTAATTAGGCCTACGTAAAAAAAAAAAAAACAACAAAAAAAAACAAACCCCAACAAAAACAACAGTCGCCCTCTGTGCAGGAGGAGGAGGAGGCGGGACGGTGGAACAGGTCCTCCCGGTCGGAGCGACACACCTGTCAGCAGGGGCGGAGCTAAGACAGGTGGCAGAGAAGGAGGCTGGGGCTGAGGAGGAGGGGGGGCGTGGGGGCTCCGGGAGAAGAGAAGAAAGAGCGGAGCGGAGGAGAAGAGAAGAGGAGAGGAGAGGAGAGGAAAGGAGTTGGAAACCAGAACAGAGAAGAGGAGCGCAAAAAGTGCGGCACCATGTCGGCGGAAAGTCCGGTCAAGTTTTCCAAGTGAGTCCGTCGCCTCCTCCGCGGTGTCGCTGTGTTCGGGTCGGAATATCAGCTTTCATTCATTGGCGCGGGGACTGAAGCCCCCCTGCAACACATTCACACAAAGGGGTCGTCCATCGACCTGAAGGGTCACTGGGGGGGGGGGGGGGGGGGGGGGGGCGCTGCACTGCGCGCTAAAGCTGCGCATTCGGTTGCGCGAAAACAAGTGCAACTGTCCCAGCGCGAGGATTTAAGTGCGTGCATGTCCAATGCGGTGGAACCCGTGGCTGTTTGAGCAGAGGAGTGTTGACTTAAGGCGTCCTGTGTTTTGTTTTTAACGGAGCAACGCATGGACATAAAGGCACCGCGTCCTCTGAATCAGTCAGTCAGTCAGTCAGTCAGTCGCCGCTCCGAGATACATCGAAACACTGCTGTGAAACTCGATCCCGAAGGTGTTTTATTTTTTTTATTTTTTTTTTATCTGACCTGTGTGTGTGTGTGTGTGTGTGTGTGTGTGTGTGTGTGTGTGTGTGGGAGCAGGTTTACAAGTTGACTGTGCGCCCGGGGGTGAAGGGAGTGTCGGGGCGGGGTGACTCCGCCGTCAACAGTCACTCTCGCGCTTCATCACAAGTGTGTCGCTTGTGGCTCAGGGGTCGATGCAGTTTGTTTGCACTTTCCCCGCTGACTAAAAACAAAACAAACAAACAAACAAAAAAAACAATGTGGGAATTATATCCTTAGCACTGGGATAACAGCGAGCCGTGAGGGCGGGCGGGCGGGCGGGCGGTTCTGGATGTGTCACGGTCGCATTGGAAGACCTTTACGACAGAGAGACAGAGAGATAAGAGTGCGTGCTGCCATAAAGTGAACTAGTGTGAGATAGCACCCTGCACATTTTTTTTTTTTTTTTTTTTTTTAAATGACCTCTGCGGAATTGACCAGTGTTGAGTAACATCTGATCAATGTGCAAACACACTGCAGTCTGGTTTCAATGTAGAATAATAACTGCATTAAGCAAGAATATAGATATATATGCATATCTATTTATTTTATTTCTATATATATATATATATATATATATATATATATATATATATATATATATATATATATATATATATATATATATATTTTTTTTTTTTTTTTTTTTTTTTTTTTTTAAATAGTCTATAATGTCATGTGGGAATTTCTGAAAGAAGATGAGGTCATTTTTAAATTTTTAATGGTTTTGCTAGAAAACTCTCCCCACGGTGAAACCATGACTCACTGTGGTGGTGATGAGATTCCTGAAATGACTCGACGGCTGTTTTTATGACTGTTTATTGTCACTGTACTTTATGACATTCGTACGGTCACCGTTACGATTAATTAGAGGAAAGCAAACCTTCTTGACTACACTGATATTGACAACACATCTTCTATATCAGCCCGTTCCTACCGTAATAGCGTTGCATCAAAGTCTTTCTTTGAAAATCCATGGCAATCATCAAGTCAGAAATACATTATACAGCTTAAATACATTCATATATAAAAACATTTTTAAAAAAACAAAAAAAAAACCCAAAAAGATACTGTACATCAGTCAACAAAGATATGACTTGAGATGCTGTAGTGTGGAAGTGTGAAGGCCTTTTGTCAAATTGTTGGCACGGCCACCACGGAGCTCCGCTCCAGGTCGTTTTTCAAATTGGAGAAGCTGAATAAAAAAAAAAAAAGATGTCAAAGGGTTTTTAGAACAAGTCGTTCTAACTGTTTAAACATTCGACTAAACACTCCTGTCGTGCGATTTATCAGATGACTAACAGTTTCAAAACCTCTGCACACATTTGGATATCGTGGTGCCGTCACGCAGGCACGCATCATAATCTGTCAGCGGCATCCCTCAGGGTTAGACCGGACGTGAAGTTACAGAATCAGAGGAGCAATAAAAACAGACTCATACAAAGTCCATCGCATTTGAACAGCCATAAAAAAGGAAGCCACGGCAGGAACTATTAGGAGTCGTAATGTCTGACTAGAAGTGTCGCTGCCAACCTGGAAGTGAGTTGGAATGTCTGTGGGGTTGGTGGCTGAACAGAGCAGTGTCACCGCATTCCTGACACACACACACACACACACGCCCTCCGCTCGTGGGGTGTGTCACAGTAAATAGTTGTCATACTCATGTCACCAGAGGTGTAGCGGCAGACCCTGTCCGCAGGAGAGATGAGTGACAGGCGGAAAACCTGAATTGAATTCGCTTCAAACACCTGCTAGTTTAGGAGCCAGCTCTGCCGAGCGCTAGCATGGGTTTAGCTTCATGTTATGCTAACGCAGGCCCTGAACATGTCGCTCTATTACTTCTGCACAGTCTATAATAATTATAAGCTTTATATAGTGCTTTTCAAGACACCCAAAGTGCTTTACAATGGAACCCATTATTCATTGACACCACATTCACACTGATGGCGGTAAGCTAGCTACATGTGTAGCCACGGCTGCCCTGGGGCAGACTGACGGAAGCGTGGCAGCCAAGACCCAATTGCGAGCCACTGCAACCTGAATACACACGACGCTATACTCTGTGATACAGGTTGTACAAAAGTTGCGTACTAACTCGTGATGAGGCCTGTTGCTTTGCGTCGATTGTATCATATTGGAATATTTACATGTATTGCCAAAACCGGTCAGACTCGTTTGAATACATTTTCATTGATCTTTTGCATACATTTTGTGCAAAACGACACCCTGCCTGTTCTGTGCAAGTGTGCCTCATTAGGAACAGAAACGTATCCACAAAGACTCTGACCTCCGCAGGTAGTCTGACAGTTTTATTTTGTAATTTTGCCGTATTTGCGGTTTTGCGTCTGCATGTTATGAAGGCAGTTTTAATCTCAATGACAAATACGACGTCCTGGTTGAATAAAGGTCAAATAAATTCAGGAGTCTTCAGGAAACCTCTTGCTCTTGTTGTCAGCGTCCTCCTTTAGCCGATCCACAGGCAGAGGTAGTAGCAACGGTTTTGTCCGCAAGGGCGCCCTTTGTGGAAAAGAATTGAAAAAAATCTGCCAAACCCAAACAATCCCAACCTAAAATCAATTGTCTGTGGCGACCGCAGAGGAGAACTGCAGTATCATGTGCACACAGCACAGCACGACGGCTTCGTTGAGTGTTGAAGTTGCGCTGATGACGGTCTGTGCTCTCACGCAGGACTCAGGCCAATGATTTGGCCATACTCATCACTCGCATGCAGGCCAAGGCGGACCACGTGGAGAAGAACATCCTGGACTCCGAGAATCGGATGGATACGGTAGGAGGTCCACTCGTCACACCCGAGAGAGGACATTTGTCTGGACTTATTTTCAGTTGCTTCCTTCTTATAAGAATACCCGGATAAAAGTGACAAAAGCTCCCGTTTCATACCCAGATTCAAATCTTTCTTTACCATCCCTGGGGTCCAGGGTTAACCCTTTGTTTGCAGTCTTCCACTGCATGCTTTGAATATCCTCCTGCATGTTTGGAATTAGACTAAAACAAGGCAACCTCAAGTCAAGAGAGCAAAAGGACGTGGACTGGAGCTCAGGGCGAGGTTGACTTGCATAAGACATTTAACCAAAGTGATCCATTGTACCATCCAGGTCCTCAGTTTCTGTGATAATTGGTACATTGATTCAAGTCACGCTTCTGACTTGAATTTTATTTTTCAAGTTGCAGATCAATAACTCTGACTCTGTCCTCCCGTGGCCTCTGTTTTAGGATGCTGAGCGTAAAAGGAAGAGTGCACCCTTGGTCCACCAGAAAGTGAATGCCGACAACCTGGTGGAGGCTGAGGTTCTGCTGAAGGACCTCTTCATGGACGTGGACAAATCCAAGAAGCTTCAGCATCCGCAAGCCTTGGAGATTGAAAAAGAGTAAGCCCATTGTGGAGCGATCCAAGGGTGACAAATGCATGCCAACGGCCACGCCCGCCCGCCAGAACTCGATATGTGACATACCGCTCACTGAGTGTGTGTGTGTGTGTGTGTGTGTGTGTGTGTGTGTGTGTGTGTGTGTGTGTGTGTGTGTGTGTGTGTGTGTGCCACTTCCACATTCCCCTCACTGCTCCACACCTGCCTACTCAGCCCTGAGTAACATACTTTTGTCTCTCCCGCTTTCAAGTGTGAAGAATCTGCACGACCGCTGGGCCAAGGACTGCTCCACCTTCAGGGAGCTCTACAACCAGATGCCAGACTTGGAGCTGAAGCCAAGGATCAACTGGGGGCCTCTGTTCGATGAAAAGCAGGTCAGCTGGAAATTCAACTGGCATTCTTTTTTTTTTTTTTTTTCAGTTCACAAACATTTGAGTCATGGGCCACACTTAACGTGTTGAGCAGGTCTAGAACACACTCCTTTAGTCAGCTGTTCCCATCGAGAGCTAGCACTATTAGGAAACGTGTCTTTGAGGTGGCAGAAACCTTGAGCAGATCCCATGAGAAAACAGTGGTTGGGTTGCGTGTAAGTGAGAAGAGAAACATCAGAAATACTAACAGACAACACAGTAGTGATCGGGACCCGCACTACCAGTAGCATAATGGGTAACAGTTAACAGTACAGATGCTGTTACGGGCAAAGGTGGCAAAAGTATTCACATTCTGTGCTTAAGTAAAAGTATGGATACTCTGGTAAAAGAAAAAGTACTGATTAGTAAAAGTAGAAACTAATGAAACATTGCATTTAATCATATGACACATACATGTTGACACTTTTAATAACAAACACCAATAATCTTTGTTTTTGTCTGTACTGAACATGTACTGAACAGTTACCCCAGAGGTATTTTAATATACCAAGGAGGTACTTTAAAAAAATCTCCCTCTAAACTATGATGCACTTATATGTTGAACTACACAATGGTGTCAAGAATTCAAATAGCTCCACTTCAAGCAACAACAAGCACAATAATAAGTGAATTGCTTTGTGCAGAATTTGTATCTTTTAAAGACGTGTCAACACAAAAGTAACCAGCATGTTTTCCAACGTAAGAAGTGGAAAGTAGAGATGGTTGTTACCAAATGTAGGGAGTAGGAAGTAAAATGACATCAGAGAAAGAAATACTTAAGCACAGATACCTGAAAAAATACTTAAAGTACTTAAGAACAATAACAAAGCATTTGTCCTTGGTTACTTCCCACCGCTTAGAACAGGCGATATTAATACTTTGTGTGCGAAATACCCGTTATTCTCCTGATTGTTACTCAATACCAATCTAAATTAAAAAAAAAAAAAAAGTAATCTTAGACAGTGTGATCTTAAAGACATTTTAGTCTACCATTAGAGGCAATAATACAATAATATTGATGTGTGTGTACATATATATATATATATATATATATATATATATATATATATATATATATATATATATATATATATATATACATATATATATATATATATATGTGCACACACATTATATTAGTGTTGTCACAATACAGGATTCCGGGCAGAAGTCTCTCTCAGGGACGTCGCCTCTATGTAGTACTGATATATCGATACTATGGACAAGTCATATCATATAGTTTTTACTTTTCAGTATTGAAAAAATTTTGATATATCGATAACACTAATATATATATTTATGTATATGTATGTATATATATATATATATATGGAGCTGTATTCCGCACTCTGGTAATACTGCACCGGTAATTGTAGCAGCTGGTGCTGATGCTGGTAGCTTCGATGACAGAACCAGGGTGTGCAGCTCCAGGCTGGAGGTCCTGTGAAGGTTGATGGAGCCTCAGCAGTATTGAGTCAGCGACGGGGCAACGGGCCACCACAGTGGTGACGTGAGTGTTGTGAACTGTGCTCCTGCAGAAACAGCTGAACGCCGGGCAGTACGGCCCCAGCCTGGCCGACATAGAGAAGCAGATTGCGGCGCACAACATCCTCCACCAGGCCATCGAGGCCTACGACGGCCAGCTGACGCCGGCCACCGCTCCGTCGCAGGTACGTGCGCGGCGCCCTCTGCAGGGCCGTGTGTGGAAATGCCCTTCGCCTCACGCCGTTTCTCCTCTTCTTCTGTTTGCAGGAGCAGTACGCAGCCCTCAGAGACAAATATAGCAGTCTTTTGGTGAGTGAACTGTAAATTATTGTTATTTTATTTTTATATCATTTCAATTCCTATTTTATATTTTCTACACTACATTGCATGCCATTTATTACACTATTACACTAGTTATCTTGTCAAGCTGCTAGAAACGCAAATCAATCTATCCATCTATCTGTCTATCTGTCTATCTGTCTATCTGTCCACCTGTCTATCTTTCTATCTATCTATCTATTCATCCATCTATCTGTCCGCCTGTCTATCTGTCTATCTATCTATCTATCTATCCATCTATCTGTCCGCCTGTCTATCTGTCTATCTATCTATCTATCCATCTATCTGTCCGTCTATTTATCTATCTATCTATCTATCTATCTATCTATCTATCCATCTAACTGTCCGTCTGTCTATCTATCTATCTATCTATCTATCTATCTATCTATCCATCTATCTGTCCGTCTGTCTGTCTATCTATCTATCTATCTATCTATCTATCTATCTGTCCGTCTATCTATCTGTCCGTCTGTCTATCTATCTATTTATCTATCTATCTATCTATCTATCTCTCTATCTGTCCATCTATCTATCTATCTATCCTCTTGCAGGAGAAGTCCCAGCAGCGGCGCAGACACCTGGCCTCGCTCTACGACTACATGCAGGCCTGCAGCAGGGAGCTGAGCTACCTGTCGGGCCAGCAGGAGAGGATCCTCCAGAGGGACTGGAGCGACCTCATGGTCGACCCTCCCAGCGTCCGCATGGAGTACGAGGTGAGGAGGGAGCCTGCAGACATTTCTCATTTCTGGTTGTCTGCACAGCAGTCGAGCAGATTCATTTTTTTTTTTTCACGAGAAGAAGAAGAGTTTTTTTTTTTTTAATTCTTGTACTGCTGCTTTTGAACAATTCTTCAAATCATTGCCTATAATATTTTTTTATCATACAACTATAACTGACTGTGCATATGATGGAAATATCTTGTTTTTTTCTTTATTACTCCATACATGTTTTATTTTATTTCTTTTTTTCTTTTAAATGACTTTAATTTTTCTTCTTTTGCAATATATGGTAGCTGTAATTATCCAAATTTCCTAGATGTGCAATTGATAAAGGTTTCTTTTCTTTTCTATTCCATTTTTATGCTGAGTGTTGGCACTTGGATTCTTCTATTTTCATTCTATCCTATTTTATCTATGTTGAGCTCTATTTATAATCTATATTGCACTTTTATTACGGCTCATATTCATTAAGACTAAGCACTGGTGATTGCCCTAAGGATGTTTTTACCTTGTTGCGTGGTTTGTTTTCTTGTGTTGAGCTCTGATGCTCTCACACGATCGAAGTTCCTAACTGATAAATAAAGTTTTTTTCTTTTTGTACATGACTTACATTACGTGCCGTTTGCAGAAATTCAAAAAGAGCGCCTTGCTGGCACACGAGAGGGACATCAACAAGCTGCAGGATGAAGGAGACCGACTGGTGGAGGCGAGACACCCTGCCAGCGCGGCTATAAAGGCACGTCTGTCAACCGCGTCGCATTGCCAGAACTCTTACGATGAGCTCCGTCAAAATGAGAAAAAAAAATGCGGGAATTTATTCTGAGCCGTAGTTGTAACCGGTCTGGGTTGGACTGTTTCTGGACAGGCACAAAGAGACAGCCTGCACAGCCAGTGGCAGGTGTTCCTCAACCTCTGCATCGCACAGGAAACACACCTGGACAACATTGAAGAGTACAAGAAGGTAGCGGAAGCCTTCGCTTTGACAGACCGCCGAGCTAATCAGTCAGAGTTTTTCCACTTTTGCTGCGTCTCAAATGGCTCAGAATTCATTGAATGTATCGTTTGTTCAATCCAGTTCCAGCTGGATGCAGAGACGCTGTCCGAGTCCCTGAGCAGACTCAATTCCACCTTGGAGCCGCAGTCGCTGACAAAGAAAAGCAACCCCGAGGCCCTGCTAGCCCTGGAGGTACGACTCTTTCACTCATATGGAGCTTTTGTTTTAAAGCGTGTGATGATTGAGGTGAAGCTTCCCAACAAGCCCACTTTAATCATGAAATCTAATGATTTTGTTAAGCGTTTACAGTCTCCTTGGTGTCTTAGGCTGTACAGAACCAACCACCCAGCTGGTCCAATTCATGAAACTGTTTGGAAATGATACTTCATTTTTGACCATAATGGCGTTGTTGGGATGCAGACTCTCATGCTGGAAAACTGCCTTTGGTGTTGATGTATATATACGTATATATACACACACACACATCAACACCAAATACCAAATATATATGTATATATGTATATATATATATATATATATATATATATATATATATATATATATATATATATATGTATGTATGTATGTATGTATGTATGTATGTATGTTGTATGTATGTATATATATATGTATATATACATACATGTATATATATGTATGTATATATATATATATATATATATATATATATATATATATATATATATAAATATATATATATATATACGTATATATATATATATATATATATATATATATATATACATATATATATATACATATACGTATATATATATATATATATATATATATATATATATATATATATATATATATATATATATATAATATATATATATATATATATATATATATATATATATATACATACACATATGTATATATATATACATGTATACATATGTGTATGTATACATGTATATATTACATTTGTGGACAATTGTCTGAAAAGATGATGCTGTTTGTACATCAAGCTGCCTTGAAATATATATATATACATATATATATGTATATATATATGTGTGTATATATATATATATATATATATATATATATATATATATATATATATATATATATATATATATATATATATGTATATATATATATATATATGTATATATATATATATATATGTATATATATGTATATACTGTTAAATAGGCCAGACAAGTGGGTGTATGTAATCTTATGACCCAGTAAAAAAGCAGTGTTCTACAAATAAATATCAATAAATCTCAAATGATGAGGAATGTTTGCCTTTTCTTTTTATTTCCCAAAATCAGTAATCCCAGGGCTTAGCATGAGATTTAGTGTATGTGTGTGTACATACAGCATGTATATATGTATATGTGTATATATATATATATATATATATATATATATATATATATATATATAATATATATATATATATATATATATACATATATATGTATATATATATATATATATATATATGTATATATATATATATATATATATGTATATATATGTATATATATATATATATGTATATATATATATATATATATATATATATATGTATATATATATATATATATATATATATATATATGTATATATATGTATATATATATATATATGTATATATATATATATATATATATATATGTGTGTGTGTATATATATATATATATATATATATATATATATATATATATATATATATATATATATGTATATATATATATATTATATATATATACATATACATATTTGTTGATCTCTGTGATGGAAGTCATCCCGCTAACAGGAGGTTTTCCAGTCCAACAAGCCTCAGGAGGCTTTGCAGCGTAGCTGATCAGAGCCTTGTTTGCGCTAGCTAATGGTGACACTGTGTTCAGGGGGACGAGCCGGCGGTGCAGAGGAACGAGCAGCGCCTGGCCGCCCTCAGGAAGCTCGGCAGCAGCGTCGCGCCACTGAAGCAGCGTCGGCTGCCGCCAGGCAAAGCAACCCTGGCGCTGTCGCTGTGTGACTGGGGGGACAGAGAGGTGAGGCGTCACCCGTCTTATCGTCACCATGATAAAACAAAGGAAACTGGCCGGAAATTCAGATCTCTTCTGTTTTGCCGCCTGCCTCAGGACACGGTGAAGCGCGGCGAGATGCTCAACCTCAAGAACAACGCCGATCACAAGAACTGGGTGCTGAAGACGAGCACCGGAAAGACCAAAACCCTCCCAGGGGCCTGTTTCATGATTCCACCGCCCAACGCTGAGGCCCTGGACAAAGTAAACAGGTACGAATAGGAGACGTAGCAAATTCTCCTTCACTTTGAGCCTTTTGGTGTAAGAAGAAGAAGAAGAACAGACCCGGTGAGGAACATTACTGACTCAGCTTGTGTTCACTGTGTCTGCCCAGTCTGGATCGAGACCTGGGGGACCTGAAGAAGCGCAGATCTGCCCTCACTGCATCGATGAAAAACTCAACAGTGGATGGTGTTCGTCCTCAGAGGGCAGGTCAGACACGCTTGAGGTCCTTTTTTATTTTGAACTGTGTCTAAAACTGTTGTTTTGGTCACCATGAAGCTATGTGAGTGCACACCAACAGGACAAAGTCTTGGTGAAAACTATTTATTTGGAAAGCTCAGAGACCAAAAAGGTGTGAGCTGGTCAAATAGTTCAACTCCAATATACATGGTACAAAAACACTCATTCAATTATAAAGTTGAGGTTGAATGCAACCAGTGAATAAAAACTAACTGGAAAAGTAACACTGGACGAACACACTGATGCACTTAGCGTACACGACTTGTACACACAATAATTAGAATTGCGGCACAATAAAATGAAGAATATCCAAAAAGTTACAATTCAAAAACCACAGTAGGAAACAATTTAACAATTTATAATATAAACTATAACATCCAAACACACAAAACAGGAAGAAAACATTCAATGGGCCCTGACACGGCACAGAAATGGAGAAAAAAAACAAACAAACTAGCACAAAAAAAAAAAACTGATAGAAAGACCACAACAAGTGAAATATTTCTGCTGGTGGCCATGAGTTGTTTTTCCTTTAAATTTGGCCTGTGCAAGATGAAGAACGCTTGACTTTGCTCCTCCTCAGCCTCTGTGAAAAGAGTGCCTGAAGACCCCAAGGCAGCAGAGCTCGCCAGTGAGATCGACAAAGTCAACAGAGGCCTGGAACGGTGCGAGAAAGAAATCCTGGGTCGTCTCAGAATGCCACTGGACAATCGCAACCCCACGCAAGACCTGGAGAGGAGGCTGTCGGAGCACGAGGTGAGTGAGTCGGGCAGGGAAGCCGGTCTGGTGTTCTGGTGTTGAAAAGCTCCCGCGTGAATTAGATTTTCTGAACACGTTGTGAATTTATTGACAGAACACACGAGATATGAAGTCCTTAGGAACGTTAAATCAGCCCAAGAATTGTGTGTAAAGGTCCAGTGTGTAAGATTTGGCTTGAATCGTGATTTTTATATCGCTAAAAGCTTCATATATGGCCCATAAATACATTAATAAAAGTGTATGATCGCAGTACAATAAAAGTCATTTGGTTCTCCTACCCCTAGAATGGTTTTCAAATATATTTATAAGAATATCCATAGATCAATAAGGGTCTTGCTACCAGTTAGCTGCCATCTTGCACCACCATATTTCTAAGGAAGCCTGGTGTGGACAATCCCGCTGCCTGGCAGCTCGTTTTGTATTTAAGGTGAATTGTGGCATTCTCAAATAAACCTAAAAAGAAGAAGGTGGACATGGTATCCAGGTTTGGGTGCGCAGGCCACCGTAGCTCACTGGCAAACTCAGGAGGGGCAGTGAAATAGCGCTACAATCTTAAATGTTACCACTTGATGTCGCTGTTTCTTCTTCAGAATCTCCAAATATTACACACTGGACCTTTAAGTTAAACAGTTTGGTTCAGCAGCCTGACGCTGCCCTCTGCTGATCTGATAACCTGTAGAAAATGAAAACATAATTGACCCACCTTGAATACAACAGACAGAAGAGTCCAGATGTACGAATTGACTTGGAAAAAAAAAAACCCTTCATCTGTGGTGACTAGTTACAGTTCAAGTATAATTGTATAATTACATAGGCAGTTTATTTATCAACCGTCGGTCTCAGCATGTTCAGGCATGTCTCTTTGCGGATTGTCACACTGCTGTGTCTGACTCTTTGCCCCTAGAAAACTGCTCAGGCTGTGAGGAAATTAGAGTCGGAGAAAGCTGCAATCCAGAGGGAAGTCGATTCAGCCAAGAAACCACTGGGACCCGCCACCTCCTCCCTGGTGCCCAAACTCAGGGCCACCAGTGGCAAGATAGATGACATCAACACTCTCATCAACCTTTATGAGAACAAGTGGGTTCGCACAACAAGCTCAAACCACAGTCTACAGGATTTGTTTTACTGTATTTTTTAAAAAAGAAAAACATCTCAGATATGAACTGTATTCAAGGCTGTGTAGCATGTTTGAGAAGGAAATGCCAAGACACAAACGTTACTTGCTGGAATTTCCCATGTTTGTCTTTTCCCCAGAGCTACAGCCTCTATGTTTCTGGAGAAGCAGAGGAAGAATGTGGACGGCATTGTCTCTGGATTTGAAGATCAGCTGGTCAAAGACGGCACCGTTCTTGACCAACCAAAGGCACTGCAGAGTCGCAAACAGCAGCTGCAGGTATTATAATGTAACGCAGTGACAGAAAGCCCAGTGCATTCCAGCAGTTCGAATGAACTTCTTTGCTGGGTTATAAAATGAATCTATCAGAACCTAAACTCCTTATTTTTCTTCAAACAAAATCCTCCTGTCTGTGGTCGAAAATGTGAAACAGGATTTGCAAAAGAGCGTCACGTCAAAGAAGGACGAGCTGAATAAATTGGGCCGAGACTTGGACCACGTGGGGCAATCCTGCAATCCTCTGAAGAGGGGATTCAATGAATACTGCCCTGACATCTTCCGCCAGGAGGGTGACGTAAAGAGGCTGAAGAACCGCTACACAACCGTCAATAACCAGCTGCAGGAGAGGCAAGGATTGTTAACACAATTGTTGTACACTGGGAAATCATGGCTCCCGCAGCTCAGTTGAATTTCAACGCTTCCTAAACACACTGCATCCACGATCAAGGGGGTTCCTTTTCATCTGACTTCCTGCAGGAGTGCTCTTGTAAAAGAAGCCGCCAATAAGAACCAAGATTTTGAGAATGCACTTCAGTCTGTGGACTTCTATCTGCTCAATTTGCCCAACAATGGCGTCAAACCCACTGACGACGTGGGACAGATCACCAGCAAGTTGACCTCGCAGCGGGTGAGCGGGAATGCGGCAGTCCGTTAGATAAACGTTATAAAATTAAAAAATTGAATGCAATTCTATCAACAGTCGCATTACATGGTGGTGTATGTGTCATTATCCAGAGAGTGGTGGAAGATCTTAGGAAGAAGTCCAGCGATTTGAGCCGTGTCAAGGTTCTCTCCCGTGACCTGCAAAGTGTCTTAAATGTGAGTTCAGAAAATGTTTTCTGTTTCACTTCACTGAACCACCATTGAAATGAGCGTGTCCCTAAGTTGATCACGCACCGTGTTTCAGGAATATGAGGTTAAGTCAAACAATTACCGCGGAATGCTGAGAGACGACGACGACGACGGCGACGACGACGACGAAGACGAGCAGCCTTACCCAAAGACACGCAAACCTTCCAGCATGGCTCAGGCTGTGCAGAGGAAGGTACGTTTGTAATCGACTCGTCGAAAGCAGATCAAAGCATAACAATTCTGCCCATCTATTTTTGCATAATTCAAACATTTTTTTCGGGCCTCAATTTTACCTTTTGACCTCCACAGGAAACAAATCTACAGAATCTTTTCTCTGAGGTGTCAGCACAAAACAACCAGCTGGTAAAGCAGCTGGAGACTGTGAGGGACATCAAGACCAGGGTATGATATGACATTACCGTTATTCTCAGTTATCTTTAACACTAATTATGCCATCCAGCAGTTTGATTTGTTCTCAATTGTCCTTTTGTTCTTGCCCAGAATGAAGACAAGGTTACACAGGTTGTTATGAGTCAGCAGCTGCAGCGCCAAAGCCAAAAGAGGGACCAGGAGGAGAGTGACAGTCTCAAAAATGAGCTGAGTGAAGAGACTGAGAGGCGCTTACTGGCCGAGAGAGACCTGGAAACATACCGCAAAAGGTTTTTATCGCTGAAAAACAGACGAGGGGTGGAGAGGTTTGAAGAAAAAGAGATAGTTGAGTACTATCAGGATCCTAAACTGGAGATGGACCTGAAGTCCCTCAAAAGTCAGATCCAGGAGGAATCTGTCAAGAGGTCAAGAACCAAGGCAGAGATTGAGATTTTCCATGAGAGGATTATCAAACTGGAAACGCAGCTGAGAAGCATCGAGCCTAAACTTTTGACAAAGGTTTTGACCGAGTATGAGAGAGACCCGCAGCTGGAGAAAGAAGCGGACAGAATCAGAAAGGAGATGCAGAAGATTCGACTGGAGCTTCAAACAAGGGACACAGACACGGTTCATGTGAAAACTGAGCTCACCGTTCTTCACCAGCAGAAACCTAAGATCAAGGAGAAGGTGGTAAAGAAGGAAGTGGTGAGATTTGAGAAGAATGCTGACATGCTGAAAGCTGTACTCACGTACCAAGGTGACATTGCAGCCGAGGAGTCGGAGAGCAAGATGCTTAACACTAGCATTTTTAATACCAGGGCAGAGATTAACAAGCTAGAGAGCCTGATTCCAACCATACAGCCCAAAACAGTTACGAAGATGGTTAAGCAAGTGCAGCAAGATCAAGGCAGTGTAGAAGAGTTGAAGAAACTACGAATGGCTTGGGAAGAAGAGAAAGATGAAAATGCAGTCTTAAAGAAGGACCTGGCCACCTTGCAGATACATTACAGCGAGGTGGAAAAGCTTAAGCCTAAGATTCAGGTCAAGGAGATAATTAATGAAATCAACAGGGTTGACCCTGAGACGGAGGCCGGAATAGTGCGCTTGAGAAAGGAGATACAAGAAACAAATCGAACCCGGGTAGACTTAGAGAAAGAAATCACCACAGTGACGGCGCAGCTGGCAAGCCTGCGTGCTCTGAAACCCAAAGTTGAGCACAAAGAAGTGACACAGGAGGTGTTCAAAGAAGAGAGAAGCCCAGAAGTCATCAGGGAACTGCAAAGACTTGGCAACCAAGTGTCCCGCCTGCAAGTCAACTTCAACAGCACCCTAGAGCTGCTGACCCGTCTGCGTAAAGAAAGAGACCAATTGAAGGAGGAAAAATCTCGGGTGGAGACCAAGATAATAACAAAGGATATGATAAAATATGAGAATGACCCGCTTCTTATGAAAGAGGCTGACCGAGTCCGCCGAGATGTGAGAGAAGAGACTCAACAGCGTCGCAGTTTGGAGGAGCTCCTCTTTGACCTAGAAAACCAATACATTGTCTTGGAGAGACAGAAGCCGGAGGAGAAAATTGTTCTGCAGGAAGTTATTCGCGTTGAGAAGGATCTAAACCAGGTCCTGGAGCATGAGAAGCTGAACAAGAGCCTGGACGAGGAGATGAAATCCCGAAGAAAGATAGAACTAGAAGTCAGGCAGCTTAGAGGTCTGGTTCAAGACAAAGTGAGTACTCTTAACCAGATGGATGATCGCCACAAGAAGATCCAAGTGGAATCAGAGCTCCGGCAGGTCAAATCTCGCATTCTAGAACTTGAAAATACACCTCCACCGATTGAGGAGAGGATTGTCATCGAAGAAGTCCTAAAAGTGGAAAGGGACGCCAAGCTTGACAAACTTACTGATGACATACGTGGCAATTTGGAGGTTGAGAGCACCAGTATTACTCGTCTGGAGAGAGAAATCCGCAACCTGGTGGTAAAGTTGGAGAGTCTGAGGAAGGAGAAGTCAATTGAGAAGGTTGTTTACAGAGAAGTTGTTCGCGTGGAGAAAGACCCCGCATTAGAGGCTGAAAGGGAACAGCTAAGAGAGCTGGTGTCACAGGAGAGAAACATCAGACGCGACCTGGAGGATCGTATTCAGAACTTCAACATCAAAATCACCCGTCTGCACACGTCAAAGTCTATGACCTCTCAGGAGGAGGTGACTATCATCAGTGACCGGGATGCGCTGCAGAGGGAGAGGGACGATTTCCACAAACAGCTCAAAATGCTGGAGGCCGAGAGACAAACCATCAACATCACGTTCCAGCAGCAGTCCCGCTTGCTGAGTGAGAGGAGCCAGATGGCCCGGCAGAGGAGCCTGAAATCGAGCTCTGAAGTGCAACGCCTGGAGAGGCAAATCCTCGAAGAAAAGGACAAAATGCACCAGAAAGACATGCTCATCATTGAACTTCAGAACAGTATTAAGAAAGAAGATCAGGTGGAAACCCATACCAGAGAGACAAACCTCTCCACGAAGATCACCATCATGGATCCAGAAACTGGAAAAGACATGTCCCCCTATGAGGCCTATGTACAGGGGCTGATAGATCGCAACCACTACATTCGCCTGTCGCGGCTGGAGTGTGACTGGGAGGAAATGACCTCGACAGGCCCAGACGGGGATGTATCAGTTCTGCAGGATCGCAAAAGTGGGAAGCAGTACTCCGTCAACGACGCTCTGAAGGACGGCCGGCTGACTCAGTACGACCTGATGCGCTACAGGGATGGCAAAATGCACATTTCTGAGTTTGCGCTGCTTGTCGCAGGGGAAACCAAACCGCCCGTACTTCCTCCACTTCCTGCACTCCCTCAGTCCCCGCGATCTCCGAGATCGCCAATGTCCCCACTCAAATCTGCCCCGTTCTCTCCTTTGAACTCAATGCCCTCCCCACTGAGGTCCTCCTTCCCCAGCCTCAACTCCCACCAGAGCGGCAGCACGAACAACCTCAGTCTCTCCGCCGGTGATGAATATTACCCCATCTCCGGTGTTTTTGACAACACCACCAAAAGCCGAATGTCCGTGAGGAGCGCCTTGACCCGCAAACTCATTGATCCTGACACGGCTCTGAAGCTGCTGGAGGCACAAGCGGCGTCCGGAGGAATTGTCGACCTCAACAAAAAGGACAAACTGTCCGTCCACAAGGCAGTTGAGCATGGTTTGATCGATCAAAGTCAAATGTACAAGCTTCTAAACGCCCAGAAGGCCTTCACTGGAGTTGAGGATCCAGTGACCAAAGAGCGTCTGGCCGTGGCCCAGGCGGCACAGAAAGGGTACATGCCCCAAGACAATGCTAAGAGGTACATGATTGCGCAGCAGCTGACGGGTGGAATGGTGAATCCCTCCAAAGCGGGCCGCCTCACCGTCCAAGAGGCACTTGCCGAAAATGTGATTGACAGCCGCTTGGCCGATGAGCTGCAAGATGAAGCTTCCTACCCCAAAGAGCTGTTAGACCCGATCACCAAGGAGAAAATATCATACAAGCAGGCTTTGGATCGCTGCACCAAGGACGCCAGCACAGGCCTCCTGCTGCTCCCCGTGGCCTCCACCAATGCCTCCAATGCTCCCTCATACTCAAACTATCAGTTCAATTCCCCGTACAACAAATTCTAGATGTTAAATTTATGATGTGCTCGAATAAAGGGTACGTGTGATGATCTTCGCTGGGGTATATAAATGCACAAACTGATCTGCCAATGTGCTGGGGAAAGTGCTGTTAAGGAGGAATTTTTTGTTGTTGTTGTTGTTGCCTCATACGTGGGTTGGTTTTCTCAGGGGTGGTTCAAATGGTGGTTCAATGTGTTTGTTGTTGTTGTTTTTGCTATGTTTTTGTGAGTTAATTAAAGTCCACAAGCCTCACAATAGTTGTTCTGTCCTCTGTAATTTGAAACATTTTGTTAGGTAAACCACAGCTTTTTTTTTCTTTTTTTTTTAGAAAGCCCAAGGATTTTACTATTTACAAGTTTAATGTGGCACTACCAGCGTTGGAGTCAACTGCCCTTTCTATGTCTTTCTATGGGGAGTTTGCATGTTTTCCCTGTGCCTGCATCTGCTCTGAACAGATACAATTATGCAATCTGATGAGTCTGCATTGCCCATGTGTTTGCCTTTATGAATGCCCTTCTGATGACCTGCCTTACCTGGGCCATACACAGGTGATATTTAATGACATGACAGACTCCTGCAGAACTACGAGTGAGTATATTTTCATGGTGCTAAAACAGCTGTTGATTTGCTAGCATAACCATGAGGGTTACTTAGCACGTGGTGATTCACCTGCATGTTGATGATGATGAATCTCATAGCGTTGTAGCAGTGTGAAATGTGCGCCGCAGGTAATGTGTGGGAATGATGGATTAAGGATGAAGATTAAATATGACTCACAGCAGTGTATGCACGTGGTGTGGTTAACGCGGTCAGGGCTTCAGGGCAAAGGCAAATTGTGTGTCATAAAAGAGTGCTTAGGCTAAGAAAAGGGTCTGGTTGAAGTGCTGTGGTCACCTTATCTCAGAGGCAGCGGCATTAACGGTTGCCAAGTACAAAATAAAATGCAGTATCCAGATTTAATGTCTGTCCTGTTTGAAAGTGGAATTGCACGGGGAAATATCTGAATCACCCCGTGTGAGTGTACAGGTGTTGGTGACTGCTTGTAGATGGTGTTGATGTGGAGCTATGCATGCATCTGATGCTATGCCTCTCTGCTGGGACGTCTGCCTGGCAGATTACCAAAGTCTGAGAGGACTTTGTGCCTTGTGGGATTACTGCACCTGAGCCTGTCTAGAGGCCGAGGTGGCCCCACGTGCTGTCTGAAGGGTGGAGGGCCAGGGGTCACGGATGCTCTAAACAAAAATAAATAAATCAGAAGAATAAAACTGTAGCTGTCCACAAAGCAGCAAATGTTGCCCCTGTCTAAATCATCCTGCTTGCGTTTATCTTCCCGCTAGAGCGCTTTTTAGCTTTTGAAAGTGGGCAGAGAAATGTGATTGTAATAAGAGTTCAGATGGCAAACTCACAGGTGAGGCTGAGAGTGTAACCAGGGAGAGGTACCAGTGGGGAGCAAGATACAGAGGTAAAAGAGGAATTTTTCAAGCTCGAGACTGAAAATAAATAAGTGCCATTGTGAGATTTAAGACAAAACCACGATGCTCCCATTTTCATTCTCTGTATTCGTATTCTCCCTCCCATGAACAGAGTGAGACTGCAGCAAACGCGTGTCATGAAAACTAACAAATATAACCCATTATGCAAAGCAACGCATGGAGTTTGTGGATACGGCAGATTGGTGCAGAGTGACGACCACGGTAATTGGCAGGTGGGAACTGCTGTCGTAATTTCAGGCCGGTACTGCCAGCTAAAGCCTAGATGAGTGCTCAGGTGCTCGCATTCTAGTGCACCTGCCCTGCAATCATTTCACGGCTACTTCCCATCCAAAGCACAATAATTCAGCGAGAGCAGTGATGAAGAGTGGACCATTTCCATAAATCAAAAAACTGATGGCTACTCAAAACTGGCAATGAAAATATGTTGACTCCTTGCATGGTTTTTTTTTTGTATTTTGTTTTAAACTGGCCCGAAATTCACTGAAATTTCTGTCCTATGCAAGTTTAGCGTGAGAAGGAGTAACATAATTCAAAAATACTTAAATTGGCATGAAACTCACTTATGATAGCTTAGCATGACATAGAGTGCTTAAGTGCCAAATCTCAACCTGAAAATTGAAAAATTGACATATTATACAGCATGTCATCTTTTTGGAACAAAAAAAAAAAAAAGTTTTTAAATGGCCTGAAACTCACCACTGTTTTACAATAGTTTACAATGACAAGGAGTGATAAAACGAAAAATCTCAAAATGTCCAAAGATAGAAAAATCAGCATACTACAATATGTAATGTTTTTCAGGATCAAACAATTAAATGAATTGCTAGAATGCAATATTTCAACGTGTCTGAAAACTGAAAAATCGACACATTATATAGCATGTTGGGTTTTTTTGAAGAAAAAAACTTCAAAACATAGTTTAGATAGCCTGAAACTCACGGAAATGACTGTTCTATGATAGTTAAGCACAAGAAGGAGTGATAAAATGAACAATCTCAAAATGTCTATAAACTACAGTATGTCTTTTTTTCGGGATCAAAAAATGAAAAATAGAAATCATACTTTAAATGGGCCATAACTCACCAGAATTACTGTCCTATATGACAATTTAGCATGGGACGGAGTGATAGAATGCAAAAACTCAGCATGTCCAACAATTGAAAAATTTACAATTTATAGTGTGTCATTTTTTTCGGTGGCAGCAAAAATGCAAAAAAATACTTAAACTCACCGAAATCAGCGTCCTATGACAGTTTAACAGGAGTTAAATTTCTGGAACGCGATATCTCAACATGTCTGAAAATGGAAAAATCAACACACTATATATTTGTTGGGGGACAACAAAAAAATCTTAAAACAGCCAGAAACCCCTACGATAGTTTAGCATTAGCAATTTTTTTGCTTATTTTGCAAATATGGTACAAGTGACGTCATAAAAGTACATTAGTGAATTGTAGAGCGTACAAAGTTAAACCAGTGAGTGTCCTCGGCAAAACTCGGAGCGTTTATCTTGTTGCTGGCTGTCACTCAAACGTGTACCTCATCTTTACAGGGCCAAATAAAAACTGAATGGACCGTGCACCTCTCTTGAGCCACCTTTAATCGTCAAAGTCTCATACTAAATGTTCAGGCCACTAACAGCTACGGTTGAGGACTTAAAGAAGCGTTGATTTTAGTTGATTTTTCCAAACACATGCGTGCGTCTGTGTCTGTCTGTCTTTTTATTTTTCCACTGTCCTTCCATGACCAAAACAACACACAGATTTCCCAGGCACTCTTACACTCTCTTGCTTCTAATGCACAATGAACAGAAGCTAACTTGGTGTCAAGGTCATTTCAAAGGTGAGCACTAAGAAGTGCCCAGGTGTGTCCTTCACTGGGGTGGGAGTTACTCACCCTGGCACCCTAGTGGATTAGATGCGAGTGTGACTGTGTCATGGATTAAAGCTCTATTTAAGAGCATAACATTGGCACACATGTCTAGAGGGGGTTGCTATGGAGAAAGCCTGGCACAGTACTATAAAGGAAGACAGTTCAGGAATACAATGTGTAAAAATAAAGCGATGGAAATAAATAGATGAACAATAGATTGTAAGGATTGTTTTTTTTTGTTTTTTTTTTATCATTTCTCACTTCTTATCTTGTACGCAGGGTTGGAAAGCACATCATCGCAATAAAAATATATCATCAAGGAAGTTCAAAAAGCCAAAGCAAAGCAAAAAGTAAAGACATAGAAAACGGTGGTCAAAGTGTTACAATTAACAGTTTCTAATAAAGGGGAAAAAATTATATTCCAGCAGCAAACAATACCAGACTGTCACAGGTTAGCAGCGTGAGATTTGTTTTTTTCTCTACTCTGTGATTACTGTGATTACAGGAGCTAAGACAAAAGTCTCCATATGATAACAAATCAAACAGTAACATGTTCAGACCCAGTGTGTTTAACGTCAGTTCTCAAACTCTTTGCCTTGTTTCACAAAATAGTTTCATTTCACTGCCATTAAATATATATATATATATATATATATATATATATATATATATATATATATATATATATATATATATATATATACATATAAAAGTATAGATACTTGTGTAAAATAATATTCTGGTAAAACTAAAAGTACTGATTCAACTTCTTTACTCGAGTAAAAGTATGAAAGTACAGGTTCTGAAATGTACTGATGTAAAAAGTAAAAATATTTATTTTTCTGCAATGAAAGATACATTAAATGTGTTGTTACATACGCTTTTAACATCAATAACCAATGTTATTTGCTAAATGTTTATTTCTCTGTGTTCTGACAACGTACTGAACGCCCTCTAAAAAGTGATCCACTTTCCTATTGAGTTACACAACAGTGTTGTGAAAATAGCTCCACCACAAGCAATATGTTGAACTACACGATGACGTTAGAGTTCAAATCGCTCCAATTCAAGCAACAACTACAGTGACAAGCGAATGACTTTGAACAGAATTTGTATCTTTGAAACAATTTAAAACACAAACGTAACAAGCATGTGATTTTTTTTCCCCCCCAATGGAAGGAGTAGAAAGCACAGATATTTGTGCACAAATGTCGGGAGTCAAAGTAAAAAGACGTCAGAAAAAGAAATACTCAAGTAAAGTACACACGCCGGAAAAATCTACTCAAGTACAGTGACAAAGTATTTGTCATTTGTTACTCCCCACCTCAGCATACGTCACAGGGTAAACAGTTACACTATTACACTAAAAGGTTTCTTGACACGGGTGAACTTGACCAAGACCGAAACTCTGATCGCACCACGTCGACAGTGGACGAGGCTTCGGGCGTCATACGTCAGCGTGCTGGTCGGTCTTGGCCAGCGGCAGAGTCAGTGGGTGTTGCGGGAAGCGGATGGCCTCGCTGTTGCGCCGCATGTAGGCGTGGCCGCTGATGGGGTACCACATCTCGGTGAAGGTCAGGGTGCCCACGACGATGGCGCAGCGGCCCAACACCTTGAAGCCCGACTTGCAGTAGAAGGGCACCAGGAAGTCCTCGCACATGAGCACGGCCCGGCGCACGTTGGGCAGGCAGCGCAGGTACTGCAGGTAGCGCCACATCAGGATGGGGCCCTTGCCCTGCTGCCGGAAGGTGCGGTGCACTGCCAGCACGTGGATGTGCACGGTGGAGCCGCGAGGCTTGTGCAGGGTCAACGCGTCCTGGAGACACAGCAAGAAAGAGCAAAGAGTCATAACTCAGGATTCATCATTATTATTATTATTATTATTATTATTATTATTATTATTATTTATTTTATTTTTATTTTTATTTATTTTATTTTTATTTATTTTATTTTTATTAGTTTTGAATAGAGATGAACTACAATGGGAGATTATATATAGTTATATAGATTATTATTATTATTATTTTTATTATAGATTATGAGTGGCTGGATTGATGGATGGATGGTTGGATGATGAGTGGGTGGATAAATGGGTGGATGGATGTTTGGATGGGTGGATGGTTGGAAGAATGGATGGGTGGATGGATGGTTGGTTGGATGATGAGTGGGTGGATGGATGGACGGATGAGGAGTGGTAAGATGGATGGATGGGTGGCTGGGTGGGTGGATGGATGAATAGATGGATATGTGGATGGTTCAATTGGTGGATGGATGGTTGGATGATGAATGGTTGGATGATGAGTGGTTGGATGAATGGATGGGCGGGTGGATGGATGGATGAGTGGTTGGATGAATCAATTGGTGGATGGATGGATGGATGGATGATGAGTGGTTGGATGAATGGATGGGTGGGTGGATGGATGGATCAATTGGTGGATGGATGGATGGATGGATGATGAGTGGATGGATGGAGGGTTGGGTGATGAATGATGGATGGTGAGCTGGTGGATAGATGGATGGATTGGTGGATGGATGGGTTTTAATGATGGATGGATGGATGGATGGATGGGTAGATGGATGGATGGATGCAGGAAGCTTTACGTCAGCGAGTCGGTCCCGATCCCAGAGGGAGCCGATGATGAAGGCCACCAGCCGGCCCTCCTCGAACCAGCCCATGGAAAGCTCCGGACACAGCGTGATGAAGTGGCGCACCTCGTCCAGGTGCAGCGGACACTCACCGGACACCGAGATGAAAGCTTGGGAGGAGCCGAGAGAAGGCGGGTCAAATAACACATCCATGCGCCAGAAACGGGTTGCCGCTACTTTTACGCACGGAGTGCAGTGGCGCCAAGTACCAAACGCAGCACACAAAACCAAACGCAACTTCTGTCGAGCCGTCACATTTACCCCTGCAGATGGAACATGATCTCTTTCAGACGCAAGCTGACATCGTGTTAGGGGATAAAGATAAAGACCCTCGGATGTGCCGCAGCCATAGGTGGTTTTACGCAAAGCCACACGTTGGCGTCACGCGTCCTCCTCTTCCTCCTCCACGGAGGAGCGGGTCGGATTTGTGGCGATCACTCACCTTCTCGCTCGATCTCAAACACGCTGATCGCGTCCTGCGTGTTGAGCGGCCGGACCTCGCTGGCGGGGAGCGTGTGTCTCCTCTGGATGCCGGGAGAGACTGCGGGCGGCGGCTGCATGATGTTGATGAATGGCTGCGCGCCAGCGACGGACATCGTATGGCCGAGCAAGACCTGCTGCCTCCTCCTCCTCTTAAAAAAAAAACAAAAAAAAAAAACTGCACACCTCCTCCTGCGCCTCCGATTAGCGGGACCACCACTGCCGGACCCTGGCAGCAGAACAGGAGGGGTCAGGTTCGGTTATTATAGCGCGTCGGCAGCAGCGGCTGTGATTCACAGAGTGATTTGCATGTGAATAGAAGTGGAGGGTGAATGGAGGAAGCTCAACGGCGCCGCTCCAGCACAGAGAAACCTGCAATTATTGCGGCTCTTTGGCTAAACGGCTCTAAAAGTCGCTCAGATAAAAAAAAACAAAAACAAAAACCAAATGACACAATGAACCTTTTATAAGCAGCACTCATCTACAGCAGCTGCCGAACTTCACCTTAAGGCCCCTGACTGCTCAGTCAGGTTCACGGGTCCATGTTCATGTTGTGATACACAACGATGGAGACAGAAACAAAGCAAAACAAGGAAAGCTGACCCACAAACACAAATGTTCTCTCGGCAGACACTCACCTGAGGACGTCCAGGTACGTTATGACAGGTCCGGCTCTCTCTCCCCTTGCTGATGGGTCATCTCCACACACTCTTCATCATCAAGTGATTACTGCTGTGAGTCACATGATGGAGGATTACGCAGATTGTTTCCACAACTTCACCGGCTCAGCGTCTCCTTGCGTGTCACTTACTTGGCCGCGTTCTGGACAGTGATCGGTCTGGCCAGCGGAACCCTTTGAAGGCCCCAGGTCAAATTGTATTTGAGAGAAAGCAGCAGGATAGCCACAACGGTGCTGGCCCTTGGACTCGCCAGGCCAGTTGGGAAGTCGGTGTTGAGGTTACCGCTACTAAGTTGTAACGCCTTATAAGAAGGTCTGTTTTATGTGTCGTTATGGCCGCTTTTCATATACCCTATAATGGATTCATAATGGTTCATAAATTCGATTACAGACATCCATACAGAATGTTGACAGATAACACAATGTTCTTTTGCTGGACTCAGTGGCAAATAATGCACTTATGGTTTAGAAAACCTTGCTCATGTGTGTCTTTTGCACATCTACTTGTTTGTTGTATATAGACTGACTTGAGTGTTTCTTGTAATTACTGTATAATTTATTTTTTGTATCGTTTTTAGTGCTGCAACTGTTTTTTTGTGTGATCAATAAAGTCAATCTATTACATTCACAATTACATGCAACAATGTTCATGAAGGATCATATCTCCTTGACCATTTTTATACAGTCTGAAGTATCAGGTTTAATATAATAAATATACAAGTTGTGAGATGATGACAAATGTATGTAAAACATTATGAATTGTGAGCACCACTTATAATCCTCAGTTGATGCTGTTGCAAAATGCACTATGTTATTGTATACATTTACGAAATGTTTCATCCAGCATGTAATGCATTCTAATTCATTTTGGCACTTACTGGATGATGCATCACACCATAAGGCAGTACGGAAAGCGTTGTCTTCAATTTTTACATTCTAAAATTACAGATTTGTTTTCCTCAGTGAAAGTGCTAAAAGTCTCAAAACTTTTGTTGTTGGATGTCGTGACTTCACATCATTCCCTCAAATTCTTTATTACGGAGATTCTGCCTAAATAGATGTCCTGAAGAAGAAAGTCAGCAGCCGGATTTCGAGGAGTTGGGGCCTTGAAGGGGGGCTGTGAAAGCAATTCACAAACTTTAGAATACAACGTGAAATGACTTTAATGGTTCTCATAGTTAACGCAAACTGTACATTTCTCCTTCATGAGCGCTGGGAAAGAGCAATAGGGATTATTTTCTAAAGAGTGAGTAAAGTATACAATAGCGAATATAGAAATACATTTGCTGTCTATCAGGTTGCTTTGGAAATTTTACTTAAACTAAAGAAGTATAAAAGTTGTCAATAAGAAAAATCACACGATCCACCAACAAAGAATGTCGCACAATTGAGACGTATCAACCATCGCTGTCATCGGCTACATCAGAAAAAAAAAAAAGAATACAATTTTCCCACTGATACCTTTTGTAGATAGGCAAATTAATGAACGTTTGATGAAACTATTTTCAGGTAACTAAACACAGGGTGACATATGAACAGTATGTATATATGTGTGTGTGGCATATATGTGTTTCAGAGCAAAGAAAGGCACAAAAGTAGTCAAGCAAACACATGAGGCGCCGATGTAGACACCCACAACAAATAGTCACAAGTCAAAACTGACCTACTGTCAAATACTGTCAGGAAAGCGAGTTTTTGTAGCACTGAGGCAACAAGGCAGCTTAGAGTCACATTTCTAGATTTGTACGCAGGCAAGCAATCCTGTCTAGAGGTCTGGAAAAATACTTTCACTGGCAACTAGTCAATCTAAGAGGGATTAGTACGATGAACACGCTGTGTCTGACCACTGCTCCTCTGAAAACATCACAACCAGGTCCACTGTGATCCACTGTGGTCCTTGTTGTGGTCCACTGTGGTCCACTGTGGTCCACTATGATCCACTGTGGTCCACAATGATCCACAATGGTCCACTGTGGTCCACTAAGGTCCACTGTGGTCCACAATGATCCACAATG
Source organism: Nelusetta ayraudi (assembly GCF_046127955.1). Taxonomy (NCBI): domain Eukaryota; kingdom Metazoa; phylum Chordata; class Actinopteri; order Tetraodontiformes; family Monacanthidae; genus Nelusetta; species Nelusetta ayraudi. The sequence goes on from NW_027466084.1 coordinate 3,671,817, forward strand.
GTCCACTGTGGTCCACTGTGGTCCACTGTGGTCCTTGTTGTGGTCCACTATGGTCCACTGTGGTCCACTATGGTCCACTATGATCCACTGTGGTCCACTGTGGTCCACTAAGGTCCACTATGATCCACTGTGGTCCACTGTGTCCACTGTGGTCCATGGTCCACTGTGGTTCACTATGGTCCACTGTGGTCCACTATGATCCACTGTGGTCCACTGTGGTTCACTGTGGTCCACCGTGATCCACAATGGTCCACTGTGGTCCATGGTCCATTGTGTCCGCTGTGGTCCATGGTCCACTGTGGTCCATTGTGGTCCACACTGTGGTTCACTGTGGTTCACTATGGTGAACACTGTGAACAGTGAACACTGTGGTCCACTGTGGTCCATTGTGGTCCACTGTGGTCCACCGTGATCCACTATGGTCCACCGTGGCCCACTGTGGTCCACAAGGACATCATGATGATGTTCCAGTCACACGTTCGCTCACAGGATTATGAGCATAACTTAATCTCGCTGTATACCTGTGACTAACATGTGCGTGCACCGGATTAAAGAGGACTTAGTCCACATTGTGAGCCAGGTCACAATGTGCAATGTCTGCGCCCTTTTTTTTTTTTTTTTTTTTTTTTTAAGGAAAGCATTTCTATTTTGTGTTGATCTCAAATTCAAATTAGCACTATGGACTAGCTAGCAGCCCTGCATGTGCTGAGAGAGGAGAAGCTCCAGTCATGAATGTACTGCTGGTGTCTGCAGAGGTTTCAAACGTCCTACATCGCGTCCTTTCAGCTCAGTGTGTTGCAACTGGAGACCACTCTGTCCAGACCAGGGAGATATTGGGGGGGGGGGGGGGGGGGGGGCGGTATAGGGGACAAATGTAAAAAGGGCGAGGTGGGGGCATTTGGGGGGGGGCGGGTGGGGGGACGTAATAAATGTGGATGAGGTCATATTGAGGGTCTCCTCGTCTACTCCGGCTGGGGCGCCGGCGTCTCGTTGGCGTTGTTGTCGGTGATCTTGTTCTCCAGCTCGTCGTCAGACAGCAGGTCCAGGGAGGAGGTTCCCTCCACCTGGAGCGGACGTCTGCCGGAGCGGCTGGAGGAGAAGCTGATGGGACCTCCGCGCCTGCAGGGGGCAGAGTGGACTTTTATCAATGCGCAGAAGTGTATTTTTTTTTAAAGACATACAGTATATAACAATGATGATGCATTTTATTTATAGAGCGCTTTCCAAAGTTCTCAAAGACGCTTTACGGAAGTAAGGTTAGAACTTATCAGAATAAGATTTTCTATAAAAAATATGAAAGTAGTTTCCCAGTTTGGGACCAATTAAGTACATACTACTATAAAGTACATATCTATCAATCAATCGAATATATCTAATCCATCTTTTCTATCTACAAACAAATAAATCAAAAGCAGTTCAGAGTAAAATAGACAAAAACAAAGAGGTTAATATCAATGGTAGTTAAAAACAAATCAGTAAGTAGAAAAAGTGAGTAACATTAAAACAGTAACTTAACATTGAAAGCAGTACACAATAGGCGTGTTTACAGCAGTGATTTGAATGATGGCAGGTCAGTGCAGTCACGGATGTTGGTTGGGGGGTGAGTTCTTTGGGGAGGGGGGGGGGGAGTGTGACCCATATTTACTCCACAAAAATATAAAGGCTAGCCCACTTTCTATCATGTCTAGTGAATAAGTATTTGAAATGATTGAATTGAATTGTGTGTATTGCAGAACAAATACTCAACATTTTCTCAAAAATAGATGTATTTTCAAAGAAACTGCCCACGTAGCCGCGACCCAATCAAAACAGCTCCACGCCCCACTTCTGGGTTAGGGTTAGCTGTCGACACTGAGAGGGGCTCTTTCTATCTACACAGTTGAGTGAGGGCCGACCTGAGGCGGTTCTTGAGCGTGTGGACCTCCCGACTGAGTCCCTCACTGGCCTCGGTGGCGTCGTCCAGCTCCCTCTGCAGTTTCCTGCGGGAGGCGTTGGCCCTGGTGGCCTCCTCCTCAGCCTCCTCCAGCTGCCGTTTCAGCTGCTTCATGCGGGAGTTGCCTTTTTCCACCTTGATGGGAGAAATAAATGAATATTGAATAGATAATTCAATAGAAGACTGACTGATTGAATGGATACAGCGCACGCGCACATACAGAAGAGTACACGATACGCAACACCTTCAATGTTAGTTAAGGGATAGTTCCTGATGTGGGTAAGATGTAATACAGGAAAAGTTCCACCCTAATGTGAAAATAACATCAAATAAAGCAGACTTGTTTCAAAGTGATAAAAATATCCTAAAAAAAAACACAGAGGGAAAATTTTTTGAAAAAAGTATATATGTAATATTCTCAAGGGAGGAGATTAATGTAGTCAGTACCGCAGCCCACCACCAGCGGGCATGACGATACTTTTGCATCACTATTTAAAGCTCTAACATTAAGATGGATAGAAAGCGGCTTCAGTCGAACCTGCTCCTTAAACTGGTCGGCATGGCGACGCTCATCCTCCACTTGCATGCAGACTTCTTTCAGCTTCTTCTCTGTCCTTCTCGTCATCTTGTTGGCCGCCCCTCGCTCCCTAATGAAGTTAGGAAAGGATAACACAAATCAATCGCTTTTCTTGCAGTTTGAAACAACAACAACAACAACAACAACAACAACAACAACAACAACAACAACATCCTCTTTTTGATGTGTGTGATTTGGTCTCCTCACTTGGCCTCCTGCTCCAGCTGCTCCTCCAGCTGCAGGATCTTGGCCTCCAGGGCCGTGATGGAGGCCTTGAACCTGCTCTTCACCGAGCCCTCCAGCTCGCCCAGCTTGGCCCGCAGCTCCTTGTTCTGGCGCTCCAGCTGCTGCCGAGCGTTCTCGCTCTTCTGCGCCACGCTGCGCTCGGCGCCCAACTCTGTGGACAGGGTGTCCACCTGCAGGGGGCAGCATTGGCAAGATTACTTGCAAAGGTTACCGTGTTGAAAATGTAACGGGAGTGCAACAATTTTACCAACTTTATCAAAGTCATTTGACTGCTTACATTTTGATTACTTTTCTAGATTTTTGATGAATGCTCTCAACTGTTTGGACAGGACAGTCAAAATAAGGTTCAACTTCAAGACCTCTGTTGACTGTGAGATCATTCTGAGATACAAAGTCAGGGCAGCAGAATATACTATCTTTTAAATCAGCAAAATCAATCACATTTTTGTAACGCTATGGCTGCTAAACCAACAATTTAACATTTAACTTAGCACTCAATGACACCCGGTGAAAATGCAACTGTGTACATTTTTGCACATTTTTCAAAATCAACACCGTTGTTGCTGCAACTTTGAAATCGGTCTGGCTATCCTGCTGAGAGAGACAATTAAATTAATGAATTATTATTTATATATATATATATATATAAATTAATTAAAATTATTTCATAATTATTTTATTAAAATATTCTCATTACTAATAATTAAAACCCAGCCTTTTTTGAAAATAAAAATTGGTCAGATGTAAATAAAATGTATTTTGTATTTATTATATTATATTTGTTTATTTATTTTTATTTTATTTATTCTAGAATATTTTATATTCTTCATTTTGTAATTACATTACACTGCTGGCAGACATATGGTGTCAATGGACCTGATTAAGATTGAGACTTGACTTCCCGCTACTGAACATTGCTGTACCTTCACCTTTCATGAAGGTATCTCTCCAGGAACTTGTTTACATGGGCAGGGTTCACTGGGAACTTCCACTTCCACCACAGCACAGCAACTGTCCTGCTGCTCCTCAGGAGGACCTGAGCGGTTCTCGGTCTCACCCACCTGCATGGTGGTTTTCCTCAGGCGGTCGTTGAGCAGCTCCATGTTGCCCTGCTCCTCCTCCAGCTCCTCCTCCAGCTGAGCGATGCGAGCTTCCAGTCTTCTCTTCTCATCCATCAACGCAGACCTGGTGCCCAAGGCAGAGAACATGTGACCACGTCGACGTCCAATACAAAGCAGGCCAGGTGCTCGGTGCGCTGCGTTTCTCAGATAAGCTCAGGACATCGAGGGTCAATCACTCACTTTCCAGAGGTGCTGTTGGAGATCTCGTCCTGGAGCTCATCCCGCTCCTGCTCCGCGTGGCGGCGGCCCCTCTCCGACGCTGCCAGATCCTGTGGAAGAACAGCAGGGGTCAAAGGGCACTCAGTTCAGACCAAACAGCAGCCTGTGGCCTCTGTAGGCTCTGTTTTACTGGCGATTGAACAGAAAATTAAACACTCGACGCACATACTGTGCCATCTATCAAGCTATCATCCATCCATTTATGATATTTTTCTGTTTTTGAATTTTTCCTTTATGTTTTCATCATTAAAAATAAGAAAAAAGAAAAAAATAACAACAGAAAAATAGGTTCAAAAATTGCTTAAGAGAAGGAAAATATGGTGATGATGCTGTTTGTGTTGTTAATTTAACCCTTTCCTTTCCTTTCCCCGTCCCGCTCTCCCACTCTGCACAGAGAAACTAAAGTGTCGAGATCTTCTGAGTCTGAGTCACCATCACGTCATACCTCGTGCAGCTGCACAATCTCCGCCTCCAGGCTCTTCAGCTTCTTCTCGTTCTCCTTCGACACGGCGAAGATGTCGTCTCTGGAGGCTCGGGCGTCTTCCAGCTCGCGCTGGTAGTCCTTCATCTGGGCCTGAGAGGACGAGACACACCGTGATCGGCTGCGGACGCTAATGCTAACGAAGGCGACTGCTTTCCATCTCAGTCTGAGTCCGTGCCTGGAGCTTGCGCAGCTGCTTGATGGCTTCGTCTCGCGCCTTGTTGGCTCCCTCGATGTGGCTCTCAATGTCCTTCAGGTCCATCTCCAGCTTCTTCTTGGCCGCCACGGCCAGAGTCCTCTGCTTCCTCTCGTCCTCCAGCTCGGCCTCCATCTCTCGCACCTGCACAATACCCCGTCAAACCCGGACATCAGTGTTTGTCAACCACTGTGCCGCAGTGCACTGGTGTACTGTGAGATAATGTCAGGTGTGCCGTAAAAAATATCCAATTTCACTTAGGGAAGATTTTCAAAGAAAGCTCTGCTTTGAAAAGAATGTGAGCCTATTTTCCTCCCTCAATTCCTCCCCGCTTTGTGTGCATCGAAACACAGTTTTCTCAGAAACAAATTAAAAATAATTAAAATATATATGTATACTGTCTATTATATATACCATTACTAGCAGAGAGCAAAATACCCATCAATATTCAGAGGGTCCCTATCCTCCTGATTGTTACTCAATACCATACGTGTGTGTGCGTGTATATACATACATACTTATGTATGTGTATATGATCACAAATATATATATATATGTATATATATATATACATATATATGTGTATATATATGTATATATACACATATATATGTATATATATATGTATATATATACACATATATATATGTGTATATATATGTATATATACATATATATACATATACAGTATATGTATGTATATGTATACATATATACATATATATGTATGTATATGTATACATACACACACACATATATATGTATATACATATATATATGTATATATATGAATATATACATATATATACACACACACATATATATATATATATTTACACACACACACATATATGTACATATATATATGTACATATATATACATATACATATATATATATGCCTATCGTCTCTACCTGTTTGACCAGGGCCCTCTTCTTCTCATCGTTCTGGTCGTCCCGACCTTGAAGGTCCCTCTCGTACTGAGCCTTCATGGCCTGCATGTTGACCTCCAGCCGCAGCTTGGCGTCCTCGGTGGCCTGCAGCTCGTCCTCCAGCTCCTCCAGCTGAGTCTTCATCTCCTCCAGCTGCTGCTCCAGCGTCCGCTTGGACTTCTCCAGCTCGTGGACCTGATGCAGAGCGGAAACGAGCGGGTGAGATTTCTGAGCGGATGCAAACAGTGAACTATACATGACTGTGCTGAGAATAGGGCAGTGTCGCTACCGATACCAGTATCGGGTATCGGTACCGATACCAATATCAGCTATCGGTACTGATACCACACCACATACCAGTACTCTACGAGTATGAGTAGAGTACTCATACTCGTAAAATACATGCCGATACCACGACACCGATACCAGTTGTATATGTATGCATATGACAATTTTGTTAAAGTTGTGTTTGTACTGCAGTGAAATTTGCTCCAGAAAAACATGCTGAGGAATGTTGTTCAAATAACATCAACATTCAGAACATCTGTGAAAAAAAAAAATCAAAGTAATTCAATAATGAGCAATGGCCTTGTTAAGTACTCGGTATCGGTGAGTACTGAAATGCGAGTAATCGTACTCTACTGGGTGTGTAAAAAAGTGATATCTCTCTGTGCGTCCCTGGCTGAGAACCACACTCACATTTTTGCCCACGTCGTCCTTGGAGCTCATCAGATCTTCCATTTCGGCTCGAAGCTGCTTGTTGACCCTCTCCAGCTCTTCTTTGGCCTCCAGCGCCTCGTCCAGCGCCCTGGTCATGGACAGGGCCTTGGTCTCCTTCTCCCTGGCCTCGGCCTCAGCGCGATCTCGCTCCTCGGCGTAGCGAGCCGAGATGCTCTTCTCCTCAGCCAGCATCTGTCGCGGACGGTTACATTCAGTTACATCCTCCGCAACAAGATGCGGTGGGTGGACCACAGCCAGAAGCAGAGACTGTGATAATGGCTCCACTCACCTGGTCAAACTTCTTCTGTTTCTTCTCGAGGCTGGAGACAATCTGCCTCTGATGATCCAGGTCCACGGTGATGTCATCCAGCTCCTGCTGCAGACGCGTCTTTGTCTTGTCCATCTTTTCGAAGCTGATGGTTTTCTCCTCCAGCCGCTGGCTCATCTGCTCCAGGTCCTTCTGCAGCTTCTTCTTCGTCTCCTCCAGGCCATCTATTGTTCCAACGTCGTCCTCCAACTTCTTCTTGCTCTCCGTCAGCTACAAACCAAGCATTTTTTTTTTTTTTTGCAGAAAAATGTTATTAAAATAAATAATGAAATGCATGTAATGTAATATGTAAAATATATAAATAATACTGCCATAGAGATATAAATATTTGTTTTCCTTTCCTTATAAATAATTAATTTTATTTCTTTATTTCTTTAGTAATTCATATCATTTTTTTTCTCCTTCTCTTTGCACTGTACATGCTTCTGCAATCGTGCAAATTTCCCCGATGTGGCATACATAAAGCAATTCTATATATTCTGCTGAAGTCTAATTTAGCACAGTGGACACAGTGGTCCCCCACCTGCGCCTGCAGGGTCGAGAGCTGCTTGTCCAGGTTCTTCCTCGCCTCCTCGTCCTCCTCCTGCTGCTCCTGCAGGGAGTTCCTCTCCTCCTCCAGCTGGCGAATGCGGCTGCTGAGGTTGAGCTTCTGCCGCGTCTCCTCCTGGAGGAGCTCCTGCAGGACGGTAAGTGAGGTGTCGAGCGGTCAGATGTCGCTGGGCAGCGAGCGACGCCCACAGACGCATCACCAACCTGTTGGTCCTGAAGTTGACTCTCCAGTCCTGCCACGTCTTTCGCCGTCTTGATGCCTTTCCGCTCGGCATCTTCCAGCAGCGCAGACACGTTGTCCAGCTCAGTCTTGAGGGACGAGTCACAAAGGAAAAGGGTTGTGTAGCATTTTTTAAAATGAAGTCGTCAAATTTTTTTGCGAAATTGGAATTTAGAAATTACAAACAAAAGGTGGTGTGCATATGCTTAAATTAATTTCTGTCTAAAAAAAACAAAACAAATCAACAATCAACATATGTACCTTCAGGTATTGAAAATGGATGGATGGATGTACACTACCAGTCAAAAGTTTGGGCACACCTTCGCATGCAATTTTTTTTTTTTTATCTTTTGAACTTTGTACACTGCAGATAGATACTGAAGACATCTAATACATGAGCAAGATATATGTAATTATGCAGCAAAGAAAAACATGTTAAATAGCTAAATTATTAACTAATAACTAGATATGCTTTTGATGAGAGGTGGCTGTTTTGAAGATTTTAAATACAAAATGTGTTGGAGTTATTTTACACTTTTATTGTTTCCGACATAATTCCATGTGTGTTCATACGTAGTTTTGATGTCTTCAGTGAGAAACTGCAATGTCAATAGTCATGAGAATGAAAGACAGTATAATAAATTCATAGGATGTGTCCAAACCTTTTACTGGTACTGTACTGTATACATATGTATATACTGTATATGTATGTATATATATACATATGTATATACTGTATATATATATATATAGATACATACATATATATATATATATGTATATATATACTGTATATACAAAAAAAGAAGATTTTAAATCAAGAATGCTCATTATTTTGCGCTATCATCATATAACTATGCATCCACTCACTGCCGCAAAAACAACAAGTGGGCATCAAATGAGTTTTGACCACGTCCCTCACCTGCAGTTTGTGAGCGCGCTCAGACAGTTCTCCCTTGGCCCTCTCGCCCTCAGCCGCCCTGGCCGTGAACTCCTGCAGCTGGGCCTCCAGTTTCTTCCTCTTGTGCTCCGACTCGGTCTTGGCCTGCTGCAGGCTTTTCACCTCGCTGCCCAGCTCCTTGTTGCCAGTCTCCAGACTTGACTTGGTTTTCTCCAGGTTGGCCTTGAACTGCACACCAGCGGCCACACGTCACAAGTGTGGTCGTGGAACGGAACGACATCACCGCTAGTTGGTTGGAAGTGAACCATTACCCTCTTTGCCTGCTCCAGCTGCTCGGACAGCTCCTCCAGGGCCGTGCCGTGTCTCTGCCTCATGTCCTGGATCTGGGACTCGTGGTTTTTCGTCTCTTCGTCGATGGACTTCTTGAGTTCTGCGACCTCCTGCTCGCGCTTGGTCCTGCAGGCAGCGAAAGCAAATAGGAATTCACGATTCTCCTTTTAAAATAGAAATTCAACAATCACAATATCACCAGCTGTATAAGCCTACAGTCTATTTCCAATTGACAGCGGCACCTCAGTTCCTGCTGGGCAGCAGTCGTGTCCAGCGTGTCCTCCAGTTCGGTTTTAAGGGCTTCCAGTTCCTCGCTCAAGTCCCTCTTCAGCTTCTCGGCCTTGCTTCTCGACAGCTTTTCGGAATCCATGTCTTCCTGCAGCTCAGAAACCTGAGCCTGAAGCTCCCTCACCAGTTTCAGAGCATTGTTCTTCTGGCTGACTTCATCTTCACTCCTGTGAACCGTTGAGAACAATACAACAGAGCAGAAACAATCAGGGTTCCATCGTAACATGGAACACAAGGAAACAAATAGATGAATAATAGATTAATATGTTTAAATTATTATATTTTGTATATATATATACAATATAGACATAGATTTTATTTTAAATTACATTATATTATAAGCCAAATTTTGACAAAACAGTTCTACAATAATGAGAGAATTAATAATGTGTGAGTGAGTTTTTGTATGTGTGTATATGTATGTATATAAATGTGTATATGTATATATGTGTATATGTCTGTCTATGTGTGTGTGTGTGTGTGTGTGTGTGTGTGTGTGTGTGTGTGTGTGTATTCAAGATTTATTTATTTTGTGGATCAGCAACCATCTGAATCTGGATGACGTACATTAATCACAGACGTATATCAATTCGAGATGAACGCAGAGTGAGACACACACTCTCGGCCACTAGATGCCAGCAGAGACGCTGTTTTGAAAAATGAGACGAGGTGATTCTGCAAATTCCTATTGACTGGCAGTCACAAAAAGAGACTGGGTGGATGGACGTTACAGACTCACTAGCGCTGCACAAACAAGAGCAGCGCAGACGTTGCGGTCATCCTAAAAACATTCCAACGCAGTGAGAATACACGCAGCATGTGTGTTTGCGTGTGTGGGATGGGGATGGAGGGTCAAGTCAGATCTCAATGGCTATCTTTAAACAGGATGATAGTATCAGTTGATGCTGTTTGCCTGATAAAATGCAGCACATAAAACGGCAGGTGTGAGTGCGCTTGATGTGATGACCGCTCTGCGCTGCTATGTAACACTGAGCTCAGACTGACTCACACCAGGCGGCAGAGTCGCAGTGACTCAACGTGAAGATCCTGAAACTCCCACCTCACCTTATTTAGCTGCAGAACGAACGACACGCGAGATGTGTGACACTGGTTGGAGTGAATTCCGCCACGTACCTGCTCTGCATCACCTGCTGCTCCTCCTCCTTTTTGCCCAGCTGGCCCTTCAGCTCCTCGATCTGGGCCTGCAGCTCGGCTATCTGATCCTGGAAATCCGACGTCTCCCCGTCCAGTTTCCTCTTGGCCTTCTCCAGCTCCTGCCGGGTCTTCTCTTCCTTCTTCAGCCGCTCTGAATTTGACAAAAGCAAAGAGAATGGAGCGTCCTAAAGACTCACAGGCAATTGTGAAAAAGGAACTCAGATAGCTATTGTCTCGCTGCTCCTTTACCCTCCAGATCGACCATCATGATCTCTTGCTTGTTCTTGACCTTGCCCAGGTTCTTGGCCTTCTCTTCCTCCTCAGCCAGCACTGAGGACATCTCGTTAATTCGCTCCTCCATCAGTTTCTTTTCCTGTACATAAGAGACAGGGGGCTCAATAAACTTTGGGAAACTAATGTAATCATTTTACCTGAGGGACATTTGTAGAACTTTTACTTTTCCTCTATGTTAAAGACAAGATTTATTTTCATATAACTGTCACACCCAGAGAAAAGCAGACAAGGCATCAAATCCTGCAGATGTGAAATACTCCATCTGCCATGTCTACTTCCTGTCTATGGCAGTTTAAACAAGCACCAATGGATCCCAGTCACTTTCTGACCTTGAGCATCTTGGCATTCTGGTCTTCTAGGACCAAAACGTGCTCTTCAGACTTCTTGATTTTAGCCTCGGTGGTGACTTTCTCCAGCTGCAGCTTCTGCCTGCCGGCTTCCTCCTCATCCAGTTGCTCTTCAAGGTCCTATAAACACAGGTAGAAGCAAAAGACACACACTTAATAAATACAGTCATCAATAAATGATCATCATCACAATTTCTGTTATGTATATGCAGAGGTGGAAAAAGGTTTTTGGACACTTCATGTATTTGTGATGTACTTGCACTTGCAGTTTAAGTCTCCAAGTGCAGTTTATTTTAGTGCAGTCGCCACCAATTGGCCACATGCTGCACACGCACTGTTCCATGCAGTTCAGAACTGGATGTTTTAGCAAGACGATTGAGTACTCTGGATGAAGATTTAGATTTCTTATTTTGCCTTATTAAAAATAAACAACAGAATGAGTTCCATTTGTTAGTTTGCTTTTGATGCAGCCAAACTATTGGAAATGCAAAAACAATTCTCTAGCAAATATTTACTGGCAAAAATTGAGATCGCGTAAAATATTAAAGGTGTCCAAAAACCTTTTCCCACTACTGTATTTTTACTCTTAGCTTGTAGCATTTTAGCCCTCGGGAGATGCACACCTGGATATGTGACTGCATCTTCTTCTTGTCGTTCTGCATGCCCTGGTTCCTCTCTTCTTCTTCCTCGAGCCTCGACTCGAGGTCATGGAGGATCTCCTCCAGCTCCTGCTTTTTGGAGGCCAACCGAGCTCTCATCTCCTCAGCTTCTGCAAACAGCTCCGTTTCCGCCTGGAGCTGCTCCGCGAGAATGTTCTTCTCCTCCATCAGCTACGAATACGCAACAAGAAGAGCCGTCGGTGAGACGCGCGTCAACATCAACTTGAATTTGACCGGCGTTGCATGGAGCTGTAACCTGACCTGCTGATGTTTCTGCTCCATCTCCAGCAGTTCCCCCTCCACCTTGGTCTGTTTCTCTTTGACTTTGACCAGCTCCTCGTCTTTAGCCTGCATCTCCTCCTCCTGCCTGGTCACCTGCAGCAGAGGCTTCACCTACAGGGGCAACAATGCCAGAAGACTGTGTCAGCCAAGTACAAATCAGGACTGATATGTTGTGTCAGACGCTCAAACACACCTTGGTGAAGAGCCTCCACCACTGCCAGTGACGCAGCTTCAGGTAGGCAGCGCAGTTCCTCTGCAGCACCTTCAGAGCGCTCAGCTGCTGCTGCTTCTTAGCAAAAGCCCTTCGCAGAGCACCGAGAGAAGAAGAGAAGGACTGAGTTGACCACCTTATCAACCACATTACAACTACATTCATTAAAATGACAATGAGCTGCACTCAACAATAACATCAGGAAACTCTTACTTGCGCGCCAAATATCCCCGACAGACGGCCTGGAAGTAAATGATGATGTCAGTGATCTTCAGGTCCCTCTCCTCCTCCAGGTGGGCCAGCACCCCGGCTCTGAAGAAGATCTTACTCTGACCAATACGGAAGAGGTTGCCGTCCAGCTCCAGGGCTTGAATCTACCAAATACACGATTAAAAAATGAGTAGGCAATAAAGACAACACAGAGTTTGAAAGAGGTCCTCCAGCGCCTTACCATCCTCTCACAGGCTTGCTTGCCATCCATGAAACCCTTGGGAATGGCATTAGGAGTGAGGATCTCATACCTGGAGGTGGAGCAGCAACAGAGGATCATTGTGACGACTGAAGTCGACTGAACAAAGGGCTATTTTTAAGAGCCGATACAAATAAAATTTGATTTGGTTTGCATTTGAGCTATTTCGTATTTTAATCACATTGCATTTCAGTTCTTCTTTTATTTCTCTCCTGCAGCACTTTGGCTCTCTGTGTTTCAAAGTGCTCTATAAATAAAACTGGACTGGATTGGAATGGAATGGATGACGAGCTAATGTGCAAGGGGTCACCTCTGTCTGAATTCCTGGAAGATGATGCGATTGGGGAAGCCCTGTCGGCAGATACGAATTCCCTCCAGCACACCGTTACACCGCAGCTGATCCAGAACCAGGTGGGGATCCAGTTTACCAGCCTGCCGTAAGAAGTGGGAATGAATGAAGAACAGAGGGGGAAGGAACACTGGGACGTACCGAAAATCTAGATTTTAATTCTGGAACGAATGAACGCCCAGGACGATACTTAAGGACCAGTGTTGGGTAATCTATTACAAATAAATCCACTACTTTATTTTTTTAGTAACAGAGTAATGTATTGGTATTACTGTGGCAAAACTAGTAGTTATATTATAATTACTTTATCAAGTAACGATTCCATTACTTTTCTGAAATATTTTGCAAGCTAAAAACGTCTTATTATCCACAAAATGTCTGAAATTTAGAAAAACAAGCAAAAACTATGATGTCATAGACTGATGATGCAGCTGTGCATGCAACGTCATTGATATGAAACGACGCACCAAAACAAGCATGGCGCCAGCAAAAGAAAAAACGTAGCTGGAAATACAAACATTATTTTGAGTTCATCTCATCCAAATCAAAGAATATTGTGGTTGGTTGTACGTTATGTACAGGAAACAAGACTTTCTCAACTCTCACTTTATCTCTTTTAAGTAATTGGTAACTCGTAATGGATTACTCATGAAGCAAAGTAGTTAAAGAAGTAATTAGATTACTTTTTTTTTTTTAGGAGTAATCAGCAGTTAAACTATCTTTATGGAGTAATCCCAACAACATTGTTAAGGACATCGCATTGAATTGTAGGTATCGAGCTCCTTCTTAAAGCTTACCCTCTTTTCATGGTTGGGGATGATGCAGCGAACAAAGTTGGGGTTGGTGTTTCTCAGCGTGGCCATCAGCTTGGAGAGCTGCTCCTTGTACAGCTGTCCCACCGTGCGGAACATGCCCTTCTTGGTCTTGTAGGCGGCGCCGAAGGCCGTCTCGTTCATGCCGGCAACCTGGTCCAGACCCACGATTCGATCAACTGGCCGTCAGAGGTGAGATGGAAAGAGGAGGGAAAAGAAGGTGGATTGACGCAGGACGAAATACGTGACTTGCTGAGATGGCACGATGCTGACATGGTTGACTGAGGAGAGACTTTACAGGTGAAGGAGTGCCCACTTAGACAAAATAAAAATGGAGCAATTCATTGGTGTTGAACACATTGGATCATTCACTGGGACCTGTTTTCTAAGTAAGACTTAACCGACAAGAATGGATTCTTTTATAATTTTGGTGAGAGCGCACTGAGACAGACACCGGTAACACAGAGGAAACTCCAGAAAACCAACACCATCTAGTTTGAGGTTACAGACAACAGCACTGTCCAGATGATCCTACACACTAAACTAACCTCCCCTCCCCTCCCCCTGAAAAGGACTACACATCAAACCCATTTAGATGCTTTGCATTCCACCTTTGCCATTAACACATTTTTGGTTTGTCAAACACCAAGACCTCTCAGGTTCCGTTTTTTCATTTTGCAAACAGATTGTTCAAGTTCAGCATTTCAAACGTGGTGAATGCTTTTCTTTTAAACAAATCATTCATCAGCATCAAAAAGCCTGCACGAGTTTCATCCATGTCTAATGCATTTCTAACAACTCCTCCTTTTAGTAACATATAAAGTATAAGTGTGTGTAACAACCAGTGCTGATCAACAGCGTGGCAATGGCCATTAGCCTTTCATGCTTGAGTTAAGGCGACCTCAGTCAGGATTTTATGAATGTGTTTATTTTTTAAAGTATTTTTTATAACTCTCTAGGCACAAAAACAACTGAACTTGTTTCTATTACTATACTATTATTAGATGTTACTTGATAATAAAACAATAGATTGAAGAGTCTCCCACTATGGAAGGACTGGCAAGACATCCTTGTGCTGTTTGGCATGTTTTCATTTTCCTTGGCCAACTTGGTGGCTGACAGGATGAAGTTACAGTGAATATTTCTGGCTACGGTGCGGCCTTATGTGCAACTCTGCCACGAAAACCCATTTGCACAATAGAAAATGACAAGTCCGGAGTCTGTGCACTTGCGGTACGTGACCATTGTGCCCGAGAGGATTAGGATTCTAACACTCAACACCTACTCTGCTTATCTATAAAGGATTTTATTAACAAACAGTTAGCTGCTTCCCTGAGCGTCGTCTCATGCAAGAAACATCTTCCAGGACATTGTGACTTGTCTGTGAATGCTCCATAAAGCAAACTAAAGATCACCCGGCTGTTCTAGGATGCTACACTGACTTGATTTGACACAAAATTATACTGAATCACATCAAGCACAGAGAAAACAATCAATTAAATGAACTGCACGTCACTTGAAAAATAATTACTATCAGTTGTAACTGTGAAACTGCCAACTGTAAACGTTCTTATTTTACGTTATCATACCAGTATTGATCGAGTCCTTCTGACCACCAAAACCTTTGCACACTAAATATGAAATAAGCTGATTCCTGTGAATTTGAATTCACAATGTGAAACCACTGTTCAAAACCTTTCCTGTCATTTATTATTTGTACACTACATTAGGGTACACTGCACTCTTCTTATTTTACTTGTCTCATTTATTTAATTTTATCGTTGCACTATTTTTTTAAAAAAAATCTATTTCGAATTATACTTAAAAAAATATTTTATTACATTTTAACATTATTAAAACACCAAGCAGGAGTAGCATCTTGAATTTTCATGTTCATATGCTCTTTTTTTTTTTTTTTTTTTTTACAATAATAATAAATAATATATATTTATTATTATTGTTATTATTTTACAATGACCATAAAGGCTTCTGAAATTGATTCAGATTCTGAAAACTTTTGCATAGACCAAATATTTATGTATCGAAATAAATAAATAGAAATAAAAGGCAAAAAATAAAAGCAGTTTTAGCACATTTTTTTTCCCACAGTTCTTCCACAATTTTCACTGTTTTTAGGAATAAAAATTATTAACAACAATTAGTTGTTAGTTGCATTCTTTATAGTTATTATTATGTTTTGTTTTTTTTTTTTGCAAAAATGCAACTGTATCAATTAGACTTTTTTCCCCCGGAGGTTGAACACCAACACAGCCATGCAAAGCTGAGGAACTCTTGGAAGCACGCGGTGCAAACAGGGACAATGAAGGAGCCCTTCAGTGATGTCTACAGCGCTGGGGATGAGATGTGTTACATGGACGGTTGCTATCATTCACCTGGAGCCTCATGGAGCCCAGACACACTGTCATAGAAAGAGGCTCTCTGAAAGGTCTGTATCTCTACAGCGGCAGGGACACGGGACAGAAGAAGAAGACAGGAGAGTGAGACAGAAAGAAGTGAAAGGACACACGCACACATACACACCCACCACCATTAGTTTTCCTACACACACTTAAATATGCTGTACAAGCAATAATTAGCTGTTTGATTGGGAGGTTAATACAAAACCACAAGTTAGCGTTGGGTTATCTGCAAATAATACAGAGAATTAGTGATTAGTAGTGTGAGTGAAATATTAGAAAGTCTGAGAGAAATATTAGTGGTTTGAAAACACAGGACTATTATTTAATAGGACAATTAGAGGTTGGGGATTTCACTTGAAAATGCTTACTCTGGGAAAGCTTTGAACTGTCACACTTTGCATTACCTTTTTTACCGTATGTTTATCTTCGTCCTGGTCACATTCGTTGACACAACGCACTAAAGCTAATTCAATTCACTTGGCTCTTTAGAAACGATGGGTTGGACTTACCGTCCTTCCAGAGCTCAGCCACAAATTTGTCGGTGGACTGATGGAGCAGTGTGGCTACATTGTCATTCAGAGGGTCCATGTTCTTCATGAGCCATTCATCAGCTTTGTAGTCGACCTGAACAAACACATTGAGCTCTCAGTACCATGTAGTAGCTGCATGAGACATTAAAAGATATTCCTGAAACATTTTACACACTGGTCCTTTAAATCGCGGAATGCAAAAACTTAGTTGCCGGCCGCTCTCTACAGCCAGAGCCAGAAGTACCACTACACTACCTGGTAATTGCGTGCATGTAGCCGGGTCAATAAAAGTCCTAATTCATGCAGCTCTTGACTAACTTGCAGCCTAATCAGCTTATTATTAAACAAGTGTTTTGGGGATTTGTGGCAAAGTAACCTCCTCCCACCGCACAATAAAAAGACTAATGTGCTCTAAGGCGTACTGGATTACTTTGGAATTTAATAAATAATTGACACGTTGAGGGACCTGAGGTGAGGAATGCAGGGTTTCCAGATGGGTTCTATTAAGACTGTGGAAAAGCAAACTCGGAGTGTTTGCACTGACTTCCCCTTCAGAGCCACTGTCACGCAGGATTTATTTGGTGAAGTTCAAATTCATTTCTGGCTCCGAGACTGAATAGTGGATGCAGCTATAGTTTCCACCTGTTTGGAATGGCCTGGCCGAGGCCGAAGACTAATGTTTGAAATGAAAATTTGCCAAGAGCAGAAAGGGACGGACAGAAACTTAATAAAAGCACCGCTCGGGGAGGAATATCGGCCCTCCTGCTGTGACTGACAAGCATCTTCCCCCCGAAAGTTTTAGGAGGATCATTTTTCTCCTCACAGATGGCAGCCCCGCCGCACCAAAGGTGGAACTTTTAGACCCATGTTATATAACAGCCAACCGACAAAGACTCAATATTACACCAATGTGAACCAGATGTGGCTTTTGTGCGGCAGAGCTGGGCTGTTGTTTCCAGGAAATGACCTGGTTGACTGTGCCTTCGCCACCGTCTCGACTCCCAAGACCCCGAGTCTTCAAAATAGGTCAGGCACAGTTCACTGATTAATCAATTAACAAAAAAGGAGGCATGGAACAGTGTCTTGCACAGTCTGGAAATGTAAACTTGATGCAGCACAGCACACGCAGGAAGCGAGGCTGCCCGAGTCCACTCCACTGGCCCAGGAGGAAGGCAAGAAACAGAGAAATACACACCCGTCCTGCGTAATGAATGATGCAGAAGTCGGCCTTGTCTTTGAGCTGGCGGGGTTTCTGGAACTTGGTGTGATTTCCCTGCTCCTGCAGCACCTTGTCGATGAATGTCTTGTCGGTGGCTTTGGGGAACCAGCACTCCTCGTCCAGCAGAGCCAGGATACCTGGAGGGTTCGTCTGCAGGAAAGACGCAAGACCAGGGGTCACTAAAAATAGCACAACTCGTTGAGCACGCATCAGGATCAACAGCCAGCTCGGGCCATTGGTGTGCAGTGCTGTTGTTGGTCCCACTTCAACATGCCAACGCGGTGAGAGACCACTGACCGGCCTCTCGATGAGGTCGATGCAGGGCTGCAGGTCCAGGCCGAAGTCGATGAAGCTCCACTCGATGCCCTCCCGCTGGTACTCCTCCTGCTCCAGGATGAACATGGTGTGGTTGAAGAGCTGCTGCAGCTTCTCGTTGGTGTAGTTGATGCACAGCTGCTCGAATGAGTTCAGCTGGAAGGAAGCAGACGCGGCGTGTTCATTTTGGGAGACAACTTCGGATTCAGTATTATTGTCAATGAATTCCGTGATGACAGATGCCAGTAATGCGGAGGTTTTGCAATTTGTGGAAGCGCATTCTTTCAAGATTGAAACATTTTATTTGTCAGACGTCATGTTTCATGGCAGTGAAATGTTGGTGTGGCAAAGCCGCCTGACGCGCTTGTGCATTGCAAGGAAGAAAGTGGAATTTCAGAAGTCGCAAGTTAAATATAAGTTTCACAAAAGTACAAAGTTAAAAAAGTTTTTTGCATAAAGAGAAACGCAATGATCACCTCAAAGATCTCAAAGCCGGCGATATCCAGGATGCCGATGAAAGAAGCCCCCTGACGTTTGGTCCTGTCCAGGGCTTTGTTGATGCGGTGAACCAGCCAGCGGAAGAGGCGCTCGTAGGTCGCCTTGGCGAGGGCCTCAATGGCGAAATCAGCCTGGATGAAAAAGACAAACAAAACAAAGAAAGGTACGAATGAAGCCACAGAAACCTCCCTGTTGAAGTACAGAGAGCCCTCAAGGACTCACTTATGAGAGTGGTTTACCTGCTCTTTGGTCTGCGCTTTCTGGACATAGTCTCGTCCCACTTTGATTCTGGGGCTGAGGATAGCTCTGGTGAACTCCATGACATTCATTCCAAGCAGGTGACAAAGCTTCTGCGCCGCTGGATGGGGCAGGTAACAGGAAGAACATAACTTATGGAGTCATTATTAACTTTTCAATGCATGTTTTTAATTTAGGATTTAAAAAGACCTGGGGGAAACCTGATTACCGAACACGCCTCGTCTTTAACAAGGAACCACTAAATGAGTCAGTGTATGTGAAATATAAGCGGGTTGATAAACATTATCTCTGTACTTAAGTAAATGATTAATGAACCATCTGACGTCAGTATAACCCGGGTTGCAGAGGCATCAGTTGATAACGACATGATGTGGTTCAGCTGTTCATGAGAGCAGAGGAACCACATCATTCAATCAGCAGTGATGGTGGGATTCCAAGGTGTGAATAACCAGTGTTCACTCAATCAATAGGTCACTGGTGGCAGCTGACAGGAGCCGTGTGCTGATGTGTTGGTGTGTTGGTGTGCTGGTGTGTTGGTGTCTTGGTGTGTTGATGTGTTGGTGTGTTGGTGTGCTGGTGTGTTGGTGTGCTGGTGTGTTGGTGTGTTGGTGTGCTGGTGTGTTGGTGTGTTGGTGTGCTGGTGTGTTGGTGTGTTGGTGTGCTGGTGTGTTGATGTGTTGGTGTGTTGGTGTGCTGGTGTGCTGGTGTGTTGGTGTGTTGGTGTGCTGGTGTGTTGATGTGTTGGTGTGTTGGTGTGTTGGTGTGTTGGTGTGCTGGTGTGTTGGTGTGTTGGTGTGCTGTGTGTTGGTGTGTTGGTGTGTTGGTGTGCTGTGTGTTGGTGTGTTGGTGTGTTGGTGTGCTGGTGTGTTGGTGTGCTGTGTGTTGGTGTGTTGGTGTGCTGGTGTGTTGGTGTGTTGGTGTGATGGTGTGTTGGTGTGCTGGTGTGTTGGTGTGCTGTGTGTTGGTGTGCTGTGTGTTGATGTGTTGGTGTGTTGGTGTGCTGGTGTGTTGGTGTGATCGTGTGTTGGTGTGTTGGTGTGATCGTGTGTTGGTGTGCTGGTGTGTTGGTGTGATCGTGTGTTGGTGTGTTGGTGTGTTGATGTGCTGGTGTGTTGGCGTTTTGGTGTGTTGGTGTGATCGTGTGTTGGTGTGATCATGTGTTGGCGTGTTGGTGTGTTGGTGTGTTGGTGTGATCGTGTGTTGGTGTGTTGGTGTGTTGGTGTGCTAGTGTGATCGTGTGTTGGTGTGTTGGTGTGCTGGTGTGTTGGTGTGTTGGTGTGTTGGTGTGATCGTGTGTTGGTGTGTTGGTGTGATCGTGTGTTGGTGTGATCGTGTGTTGGTGTGTTGGTGTGTTGGTGTGCTAGTGTGATCGTGTGTTGGTGTGTTGGTGTGTTGGTGTGCTAGTGTGATCGTGTGTTGGTGTGTTGGTGTGCTGGTGTGTTGGTGTGATCGTGTGTTGGTGTGATCGTGTGTTGGTGTGTTGGTGTGTTGGTGTGCTAGTGTGATCGTGTGTTGGTGTGTTGGTGTGCTAGTGTGATCGTGTGTTGGTGTGTTGGTGTGCTGGTGTGTTGGTGTGATCGTGTGTTGGTGTGATCGTGTGTTGGTGTGTTGGTGTGTTGGTGTGCTAGTGTGATCGTGTGTTGGTGTGCTAGTGTGATCGTGTGATCGTGTGTTGGTGTGTTGGTGTGTTGGTGTGTTGGTGTGATCGTGTGTTGGTGTGTTGGTGTGTTGGTGTGCTAGTGTGATCGTGTGTTGGTGTGCTAGTGTGATCGTGTGATCGTGTGTTGGTGTGTTGGTGTGTTGGTGTGATCGTGTGTTGGTGTGATCGTGTGTTGGTGTGTTGGTGTGCTAGTGTGATCGTGTGTTGGTGTGTTGGTGTGTTGGTGTGCTAGTGTGATCGTGTGTTGGTGTGTTGGTGTGCTGGTGTGTTGGTGTGATCGTGTGTTGGTGTGTTGGTGTGATCGTGTGTTGGTGTGATCGTGTGTTGGTGTGATCGTGTGTTGGTGTGTTGGTGTGTTGGTGTGCTAGTGTGATCGTGTGTTGGTGTGTTGGTGTGTTGGTGTGCTAGTGTGATCGTGTGTTGGTGTGTTGGTGTGCTGGTGTGTTGGTGTGATCGTGTGTTGGTGTGTTGGTGTGTTGGTGTGATCGTGTGTTGGTGTGTTGGTGTGATCGTGTGTTGGTGTGTTGGTGTGTTGGTGTGATCGTGTGTTGGTGTGTTGGTGTGTTGGTGTGCTGGTGTGATCGTGTGTTGGTGTGTTGGTGTGTTGATGTGATTGTGTGTTGGTGTGTTGGTGTGTTGGTGTGATTGTGTGTTGGTGTGATCGTGTGTTGGTGTGTTGGTGTGTTGGTGTGATCGTGTGTTGGTGTGTTGGTGTGATCGTGTGTTGGTGTGTTGGTGTGATCGTGTGTTGGTGTGTTGGTGTGCTGATGTGATGGCGTGTTGGTGTGCTGTGTGTTGGATTTCTTTACCTGTGTTCTCGGGCATGGAGGCCTGATCGGTGTTCCTCTCCTTTTTAAAGACAATGTTGCCAAACTGCAGCACGGCAGAGACGACCTTTAACATGCCTGAGACGGATGAGATGCCTCATGAATGCAAAATTGTTTGAAGTGAGACTAAGACAATGCAGCTTTATTTGTCCAGTGCCGCATCAGGGCCACTCTTATCACTCAGTGGCAGTTTCTTCCTTGATTTTAGAACACATTTAGGAAAAACTGCACAACTTACA
Source organism: Nelusetta ayraudi (assembly GCF_046127955.1). NCBI lineage: Eukaryota > Metazoa > Chordata > Actinopteri > Tetraodontiformes > Monacanthidae > Nelusetta > Nelusetta ayraudi. Next base: position 3,693,402 of record NW_027466084.1, read on the forward strand.
GACAATTTCATCATGGGAGAAGCTCATGATATGCATCGCATCCAAGGTTTCCTGGAAATTGTCCTTGTCCTGCTGGCCTGGGATGGGAATGTTACCATTGGACAGGAAACGATAACTGTTAAACCCCTCGAGAAGCAGGTCCGCTAAAGAAAGGAAAAGAGAAACATTTTCATTTCTGGAGCAAGCTTGATTTTATTTTTCCTCAAAGCAACAACATTCTTTTGTTTAGTGACACGAAATGAGGTCAAAGATAAACAACTGGATTTCCAATGTCTCGAAGTTCCGCCAACGTGTAAAGTTCCTGGAACTGTTTAAATCCAATATGCTATGTGGAAAAACACATAGTTTTCGTCTTGCCTTAAAATGTCTGGGCACGTTTCATCATCAGGACACAATGTCCAAACAATTTAAATGAAAAGTTTACAAGAGGAGCCGGCTAGTGCTAATATGAACCAGGTTTCCTTGGTTTTATTCCCGCCTGGGGCAAAAAGGAACGTGACAGCTTGCAGAAACTCCTCGGTGTACATTTGTTTCTCATAGCTGCGGCTGAGAACTCACTTCGAAGATGCTCTCCAGCGCCGGCCAGCAGGCGGTAGAAGATGTGGAACGTTCTTTCATCCTTGGCCTGTCTTATGGCTCGCGACTTCTCCAAAAGATCTTCCAGCAGAATGTTAAGGACTGGCCAAATGAAGTAGAATGAGAAGTAACACACCATTCAAAAAAGTTTTCTCTTTTGAGAATAAAGTGTAATAAATAGACAAAGACCGTTTGAATTTTTTTTTTGAGTCATGCAGTCAAAGTGTAAACTGTTTTTTTTTCTGCCTGTCCTGGAAATGAGGATACAAGTTTCGATATTGGCCCCAACGATGTATCCTGCGACATCGAAGTTGATTCTGATAAACTTCCCCTGCAGGAAGAAAAAACAATGTTTTTATTCTTGTCTACATCCATATTGCTCACACAATGGGATTTACATTGCAGTATATTGAACAGCAAGTTTAAAAAAATACCTCCTTTGGACAACAATCTGCATTTTTTTTAAGCGCTGAAAATAAAAAATCTGCACCACTCTGATCTTTAAACTTACTGTAAATCACTGACTGGATTCACAAATGCATCTCTTACGGCACGTTTTTTGGTAAATGCCAAAAGAAAAAAAGAATGAGGACTTAACCTTTGAGGACATTCTTTATATTTATATATTATCGATACATCTGTTCAAATAATGAGCACAATCGTTCAAACTCACAAAGCGCGATGAGTTGTCGTTCTTTACGGTTTTGGCATTGCCGAAAGACTCGAGGATGGGGTTGGCCTGCAGGAGCTGCCGTTCCAACTCGCCCTGTGGAGGAAGACGGAGCAGGAAAAATCACATCAGCCTTCAAGCATTTCTAACGCGCGGCAGTCACGCACCGTCAATCAACTGGCGCTGCGTGTATTTCATGGGTCTGCTTGGCCAGAACCTGCGAGGGCCGACGGGGCTAAATCGGTGCCTCGGCAGTCCAGCTAATGTAGCGCAGAGATCCCTCAGCTTTTCATCAGGTCTCTTGACAGCACAATGTGATTTTCGCCAGAGGAATTTTAACGCGCTGACGGAGCCAAAGCAAATACTTTGATTGAACATGTGAAACCGCGGAGAGCATGTAGCGTGTGCAGCGTCTGACATGCATTGCAGAGGGCGGTTACGATAAAGGCTTCCTTGCAATGGTTGCAATACAAAAAAATACAACACCTTGCATATCCAAAGAGCACAGAGGCAACAATGGCTTCCTTCAAACTCCTAGTTCTATATGACTTTGTGCCACAAGCTTTTCTATATGGAGTTCTGAAATATGGAGTTCCCAGTGCAGGAACCATTCAACCATCAATAGCTTCAGCTAGGTTAGCTTGAATAGAGTCTGATAAATGAGTGACGCAAATCGAAATTCTTCCAAATATTTTTTTTTACGACAATAAGGAAAGAGTTTTCAGTGTCAGCGCCTATAACAGTGAGGACAACTGAGAAACGCAGCAGTCTAGACTGTCCTAGTCTGCATTACACCTTCTGTCTGAACTTCTTCATTTGTCTCCTTTCTCCCCATTCAAACCGCAGCCTTCCTCTGCCTCCCCTTGACGCCTGCGTCTGCATTCCTCTGGCCTGCGCTCAGTAGCAGCTGCAGCTGCAGGGCAGGCGGGAAGAAACACCAAGGAAGTCCATGTGGACGGCGTACTCAGACGTGCACAGAAGTGTGTGTGTGTGTGTGTGTGTGTGTGTGTGTGTGTGTGTGTGTGTGTGTTTCAGTAGCCCATTCACAGCCACTGAAACGAAGTGCATTAAAAAGGCATTCGCTCGGATTGTGCACGCTTCTGTGCGCTCTGCAGGTCAGAGGTTTCACTTGAGGCTCTTGTACTTTCTTATGGACACGGAAACATCAGGTAGCGGTTTGGGGGAGAAAATAAATACCCCGGACCAGAGGTGAGTCGGGAAGGTTTCTCGGAGTTGTGCAGAGTGCACGGGAGAGACACGGGAGCGAGGCCCCAGTCCGTTTCCCTGTCAGCAAAGTCTCATTTTGTCTAAGTTCTTGGACAACAGTGGATATAATCTGAAAACACAGCCAGGCAGGGCTGAAACACCCACATAGAAACCTGTGTTTGGTTATTGACTGGGCAGCAACAGTTCGGAATAATATTAGCATAGCCAAGGGTACAGGATAGGCCAATGAATTATTCAATGACGAGCTTCTCGAAAGGTGCACAAGCGCCTGACTTGCATCTGAAATAAAAGCATGAAAAGTCTTAAAAAACTGAAGAATGGAAAGACGGTCGTGAGATTAATTTTCCCATCTGGGCATGCAGCAATATCATGCACGTAAACATAAAAAAATGGATTTAGAAGAAAATATTTGAGGTGAGATGTTTTGTGCAGCCACAGTCTGATATTCAACCCAAATCGAATTTTATTTTGACAAATAAACCCAGTGACTGAACGACTTTACTGCAGTCAGTTTCTCCTCAGCACTTTTAAAGGGTTTAATCTGACCTTATTTGTTTGCTCTCAATGTTTCTGGCTTTTCAAAACAAAAGAAAAGACAGCATTACAGTGTTTTTGTATCATGAGCCTGCAGATTCTCTGGGCTGCGAACAATCCCGCGAAAAGACTGAGCCAGCACAAACAAATACCTCATACACAGTAAAGTTGGATTAGTCTGTCATTGTGAAAGTGCGGACATTTAGAGAGAGAGAGAGAGAGTGTGAGAGAGAGAGCGAGAGAGAGAGAGAGAGAGAGAGAGAGTGTGAGTGGCATGCATTGCATACACACAAAAACATGGCAGCGGGCGGCACAGTATTGGGAGAAAAAGCAGGAGGAACACTTGCCTGGAACTTGAACGCTTTGGGAGATTCGGGCTGTTTGTTATGGATGGACAAATGCAAGTGTTAATAATAATTAAAACTCTAGAGCTCATGTCTGACAGAAGCCACAAGAGACAGACACACAGTCTGGGACAGCCGGGCCTCAATAGTCTAGCCGTCTAGTTAGTTGCAAAGTAAATACAAAGCTTTCACTAGTAGCTATTCAACAGAATTAAGAATTAAGATTTTTTTTTTCATTTTGATTAAATCAGAGGTTCTCAACTGGTGGAGGCTCAGGACCCACATTTTGTTTTCTTATTATGAAGACGCAACCCAGATTTATTGCACAAAAATGAAAGTGCTAGCTCACTTTCTATCATGTCTCGTAAATAAATTATTGAAATATATTCAATTAAATTGTGTCCTGCAAAATATTTCTCTATATATACATACCTTAAAATGGAAACTGCCCACAATGTCGCGATCCAATCAAAACAGCTCCACGACCCACTTATGGGTCAGGACCCACCAGTTGAGAAACGCTAGATTAACTGTTCAATGATGGCAACTACCGTAATTGCTGGACTATAAAGCCGCTACTTTTCCACACACTTTGAACACTGCGGCTTTAACGATGATGCGGCTAATTAATGATTTTTTTTTTTATGGCCAAAAGAGCTTCGCGACGCCAGTGCATTTGGCCTCGTCGCATAGGACCAACAAAATTACCAAACACATAACAGCGGACCAATGAAACGGTTGAAATGAATTAAATGGAGCGTACTCTGACACTTCCTTTAATCTGAAGCGAAGGCAGAGGCCCCTCTGTGCTCTATTAAGAACAGGTACATTGGACCTCCAGCAGAAAAAGTGGGTCAATTTAAACCTGAACATTTACCTCTAGGCAAATTTTGTGATCTCCAGGCTGGTGGAGGATGAATTTACTTTTGTTTTGAACTGTCCTTTGTATTATGATTTAAGAAATTCTCTTTTTGAATCAATTCAGCGAAAAGATTTCGGATATTTTCTGGAAATATGAGGGGGAGATTCTGTGCTGGTTGTTTGAAAATTAGGTTTCTGCTTTGGCTAAATGTACAGAAAAGGCCTGCTGGTATCGGCGACAAAGTATCTTGTATCCCGTCTGACAAATGATTTTATTTGTATGTGTCCCTATTTTTATAGGTTGTGTTATGTTTTGATTTTCTGTTTTTCTGTAGTTTCCAAGCTATTGTGGATGTAATTGTGGGAATATTATTAATGGCCAAAGGTATTTTAATTGTAGTGAGTGCGATACTATTTGTTCTACTTGTATTACTTTTTGGACTGATACATCGTAAGTATTTTTCTTCATTGAATATTTTTATATTATTATATTTTATTATTATTATATAACGCATTTTGGGTGCCTTTATGAGGCATTACAAAACATAAGTGTTCATAATCGTGTATGACAACTTATGACAATGTTTATAAATGATAATAAGTGGTGGATATAATGTGTTATACACTCATCATTCATAATGTTTTATACCTCCATGGCAAAGTGACACTGAAGTCCTAGATGGTTATAACCATATTATAACTACCAGTTACAAAAAATGTTTTAGACGATGACTTTGTGAGCTTAAAGTAAAGTGTTATGTTTTATAATGACTTATAAAGACAATCATATTGCATTATACAATAGACCTTCATAGAAAATGTTACCAAATTTTTTTAGTCGGTGTTGCTTTTATTCAGGTGCACTCCATAGTCCAGCAATTACGGTACACATCATGACTTGGGCTACTCTACCACTGAGAAGGAAACTATGACATGATACCATTCTGCGTCTGCACACGATTATTTTTTATGTGGAAAGCAGAGAGAATTCGCACTGAGCTGAGCTGCTGCCCGTTGGCCGTGTCGTTGCCATCGCAAGAGAGGATTATGATAATAGGTTTTGAATCTACCGGCGCGGTCCGACGTAAAAAAAATCTGACAGGAGTGAAAGTGAAGGTAGTGAGTGAGGAGGTGGTTCACTCACAGGAATGTTGTGGTCTTTGCGTCCTTTGTGTGAGGAGGCGACGTGAGCCAGGTACTGGATGACCTTCTTGGTGTTCTCCGTCTTGCCAGCGCCGGACTCACCTCTGAACGGGACAGGTGTAACAGACAGACAGACAGACAGACAGACAGACAGACAGACAGACAGAAAGACGTAAGCACACGCCTCACGCAGGAAGCAGGTATGTATGAGTGGCAGAGGTGGCAAAAGTATTCACATTCTATACTCAAGTAAAAGTACGGATACTTGTGTGAAAAAAATCAAACAAGTTTTATTAGGATGATGCCTTTGATATTTTGATATGGTTATCTTGAAATGTATCCATACAAATGAGGTATTTCCAAAGTAGTTTAGGAGGTAAGATGGTATCGGTATCGTTCGATATTCAAGGTAAAGTATCTGTATCGTAAATCAAAAAGAGGTATCAATCCATCCCTAATTTAAACAATGTATGAAACAATACATTTTTTGATAAGCTGAGGTACTCTAAAATCATCTCCCCCCCTAGGTTATGATCCAGCTTTATATTGAACTACACAACAGCAGAGTTCCACTTCAAGGAACAACAATAACTATGGTAATAATCAGTGGATTACTTTGAACAGAATTTGTATCTTTTAAACACTTTTAAACACAAAACTAAACAAGCAAGGACAGATATTTGTGTACAAATGCAGAGAGTATAAAGTTGTCAGAAAAATAAAAAGTCAAGTAAAGTAAAGATACCTGATAAATCTACTAAAAAGATGACTGATAACTGTAATAAGGTACAGGTACTTCCCACCTCTGGACAAAAGTCGCGGCACATTCAAGTACAAATGCAATGAACTTTCTTTGCAATGGTGAAACACAGGGTTTGTTTTTTTTTGCTGACAGGGCAAATGAAACCGCAGGTCAACGTGTTTTAGTTGTGTACAAGTCGACCATGTCCAGACAAACACTCTCAAAACTCTAACAATAACTCCAACTCACAGCAAGGTGGTTGGGAGAAGAAGAAGAAAAAAAAAAACAGAGCAGAAACAACTGTTGTCTAAATTCATGGCGAGTCTGTTAAACTGAGGAGCTCTGTGGTTTGGTTAAACTGGTCTCCAAAGTTTCCATGCTGGGGTTTTGTCCCTAATCACAGCCTTGTTTGGATGGAATCATCCGCCGCTGCCGCAGCCACGGCCCCCGCCAAAAGAAAATCAGGGGCAATAACTGAAACAGGATCAGCAACACCGAGTCCCTCGACATACCAGTGGCTTTAGTCTAGCTTGCTATTAGCACCACTGCACCAGTGCAGTTTTAGCTTCCCTACTAGATTCCAATGGGCGGTTCCTCAAATGAAGCCTTACTTATATAGGTCGAGTTGGTTAACGTCTCTCCTTTAAAATACAGCCTCCCACGGAAATAACATAGTAATATTTAATGAGTGCTAGCAGTCGCGGTGACAGCGCTGCTCACTTGTGGCGCAGCAGAGCGACGATCCCTTCGTGAATTCTACCGTGTTTTTCTGTCGATCGCTACGTGACTGACTGTCACACATGAGCGTCGACCGCGAGGTGTGAGATTCAGCAGGTTCCCAGTGTGGAGGGCCACCCTGTTCCTGTTCTTTGAGACCTTTCCCACAGCCCACAGCCACTTTTGGGCTCTGTTTGCGCGAGCTAAAGGGAAGCCGATGACGATGGACACACCTGCAACATGCTGTGGCTACAAGGTGCAAATGAAGTAGCTCCAACGCTGAAACAACGAAAGATGTCCTTTACAGAATTTCAAGCAACTTGCAATGACATTATCAACTGAGGCAAAAAAAAAAACTAAATGAAAAAACAGCTTTTAATTAATTCTCTTGAAAGAAAAGCACGCATGCTACCAAGCCACAGTGCCTCAGTTTCCACTAAGAATCCTCTGGAAATAATAATAAAAAAAAAGGTTATTTGAAACAAGTTTTTAAATAAAACGACTGGTTCATGATTGTCGACCGCAGCACGAAACAGAAAAAAACTGCTTCAAACTGCAAAAAATCCCTCACACTCTCCATTTTTTTAAAGGAAATAATGCAGCAGTCAGATCCTGCTTGCCTGAGTGATTCTCCTGGAAAGGAGCAGCTGCATTATCAGAGTTCGTTTTTTTTTTTTGTTGTTTTTTAAACACTGACCAGAATAAAATCAACAATGTTAGAAAAGAAGGAAAATGACACCAGCGTTTGTACTCACGTGCAAAGTATCGATTGGTCCTCACGATCTGCAAAAAGATGAGAGAAAAAAAAACAAACTTGTCAGTCTCTTTGCTGATGTGATGGTGAAGTCACACAGTCAACAGTCACACTGTCGATACAACAGAGGTTATAAAAATATGCGGTCAGGGCGAGTTGACGACAATCTTTCCGATGTGCTCGAACGTTACGCGGGTCGAAATGAAAGCACAGCAGATGACGACAGTGAAGAACATGAGAAAGACATCTCACAACTGGAACTGCAAAATAGTGGCAGTCAAAGTCATTTTTTTCACATAATAAATGGAAACCTGAGGAGCCAAAATGCGAATAAATCAAGTAATGCATGTAATTGTCTTTGTGTGTGTGTGTGTGTGTGTGTGGGCCACAGCTTCAAGAGCTCATTCCTCAGCCTCCTTGATGCAGACAAGCCTGCAGAGCCATGCTGTGTCATGGCAATAAACCCACACCCCAGACCTGTAAACCAAGACCTGACACCTTTCATCAGTGGGAGCCAGAGCCGGGCCAGATGACAGCATTAGCTACGCCCACTGAAACGTGTGACCTCTCAACTCCGAGGGTCTGTCCCGCTTTACAGAGCGCAAAAAAACAACAACAGAAACAAACAGCAAGCTGTTGCAATGAAGGCTTCTTACTATCTAACAGTGCTGGGTTCCAAACTACATTTGTAGCGTTTAACAGGATGCATCTATCAAATGTTGGAAAATGAATCAACTTCCAAAATCCAAGAGAGTAAATATCTTAGTGTCTGCGAGCCAATAATCATTTGGCATAAGTGTCGAGATCTAAAGTCGCTGGCGATTGGCGTTCGCCATATAGAGGCGTGAACTAAGGACTTTGTTTTGTTGGTGTGAAATTTAGCGCCATGCCAAAGAAGCCTTAAGTGTGGTTCCATTCCATTAAGGTGGATCAAAAGAAAGCAAAATGCAACTTTTGTCCCAAGGAAGTAGCGGCAAAGGACGGGAATATGCAACAAACTTGATTTAGAGGAAACCACCAGTGAAATGGAAAATGAAATATTTGTGCTGATGAAATGCCAATGAATGAATGAAAATTCTTTATTTATTCATTATTTTTAAACTGGGTATATAAAAAAAAGGATAGTTCTGTAAATGGTATCGAAAAACCAAGGTATAGAAATTGGCATTGTATCCAAACATACTGAATGCTACCCACCCAGCCCTCCAGTTCTTCCACTCTTGAGAAAGCATGATCTCATATCCAAGAAAGTGACTTAAGCTACTCAGGCCTCCGACATAGTTCAAATTTTATCTCCCAGTTGAAGGAACGAAACACCTGCATCACAGGTCATATCTGAAGTGACCTTATCTCATGGGGCAATAACACAAACCAGAGGCTGGCAAGTGCTCAACAAGTGAAGCTGCGTGTCCGACCGACTCGAGGCACATCTTGCTTTTGTTATGCACGCGCAACTTTCAGGGGCTCGTTTCACTGCCATGGACGTTCTGTGAGATCCATCTCCGTCCTGTGAGATCTTATTCTCAGTTTGAAACCGCTTCTTGAGCCAGCCGCAACTTGACCTGAGGTCTTTTACTTCAACGACAGAAGCAGCACCGACACACTGAATGGGAGGCTTTGATCGACAGGAATCGCTCGGATGTGTGAACTTCCTTGAGGGTCAATGTTTTTTTAACCACTGTGCAGTGAGATTATGTCAGGTGTGCCGTGAAAAGTGATCCAATTTCACTTAATTGGTCTCAAGAAATAACTACATTCCATTGTGAGTGACTGTGCTTTAAAAGGAACATGAGCCTATTTTCCTCCCAGGAGTGACTCTGAATAACTGAAGACAGTTTATTGTCACTAAGAAGTGTCATTTACATTTTTTTATATTTATTTTAATATTTTTGGTTGGTAGTGTGCCATGGGATTTTTTCGATGTAAAAAAAATGTGCTGTGGCTCAAAAAAAACACTGCTTCAGGTGACAAAATGGCTCTCAAATGACGTGAAAGAGTGAGTTTCTGTGGTTTTGACCATCTGGCATCACAACAGCGTTTCATTTTTTTCAGCGAGAGGAATGCGGCACAGATGAGGGAAATTATGCTTTTTTTTTGTGCGAAATTACTGACTCAAACTAAACTACGATGATTAATGTGCGGACGATTCACACTCGGTCCTTTCACTTTCATGATGATGAAGGGGTCCGCTTGTGATTAATCTTCCTCGGCATCTCACAGCCACTTTCATAAATCTGAGTCACGTTAGACGCACTTCACGCCCATATTCGCCGACCTTCTCCCACTGGTTTGGCTGGAAAAGGCACGCAAAGCGACGTAAGCCTTGATGAATACGAAAGCCAAGTGCGCTCTGAATAAACAGCCCCAGCTTTTGGGTGATTAAAAGTAGAACCACATTGCACGCGTGACCTCATAGGTCTAAAATTAGCGCTCGAGCGCAATCTGCAAGTTGAACGTGGAGGACCTCTGTTGTTTGTCCAAACTCCGTGCAGCTGCTGTCAGGTCAAGACACCCACATGGTTCAGCCGCAACGCTGCTGATGCAGTGGTGGAGAATAAAGTTTTGTCCAAACTAAAAATAGAAAAAAAATAAATAAATAAAAATCCCCATGCCCCCGTGAGTTTAGCACACCCAGGCTGTGTCTCAATTCAGGGTCTGCATCCTTCAAAGCCTGCATTTGAAGGCCAGTTGCATCATAGCACTGCGCAAAGACTTGTCCCAACTCACTAAAATTCGAAGGACGCTCCAAATAAAATATGAAGATTTTACCATGGTTTTTTTTTACTCATTTGAACCTCCAACGCCATGGTTGGATGGCGAATCAATGGTTAGCTTGATGCTATAAAAACGTCATTTCCGGGGTTGGCCAGCAGGCGGGAACAGCGGTGACGCAACCAGGAAGGCTAGACCGTCCCATTTGGTTACCGGGGAGGCGGGTTTGGGTTCGCCCTTCTCAGCCGGGTACTTCGGAGGACCCGCCTTCCGACGGAGGACGCCTGGCTGATGTTCAGGTATCATTGTTTCCACAAAAAGGTTCTTCTGATGAAAAGAGGGTTCGACATTCACCAAATGCACATTTATCTCTTGATTCTAGCTGCACTGGCTATTTTCAACTCAACTGATGATCTCTTAATGGTTTTCCTTTGACCTCATAACCCCCTCTGGACTTCTGCCAGGTCTTTGTACGTGGTAGATGGTATACATCATTAATACACCACAGTACTTTTCTACACCTGTACTGTCAAGTAAATTTGTGTGAAAAGGGGGACTTTTTGCAATGAAACTGAAATGTGATCCGCTCTACACAGAGCAACCTGAGCGACACAAGACTACCCATTGGAGGCATTGGTGTGCCTCTGTCGAGCCCAGGCGTGGGCAAACTATGGCCCGGGGGCCATATGAGGCCTGTTGATCTTTTCAATCGGGCCTGCCGAACTTGAAAAATGTATATTAATAGTATGTAAGTCATAAAATAGCTGTATTTCATTCATTCTTTCAGTGTTTTAAGAGTCATTTCAATAAAGAGCTAAATACCATGGGGCTTCAAAGGCACTGATTTGGTTGTAACTTTGCTTTTGTTCATTTTCAATAGACATTAAAACACCTTTTCTACATATCCCATGATATATTTTTTCATCCTATGAGGTGGGTCACCAAAACACTCCATGCATCTGCTCCTGCTCTGCCCACCCTCTCAATTTTTTACAACCCATTGTGGCCCACCAGTCAAAAGGTTAGCCCACGCCTGGTCTAGCCTATTTAATACGATTTTTGTTTGTTTGTTTGTTTAGCACCATTACAGCCTTTCCATGTGCAGCCCCACGCATAAAAATAGCATAGGAGTAAAGCTGTCAATTTGTGAGATTCTGCCGTGATGCTGCGTGATGGCGCCCATCTGCTCCTCCCACCTCGACCCTCTTGGCAGCTGCTACTTCTAATTTTTACTAACTGCCTGTTGAAATTCACTGAGGGTTCCATTCTGGACCAATCCAACCCCCCACCCCCAGTGGATTGCTACAGACTACACATACCACTTAAGAATATGCGTGAAATGGGACATTTTCTACGCTGGCAGATGTTTTTCATTTCAGCAGCAAACACGAAACATCACCCGCAATGTTTCCCCCCCACAGCTACTCTCGGCTAGCCGGTTGGATAACACGCGCTGGGAGATGGAAATAGGTTGACCCACTCGTTTATGAGGTCTTCAGATTGAACACATGTGGCCTATGTTTGGGTACAAGCTGAAATGTGTAACAGTTGCAGCACAGGAAAGGTGGCGTTTCAGAACAAAAACAACTGTGGCAGCGTGGGGTGACATCACCGAGTGTCCGCAGTTGGAAATAATAATGCCTTCATCCAATAGAACTTCTTTTATGATGCTAATTTAACGAGACGATGAAAAATTCCACCGATGATTCGGAATGATTCGGAAAAATCTGCACATGGTTTGTCTCTTGGGTACGGGAGGATTGGAGGTGGTGTTGCACATCAGGGTTCCCTTTGTTATTCATTTATCCCCTACGAGGATTAAACAAACCCTCATTCCTCGCATTCCAGAGCATTCCCACTCATGTCCCATCTCAACTGTGGCCCCAATCATAATTATGAGAGCTCCTTATTCTCAACCTCATCTGACCCTGCAAAGCCTTAGTTGCTCTCTCCTGACTGTAACACGGTCCTCTTGCTCTGTTGTCATACGCCTCATCATCTACTATGATATCAACCATTTATTCAACTTCAGGAAAAAGTTGGTAAAAACCTTTCAGGCTATGATGAACCTTGAAAAATAATAAGCCGTGGTACTAAATATTACCAACACGCATTTCTTCTTCCAAAATAACAACCCAATAGAATTCCAACCAGTCAGGAGCTGAAGAACTGGCAGTTGGATCACAGCAAAGACCAATGCTGTCAGTGTTTATGACCCAATAATTTCAGTTTCCATGTTTTGCCATTATACTGAAGAAGATTGGGACATCTTCTAATATCAATAGCATCTATCTAATATCATCTTGTAGAGTTAACTTTGTTTGACATAACTGCTTGTAGAAAGATGTAGTTAAATCCCCTCAAGTAGCGACTCAAAATAGTTTGACCTAAAATGTGGTAGCTACTTTGACACAACATTTTATCCCTCTTTTTGAATTTAATGAGATGCTCTCTTTGTGGGGGAGGAGGGGGGGATTTACTACCAAGAGGCGTGATGACCCATCATCAGATTCACCATAAACATTCTCCACAACCACAGCTCAATCACAACTTAAGTATACAAACATTCCAAGTTAATGGATGGAAATGACACAAAAAAACGGCCCAATTTTGGCAAAACCACCGTTAGAATTTGACATGTAATCGGTAAACAACATCTAATCAAGTCTACATGAATATTGGTGAATTAAACAAGTATTTTACATATTTAAAATGTTTCTGAACTGAATACAAAAACAGTCTGGCCCCCACAGTAACAGAAGTAACAGAAGCTTAGAGGAATCAGTATTAACCAACTGGGATCTCTGTGTCAGGGTTTAACTGAAATTGTCCGCACTACATTTTAAGCCCTGAAGTTTGGCTTCAATGAAGGAGTTGTAAAAGAAAAAAAAAAAATAGAAATAGACTCCACAGAGAGAATTCTGGAGCCGTGGCAACCACTTCACACGCAGGAAATCCTGAGCCGTAGCCGAGGTAGCTGCGCTCTCGTAAAATTGCTGTTACATCTGGTGAGATTTACCCACATACACACACAGACATGAATGTAGCGCGAGAATATAGCTAGCAAGGGAATGAACACTTTAAGAAAATTGCCGCTGCTCATTCACAAAGACCTTGAGCCGAGGCAGGATAGAGCAGAGCAAGGCACTTAAAACACAAGGATAAGGTGCTTGTATGTGTGTGTGTGTGTGTGTGTGTGTGTGTGTGTGTGTGTGTGTGTGTGTGTGTGTGTGTGTGTGTGTGTGCCTGCCCGAGACTCATTCACATTCCCAGACAGTGGAAGTAGCAAACAGCCTGATCTGGAAAGTCTGAGGGTAGCTGCAGTATTTAACCGCCACTCGGCAGCAACGATGAAGCCTCACTGGTTGAGCTGGTTGAATGAAGATACTTCACCAAGACTGATGGAGGCCAACGGAGACCAAGAGGTCGTGCTTAACGTTCACGTGACATTTAAGCGCTCCGAAACGACTAGAGGATCATCGCAGGCAAATTTTCCCCTTGACTGGCCGAGGTTTGTGACACATGAGTAGCAAACTACCAGGCAGCATACATCTATATCCATATATATATGTATATATATATTAGGGATGTTAAAAATAAATTGCTTATCGATTAATTGTCAATTAAGAATTTAATCGATTAAATTACATTAGTCGCAATTAATTGAGCAATTGGTTAGTTAATATCACTATAACAGTATAGTGGCAGGAAAGAGCAATTCATTTGTAGATACTGTGATTGTCATAATAGACACATAACAAGTTACTTTTAAGGAAGTAAGTGAAATGTGATCCATTAGAAGTCAACTTAAAGTCAGAGGATACATTTCCAGGGCGTATTTACTGTACTCTAATGTAAAATGGGCCACATTGGACCCTTAACATTATTTTAAGGGTTAAATAATGTGTTACACAATTATCATTGTGAAATTTAGGTTCCTTCGGAAAAATCACCGCTGATCAATTAATCGTTAATCGATCGATACGGTCAATTAACTCACGGTTGATGAATTCATCGATAATCGATAATTTGCATCCCTAATATATATACACACACACACACACACACACACTTTGTGTGTATATACAGTACAATGTGACTTTAATACCCACTGAATGTGTTGGTTTGGCAGCACCTCCAATGCATCGCTTTACATGATCATTATCACATATTAAACACTGCCACTTTCCTAAACACTCATTTAACACTAAGTCAAAGATCCAACTCTTTTGAAACTACACTACAAAAGGCAGCGTGTGGCAACTGCAACTGCTGAGTGACAAAAACGACTCGACTGTGACATTTACTGTAATTCCGTTGAGCCAGCTGCCAGTCAGGCATTTGCAGTCGTTCATGGGCCTTGGAACACCACCCAATGAGGTGACTGACCATTTGCGTGCACCAATCTGTGTGTGTCTGTGCGTGCGTGCGTGCGTGTGTGTGTGTGTGTGTGCTCTGGAATTTGGATGACCCTGGTTTCCCTCCCCACCAGCACTGGGGCCTCTTGGGTGTGGACCAGGCACTGTTTTCAGCAGGATGGTGTTACAACAGAAGCCCCATTAAGGCGGAAAAGAGAGGACCAGGTGTGGCCTTGTCAAAACGTCGAGAATCTGAACGTAATTTATAAGAATTCTTAGCATTTACGCGTTATCAAAGTAGCGTGGTCCGTGTACAAAAATACAGATTGACAGGAATCATCATCAGAAGACGCATCGATACCGATACCTGATGCCGGTAATCTGTACCAATGCCGGGGTTGAGTACTGTACTCGTAAAATACGACCCGATACATGACACCGACAACAGTTGTATATGTCTTTGGTTAGATTTGTGTTTGTACTGCAATGAAACATGCTGAGGAATGTTGTTCAAATAACAGAAAATCTGTGGAGGAAAAAGCAATTCCATAATTCTGTCATACATAATGGCCTTATTATTAAGTCCACGGTTTCGGTTTCATATCATTATTGGTGAGCACTGAAGTGCAAGCACTCGTACTTGTGTACCGGTGGATCCCTAATCATCAGTATATGCCTCCTGAAAATCACTCAGTGGGTGAGAAGGTTCTTAATCCCACTGGCAGTCAGTGAATCATTTTAGAGCAGGTGAAACATTGAGCGTGTCGTGACATGAAACCAAACACGAGAAATTAACAAGGACATTGCGATGGCAAAGGGAGCAGTCAGCGACCAATGGGATGCTTGAAGCACGTCGTCACGAATAAGTGAGCGGCTCCATCCGTTCAGAAATGTCAGCAGTTTGGAACAGAATCAGAGAAGAAGAGTGGGATGGCGACACTTTGGTTGTGCTTTCCCGGATTTTGACTCAGCTGGAACATGAATACGGCATATCAATATGAAACGTAAATAACGACAAATTATCTAAAATCCTGGCGAATTACTGAAGAACAAACAGTAAATTTCAAAGTCAAAGATGTTCAAAAACATCTTGATGTTTCGTATATGCTCAATGAAGCTTCTGAGCTGTGAAGGGGTATCAGCTAACCAGCTAACCTTTATTTCTGTTGGACAGACTCTACATTAGTATTTCAGACATTCCGAGGACTATTTCAAAGACTGCGCTATCTGGAAAACATCTCAGATCACATGCATCTCTTATTATTAAACCTACTTTCTGTCTGTTCCTGTTCCAGCTTCTCATAAAATAGTATTAGTAATAGTATTTATAGTCGAATGGACATCCATGGGGTGAAGTTGCAGCAAAAGGGTTTGTGACTAGAACTGCAACAGCTGGCAAGAGGCAGTTTTAACAGTCGTACTGTTAGCCACTGCAAAGCAAGAACAATATGCGTGGCTGAGTTAAAACACGAGGCGGGGAGCCAGCGACGACTGAACACACGGAGTTCCATGGAGAAGCCATGGCAACGGTGAGAACATGATGTAACTCCTGGTTCACTAGGCACAGAGGTCACGTCTGACAAAGTACCAGCGGGGCCACAATAGCAAAACAAAAACACGGCCACATGTGCTCTCATTTTCTAACAATAGCGAAGGGATGCGGGGCCCTAGTTTCCATTTTTACCACAAACTGTGCCAAATGAACTGCTTGAAGTTAACACATGAGCAAGCACATAAGACAAATACTTTGATTATGCATTGAGCACAATTGTTGTTATGCCTCCTCCTAATCTTTTTTTTTTTTTTCTTAATCAGCACGCTGGGGTTGATTTGCAACTGTGGTGGGTGGACGTGCTGTCCCTGAATAGCTCCGCTACTTAGCAGTAGGACCTCTGGCTCCACTGCTTCATAATCTAACAATCTCTGCTACACAAAAATCCAGTGATTGTAGACATTCAAGATTTTGTTTTGTTTTGTGCTGTCCTGTGTATTGTGAGCTGGTTGTTTGAAAATGAGGTTTTTGCTGAGACTAAATTCATGGACACCTGCTGGTATCGGCGACAAAGTATTTTTAATCCCATCTGGCAAACCATTTTATTTGTATGTGTCCCTATTTTTTAGAGGTTGTGCTGTGTTTTGCTTTGTTCTCTATTGTGGATGCAATTGTTGGAATATTATCATTTGACAAATTTATTGATCAGTATCTCATAAGCCCAAGTGGCCTGGGCACCAATCATGGTATTTGACACATAAATAAACAGATTGATCAATCAATCAATCAATCAATCCAACTAGATCATCAATTTACAGCTGACAGTACAGTCACAGCAGTGAGCAGAAGGTAGTTGTATATCTTCTTTATTCAATCTTGAATGTACCTACCAGTGTTGTTGGGATTACTCCATAAAAGTAATCCAACTAATGATTTCAGACATTTTGTGGATAATATGACTGATGATTTTTAGCTTGCAAAATATTTCGGAAAAGTAGTGGAATCATTACTTGATAAAAGTAATCATGATATAATTACCAGTTTTGCCACAGTAATCTTGATACATTACATAATTAGTTTAATTACAGTAGTGGATTACTTAGTAATAGATTACTCGCCAACACTGGTACCTACACAGCTATAAAAATGCTAGCTCTGCTAGTTTCCCTCAGCAATTCACCAATCAAGAGGGTGTAATTTACAACCACCTACTGATGCTCAACAATGATTGGACTCCCTCCTGTGCTAGTGTGTATAAATTAGCTGAAAATATTGACAAATTACAAGCTGTTAATACCAAGAATGCAAAAATTGACCATGTGCTGCGGGCGTAGCTGATGAAAGAGAACAGAGGGGAGACGGGAGAAGATATGGCAGAGAGCATTTGGCAGCGTAATGGATTGCAGATGGTAGCTGTAGGTGGCTTGTTTTGCCCACAGTGGGTCTTTGTGACGGCGAGGCCTGCCATAATCCAACAGGACTGGGCTGTTTGGTGTGTGTGTTTATGCTGGCACCTCTAATATCACAGGGCTAAGCTCAGAAGCCCCAGAGGAATGCAGACACACAGAGGGGAGTTCTGGTCACAGAGAGGAACTGTATAAGTGTGAGTATGTGCGCCATTGTATGAACGAACACAACGGAACCAATTGGTTGAAAAAAGGAGAAGCAAACATAGGTTTAAAGGTCCAGTGAGGAAAATTTGGGTTGATTAATGATTTTTTTGTATTGGTAAATGCTTAACATTCTGCCCATAAATACATTAATAAAAGTGTATACTCACATTACAATAAAAGTAATTTGGTTTTCTTACCATTAGAACGGGTCCATATATAGATATTAGAATATACATGGAGCAATAAGGGTCTTGCTCATAGTTAGCTGCCATCTTGTGCCACCACTATTTTTTAAAGGAAGTCCAGTATTTAAGGAAGCCCAACTGGCAGTGCACTATATACTAAATGCACTGTCAGGTGGGCTTCCTTCAAAAATGTACACAACGGACCCTTAAAATGTTTCTGTCAAATTGCAAAATCAAGGGAAAATGTGGTAGAACTAACGCTAGAAGGAAATGTAGGTTAGCGACAATGAATGTGAGAAGAAATATAACTTGCAGTCTTGGAGAAGTGCTCAATTGATTTTTATTAAAATAACAAGGGATTATAAATAATGATCCAATATGATGCTACCTAGGAAACTACTTCCTCCTGAAAGCTTAGTTGGCTAAAAGCTTGTGAGGTTTGCTTATGAGGGCACAAGAGGGCATCGGTCAGGTAACCTTATCTTCTGAGCAGGGAGTCTGGCATCACCGCTATGTGTCTGCAATGGCTGGATTCCCCATGACAGGAGACTTAAAACCATCATCCGTCTGCTAAAGGTCTCTGACTCATACAAATCGCTCCATAGAGAATCGAGCATTGTGCCAGCTGAATGTTTTATCCATTAATAAGTAGTTAAAAAAAAAAAAAGGAATTCACTCACTCAAGCAAACAAACAAAACGAATGAAACTAAGAAATGAATTCTTCTGTCAAAGCTGACAGCGCGTTTGTTAACCTGCAATATCTGATAAATGTGTCAACTTTGGGTGAAATGGATCTTTGAAAACGATCGGTCAGGTTTCTTTCCATGAAACCCTCAAACCATGTTTGTACCGTGACGCACAGCAGCTTTCGCAATCATCATCGCCACATCCAGGCCAGCGAAGAAAGTCGTCAGCGGAAGGTGGGGGAGGGTGCAAATCAGGATGATGGACGACCTCGAAATAGAAGTGAGATGTTATCATACATGTGAACCATTGGAGATTAATCCAAGAGGGAGTACGGCCGTGGCACAATATGGTGTTGATGTTCGTGAGTTGAAAGTCCCTCAAACACAGTGGTTCTCAACTGGTGGAGTCTCAGGACCAACGTTTTCTTTCCCTCATCATGAAGTCGCTGCCCAGATTTATTCCACAAAAATAAAAACGCTAGCCCACTTTCTATCATGACTGGTAAATAAATTATTGTAAATTATTGAATTGAATTGTGTCCCCTGCAAAAACAAATGTCCAACATTTTCTCCATGCCCACAATCTGAGGGCATTGTTGCTCAAAATTAGACTAGATTAGCCAAAATGGACATAAGGACATTTAATTTTTTTCTTATTATTATTGTTATTATTTACAGCCAATTAGGCCAGCAAAAAAAAAGTAAACCAGTTTGTAAAGGTCTGGCTCCTTTCCATATTGATGGCCAGTCTTGTTTAGTCTTTTTGCAACCAAAGTTGGCGGTGCCTGCTGGACAAACGATAGAATGCAGGGTTTTTTTGGTGCCTCCCTATAGAAGCTCCGCCCCTCTTTCTACACAATCAGTGGTCAAAAGTTTGGACACACCCTATGAATTTAATGTCTTTTCTTTCATTCTCATGACTATTGACCCTGCAGTTTCTCACTGAAGGCATCAAAACTACGTACGAACAGGAGACAATAAAAGTGTAAAATAACAAGTTTTATATTTCAATTCTACAAAATAGCCACCTTTCATAAAAAAAAGCCTGTTTACAGTTATTCACCATATTTTTGTTTGCTGCATAATTACACATTTTTGCCCATATATTTGATGTCTTCCGTATCTATCCGCAGTGTAGGAAGTTGTAAAGATTAAAAAATAAATAAATAATAATAATAAAAAAAAAAGTCCAAACTTTTGACTGGTACTGTATATGTTTTAAAATTGATTTTTTTTAAAATGTAGATGGGTTCAGTTGGGGCAACTGGATTTGTTCTCGCGATCTTGAAGACGTTTCACCTCCTTCAGTTCAGTCACTGCAGTCAGAACTGAAGAGGCCTTTCGGATGAGAGGTCAAACCAAACGTCCTCAAAAGTGCCACTGCCCCAACTGAACCCTTCTACATTTGTCCACATTCACGGACAAAAAGGAAAACTGCCCACGAAGCCGCGACCCAATCGAAACAGCTGCCCGAGCCCACTTTTGGGTGGCCACCCACCGGTTGAGAAACGCTGCTCTAAGGCCCTGTCCACACGGGAACGTTGCCGCTTTTTTTCTTTCCCGGGGTCGAAAAAAAGTTGCGTCCACACGCTGGTAGATGGAAACGGAACGGTGGGTGAAAACGATGTAATGCGTATGCCACACCAAAAGGTGGCGCTGTTCACAGACGCTGACACAGCCACCGGACCCACGATTTAGAAAGATAATATTGCCAACAAATCTTGAAGCGCCTGCGATACAAAGACAACTCCGCTCGCCGCTATCGTGGTTTTTTGTGCCGCTGCATGCCGTGTTTTTTCCGGTCACATGACAGTGACGGTGCGATGACGTCATCGTTATACAAGGAAAAGCCGTTTTCACCGTCCACACGGCAACGATGTGACAACGGCGAAACGGCGTTGCCAGATTTTCCCACTCTGGGACCCATTTTCAAAAAATACCGTTTCGCGGACCCAAAACGCCGTTGCCGTGTGGACGGAACCTAACAGGCACACGCAGTCCTGAGCACGAGGGACGTCTCCCACCTCGCTGGGCCTTCTCTCCAGCCCATACAGCCTCAGCAAGGGGCAGGATTTCCCAGGGAAGATCTGCGAGCTTCCAGGCCTCCCTGTCTGCACACACACACGCACACACACACTCTCCCAGCCCCCTTCAGGCTGCACAAAGACCCTATTGTGAGGCACAATACTTGCCACCCCATTTGCCTCCCCCCTGGACCCTCTGCTCCGGCTCACCCAGAACTCTGCCCTCTTTCGCCTTCCCTCCGCTCCCCTCATTCCATCCGCTCCACTCTCACCTCCATTCTTACATTCTCACCTCCAGTCCTGCTAAAGGTGCTCGTACATCTCCTCCTCCTAAGCTTTTTACTTAGAGACTAACCCCTTCAGTATGAAGACCTTTCAACTCTTTTGCACCCCCCCCCCAAAAAAAATTTCCAAGGCACTCTATGCTTCTTTTAACTGTTGCTTCTCTTCCTTTACCTCTCTATGTGCTGCACCAAATGACTGATTTCATAGCTTCTCTCTCGTTCAACTCTAGATGGATTCACTCATTTTATTGATATCCTGTTATCGATAGCCCCAACAGAACTGCTCAAGACGATGTTTACTACACACCAGAGGACCCCACAAATGGATTTATGGGTAATAATGCATGTTTGGCACATAAATGATCAACAGTAAATCCTGATGTACATGCTGGCTATGTATAGATTAAGCATCATTGCCATCACGATATTAACCAGTTACAGACCAGTCAGCTGACCAGTCTGTTGGACATTCCTGCCCTTTATACTTTCAAAGTAACAGTGGCAGTGTAGAAATTACATACTACTAAACTCTGCCATCATAATATTATTCTAAAATAAATGTAGGAAATTAAGTTTATGCCTATTGGCTTATGAACAGTGTTGCAATAAAATACTGGAAATTTCTAAATGATTTTTTTAAATTTTATTTAGACTATTAAAAAAACACTTTCCACATAACTTTCTGCCTCACTGAAGCTTCTGTGTCTGGCAGCGAAGACCGCGATGCCATGCCAAACTTTCTGAAAAAGGAACGACGTCAGCAGTATTTTCTAAATCTCCCCCCTTTGGCGACCTAAAATGCTTCAGCAGGAAGGATGTTCAGCATTCACTATCTATGAGTGAATAAATAAATATATCAAATAGAGAGCTGTGAATCTGGAAATCCTCAAGATATGGTGGATGAGACGCCTGAGTGGAGACCTAAAAACAAAAGGCACAGAGCTGCTGGCCGAGCGGGGAGTCCAACCATGACAACCTCGAGACATACGCTGATGTGTAGGAGTTTTATAGAGATCCTCGTATTTATTTTTTTTGTTCAAGCCAAAAAGAGGAGAAGGAGGGAGTTGAGCTAAGTGGGGGCCACCACAGTGCCTCCACCAGAGCTGTGGTTTGTGTTTTATGTCAAGTGAAAGGCAACCAAAATGCCTCCAAGAATGTGGGGAATTTCCCTCTCCAGTCTTCCCCAAGCCAGGTTTCTTTCTTTCTTTTTTTTCAAAGCACAGGGGGAAAAAGAGGGAAACCGAACAAACTGGCAAGCGCGGATTAAAAAAGAGGAAATATTGGAAACGCAATGGGGTTTGCAAATGATTTTCCTTACCATCTCAGAAAAAAAGATGACATCAACCAGGATGAACGTGTGCTAAAACAACGCAAAAAGCCTTTGATGGCGGCTCGCTTGAATGCCGTCACTCATCGAGTGACACGTGTTTGAGATCTGAGAGGGAAGGTTATTTTAGTAGCGCGCGTGCACACACACACACACACACACACACACACACACACACACACACACAGGTATCCATGGTGACCCTGGTGGCTGGTTGGTTGCAAATGACTGCGACAAGGCGTCGATGACTCAGCTGGTAGAATTTAGCGCGGGACGGCGGGATAGCAGTGACCTCATTCCGTTGGCTGATTCGCCGCACGGCCTTTGTGAAGAACAGCAGTGCAGAAGAATGATCAGCGGAGGCACGAATGAAGGGCAGGACGGGACGGAGGGCGAGCGAGGAGTCCCACAGTTGAAGAACAATGACAAAGAAATACGACACACGCTTAAAGAGATAAGAGGATGGGTGGAGTCCCTGTGATTTCTTTGTTGTTTTTAGGGCTGCTTATGCAGCGAACCAGGTTAAAAACAGAGTGTGGAACGTACGGCTGGAGCAAGGAAAAAAACTTGCTCACTCATCCTCATTAGAAAACCCCTGAATCAACTGCTGGCGTAAGCGTTAGCTTGATTCAGTACAGCTAACGCCGAGCTAACGCTTACTCAATTAATTTTTCAGGTATCTGTACTCTGGTATTTCTTCTTCTAACAACTTTTTACTTTGACTCCCCAAATTTGTGCACAAATATCTATACTCTCTGCTCCTTTCATTGGAAAAACATGCTGGTTACTGTTTGTGCTCAAAATATGTGAATTCTGTTAAAGGTAATTCACTTGTTACCATAGTTGCTGTTGCTGCTGCTTGAGGTGGAGCTATTTGAACCATGCTGTTGTGCAGTTATATATAAAACTGGATCATATTATAGGAGGATATTATTTCAGAGGACCTCAGTTTATCAACGAATGTATTGTTTCATTAATTGCAAAAAGAAAATCGTGCTTACTTTTTACTTAGGTACATTCAAAAACCTGTACTTTTTTTACTTTTACTTGAGTAAAAGAGATGAATCAGTACTTTCACTTTTCCTAGAATATATGTATATATATATATATACACACACAGTATGTATATATGTATATATATATATATATACATATATACATACATAATGACAGTGAGCCTGCAAAACATCGAAACCCATCAAGCTTCATCAAGCTGAACTCTGCAGCTGCAGTGACAGTGTCACGTCGAGGTTCAAGAACGACGGATTTGATTGAAGGTACCGACGAGCACAGACGCAATTTGAAGAACGGAGTCATTTACACGCCAAACATTATTATTATTATTATTATTATTATTATTATTATTGTTATTGTTATACAATTATTCATCTGAACACAAAAGGGAGGGGAAACAGTGAAGCTGCAGCTCCGCCCCACTGTCAGTGATGGCAGTGGGGCGAGGCTGTCCAAACACGGCCGGCCCGTGATTAAAAGGTTCTGCTTATCACAGCGGTTCTTCTACATCACAGATCTGAAAACAATTAGTCGGAGCCAAAGTGGGTCACGGAGCCGCTCCTTGTGGCTCTGAAATCTGTCAACATTCTGATAGGATCGGCTCACGGGATTATGCACAAGTGAATGCGTGTGTGTGTGTGTGTGTGTGTGTGTGTGTGTGTTGGGGGGTGCAACAAGTTGCCCTGAGATTTCATTCCTCAAAGTGAAGTAAGCATAAAATAACACTGACTGCACATCTACACTGAGAACTTTCTAGATTCTGAGGGTTGTAGTGAGAGAAACAGCTCATCAGTGATGGTTAATGGATGCAGTAGACGGCTTCAGACACTTTCCTACAGCAAAAAAATAGATCACTTGTCAATCGTCACTACGAACTGCAATTTAGCCTGAATTTAATATAATCCTTTTTTCACATTAAACAAAAAGTTCTGTGTTCGTTTTGGAGAAAAAAACAGGCTTTGCGATCACTGTATTATTCTATGATGACGCCGCCTCCACTGATGTTTGACCTCATGACCTCTTACACACTTCACACTCTGTCTTCAGCCACTAATCTCCGAGACTATGCAGCAAAGCCCCGTGCTGGCCGCCACTGAGCTAAATCACTGTTGAAAGAGCACACAGCCATCTTTACCAAATTGGCCAATTTGTTTTTTTTGACTGCAGAATTTTCAAAACAAAAGTTTTCCACAGATGAAAACAAATGCTCAAAAAAATAAGACTCGTGTTGAGTCAACTTTTCTTTTCTTCTTCTTCTCAAACAATTAGATATGCTCATAATAAAAAGGATATGAACTCCATCATCACAAGGTCTATTGTCATAGTCTGGGTATTAGGATCAAGGTAACACTTGTGAGACTGAATCAGAGGTGAAAACATCACCGCTGATGCAACTGTCTGCAAACGGAACTATCTAATATAATCTAAACCCTGAATTGTGACATGTGAAACATGTTCACACCACAACTTAATTACCCAGAGAAACTCTTCTGGTTTGCTTTCGCTAAAACCCCGGCAAGGAAAACACAGAGTCAGCCGGGGAGAAGTGGTTTGTCATACCTTGGAGCATGCAGCGGTACGCTGACTCAGAGATGGCGTAGATGTGTGGAGGCATCTCGTGCCTCTTCTTCCCCCTGTACATCTCAATGATGTTCTCCGAGTAGATGGGTAGGTTC
Organism: Nelusetta ayraudi; assembly: GCF_046127955.1. NCBI lineage: Eukaryota > Metazoa > Chordata > Actinopteri > Tetraodontiformes > Monacanthidae > Nelusetta > Nelusetta ayraudi. Next base: position 3,718,342 of record NW_027466084.1, read on the forward strand.
TTGTAGGGGTTGATGACCACGCAAAAGAGGCCAGAATATGTCTGTAATTGAACAAACAGAGCAGAAAAAGAAGAGTGAGAAAGTGATTACAACACTGCTTCGCAAAGACGAACTTTACAAACATTTTGGGAAAAATAATCACATGACATTATCAATACCATGCCTCCAGGTTCAATACAGTAAGCTTTAAAGTAAACAATTTTGCATTGAAAGGCATGTGAGGTTTGAATCAGGGCAACAGAATCAGACGTTGCCTGACTTTGGTTCAATGTTCTGACGTCATCTTAGCAGGAATGCGGCTGCACGCTAATCGGTAGCAAGAACAACAGCATAAATCAGTGGACAGACTTCCGTCTTGCTAGCCAACAAATAGGTAAGAGTTGCCCGGTGGCCTAGCATGTGGTTAAAATAAAGAAAATCCAACAAATTTGAACAAAGAGGGAATTTGTATATGAAAAAAGACCTGCATGATGTTGCATGTGGCTCGTGCTGCAAACGCTCAGCCCACTTTCTGAGCAGTTGTGTTGTATTTGGCTGCGTAATTGGACCAAAGACCTCTCTGGAGACGGTATGTGTGGTATAAATGCTTCTGAGCTATGCTGCAGTCTGAAGCATCCAGACAGCAAGGCAGGAGCGGTGAGAAGTGAGCGAGAGGCCCCACTGGGGCAATCTCTCATTCTGCAGATGTTGTTGTGGCTCTCGCTGCATTTAGCCTGCGAGGAGACGCAGAGGAAGAGCTGCTTGCCGGCAGCTAATGTTCCCTTCACTGATACGTTGAGTGCCGGTTTAAATAAGTCCGAGTCTACTTACTTAGCTAGCAGATAACGCACAGTATTTACTGCTTGTAACATGAAATAAACTAAAATATGTAACGCGTAAGCCATCAGAGTTACGCTGGTCCTTTACCAGTACACACAACTAACACATATCTGCACACACTCTGAACGGACTGAGGAAGTAGTGCAGGAGGATGGAGGTCTAGATGCAGCCGGCTCACGTCTGCTTGTCTCTCCTGTAAATGAGAAAAGTTTGCAAGAAGCATTCCAAGGGAAAGAGAATTAGAAGAGCATGGATGGATAACTGAAGGTACCGTCTGTGGAATCTGTTGCCCCCAATCAGAAACTGCATCTCAGAAACAATCAAATGACCCCCCCGAAGCCTGCTTCCTTCCATCCATTCTTGCGACAAGATGACATTATACCAAAAAACTGTCGGATTCATAATTCAAACCGCAGACCAAAGGCCAGCAGAGGCACCGAGCCACAGAGTGACTCAGCAGCCACAGGTTTCAGAGAGGGGCCCCAGCAAAGAGCACAGTGGCTGTTACGTAACCGGTCCGAGGCATCAATCAGCGAGAGGTGCTCAGCGCCGCTCTCACAGAACAAAAAAAGACACCACCAAAACACAAAGAATGCAGAAGAGATAGAGGGAAGAAAAAGAGGGCCGGTGGTTTCTAAGGAGCGAGGCAGACACATAGCAAATACTAATGTGTTTTCACTGGGGGTGCACCGATACCGACACCAGTATTTGGTATCGGTTTCGATACCGGGGTTGAGTACTCTCCTTGTACTCGTAAAATACATGCCGATATGAATATGTCATGTATATATGTACATGACGATTTTGTTTAATTTGTGTTTGAACCGCAGTGAAACGTGTTCTGGAAAAATAAGCGGAGGAATGTTGTTCAACTAACAGAAACAAAAAAAAAAACCAAAGTAATCCTATGATGCGTAATGGCCTCAGTATTGGTATCACGGAGTACTAAGAAGCAAATAGTCGTACTCTACTCCACTGGTTGGTTCTGTCAACTGCTCCAAGAAAGAGAGAGGGCCCTGCTGAAATGCTACCTCTCCCACACTCCTTTTCTAGGTTAATGAAAAATTCATTCCCCCCTCATGTGCAAAGTGGAGCTGCTTTAAATAGGGGGTCTCCCTGTGCTCTCCCCAGGGCAGTGGCATGTGGCACCGAGGCAGCTGGCGAGGTGGCACCCAGACATGCGAGCCTGCGTCTTTCATGTTGCCACGCAGCTGAGGAGCCGCAGCCCCACTTTTAATGCCTGGGCTTTTCACTCATTCAAACTGCAGATAGTCTTCAGTGTTTAGGACTGAGGGTCAAAACTTGATCCTGAAGAAAACAACAACTCTGGTTAAATTAGATTGTGCTTTTTTTTATGGAAAAAATATAATGAAGGGCGCCGTTTGACTCCAGGAAATTCCAAAACAAGTCCTAAAATGTAAAGCAATCAATGAAAAACCTCCAGCCCACTTGTTGACTTTGTGGATTTTTTTTTCTTTGTCTCTGTGTTTTCCTCATGAAGGTCAGACGTCTAAAGTTTCTATTTTCCTAGATGTTTGTTGTTGCTTCAGATTACATCTGAATGGAATCGGTTGATCACCGCCGTTGCCAGCCAGAAACATGAGAAGCAAGTTCACTGCAGCACTCTTCGAAGTTTGTTGCCGCTACGTGTGGCGGGAAAGACATTGGTTGGTGGTTGTGTATCGTCCAGAACATCCTTCACCTACTGTTGCCAGCCACAAGCACACAGTATACACTAACTCGCCGCAGCCAAACCAACTCTGTCTGGCTCGGGGCAGGAAGGACGAGGTAATATTTCCACAGTGAAATCAGACCCACGGAACGGGATGCAACAACATGGTGACAGACAGCTGAGCAACATGCGGCCAACGGCAACCACAACAGCCGAGCCCATCTGCCGTCACTGAGTCAGAGGCCTGAGACAGCCAGGCGTCCTGCCTGCACAGACAGACCCTCCTTCACTGTGGACACTGAATTATACGTATACATATACATAATGTATATGTATACATATATACATATATATATATGTATACATATATACATAAACATAATATATATGTATACATATGTATACACATATATGTATATGTATACGTATACATATATATTTATATATATGTATACATATACATATATATGTATTATACATACACACATACATATATATGTATGTATATGTATACATATATATGTATGTATATGTATATGTATACATACATACACATGTACGTATACATATATATATATATATATACATACATATATATGTACACATATATATGTATGTATACATATAGATATACATACATATATATGTATGTATACATATACATATACATACATATATATGTATACATATACATACATATATATGTATGTGTGTATGTATACATATACATATACATACATATATATGTATGTGTATATGTATACATATACATATATATATATATATACATATATATATATATGTATATGTATACAAAATCTTGAACATTTCCAAGGATTTTTAAAATAAGGTCGAACAGACTAAAAATCTAAAATTCACATCCAACATTTGAGACATCAGAACAATCCAGATGGTCAGATAACATGGAAAAAGTATTCATATATCATATTCAAATGTGAGTCTGGAGGAGATTGACCTTTCAGTAGTAAAGTAATAGATCAGTAGTAAAGTATAGTACCCCGTAACCCTGAGCGTAGGAGTTAACGGGTATAGAAGATGGATGGCTGGATGGATGGAGTATAGTAAAGTACTCATAAGTATTAGAAACTAGAAATAGCACTATAAGAAAATGTGTTTTTTATTTGTTCAAATCACAATATGACAATTCCCTAATTACAGTTTGCCTGTTGTGCTCGAAATCAAAGAGAATCGCAAGAATTCCCTTTTTTTGTTCATGTTCTTTAACCCAACTTCTCTAACCTCTTCCTTTGCGGCAGACCTCACTTTGGAAAACAGGCCATTAGGCCAATTAAGGTGAAAACAAGACAAACAGACGAAACCCGCAGGCGCAACGCGATCGAATCACGGAAAAAAAAAAAAAAACAACAGAGGAAGGGCGAAATGCAGCGGACCACAGTCACAGAGAGAGGTGATTAGTGGCGAAGCAGCGAGAGGTGGGAGCGGCATGGAAAAAGGAAACGGGAGTGACGTGGGAGTGGAGTCGGTGAGGACAGGACGGACAGTGAGCAGGAGCGGGTGGGCAGCAGGGACGGACAGACGGACAATCTCTCGCTCTCCCCCGGCCCCAAAGAATGCTGAGGCTTTCTGACAGCTGAGGCCTTTTAGCTGCACAAAGGCCTGCTTGTGGCCATGCTAATGCCAGTGTGCAGCGCTGCAGTCGGCCTCGTCACACGAGCCCTCAGAGACGACAAGCTGCTGCAGTGAATGAGTTGGCAAAACAAACAAATTGAGTGACTTCACACCAACGGGAGATGATGAACCTTTGGCTTTGCTGCTTCTGCTGACGGCCAGTCGGGCAAATGGCAGGAGGGGGTTCTCCAGTGTAACCAGAAGGTGGGGGGGCTGGAGGACAACCTGTGTGGTCAGCCACACAGGTTGTCCTCCAGCACTACGTAATTTCACTGCAAATTGTATACAACCGTTTGTTGGTCAATGTTCCTGTTTCAAGAACTCATATAATATTCATCATATGGAAGAAAAAAAACAACATAATGCATTTTTTTCTTTTCTTTTTTTTTTTTAAGAATGCAAACTGACAGATATCAGAGTAAGTGGTCTCAACTGTGTTGCAGGCAGACTGCTGCAGAACTATGCTTATAATAACACTGATATTCTGAAAGGAGGTGGCGTTGGGGGGGGGGGGGGGTCGGGGGGTCCTTCATATTAAGTTCAAGCAGGAGCACAGCCTTGAGCAAGGTTTATATTATGTCTACAGCAGATGAGCATCGGGGGGCAAGTCACCACGCTGGATAAAGCTTAGAGCACGAGAGATTTCCTGTCCGGAGAGCAAGCTGGAGGAGAAACTTCTCGTCCTGACCCAGTAGAGTCCGAGTCAGTCCAAAGGTTTTTTTCCCCCCCAAATTCTTCTGGCCCTTCGTTCCATTAAGAAAACGCTAGAGCTGGCGCGTCAATTCAATTCCCACCGAATTCAGCGTGTTTGAACGGGGTGATTTCATCACAGGGAAGCGCGTAAAGGACAAGTGCAACACTTCTTCCGTACTCCCTGAACTGGAGCCTCTCGGGTGAACGTAACCCATATTCTATTCCTGTAAAACGTGTCACCAAATGGGTTACGATCTAAAGTGGAACATCGGCGAGCAGCTCCATCTGAAGCAAAGTAGATTACAGCGGGACGGTGCAAATGGTGCAGAGTTCCGCGCAGATTAGCAACGGCAAGTTGATAAATTTGGCATGAAAGTCTTTGATTGTGCAAGAAAAAAAACACTTTGACCTGTACACAGTGACTCTGTTCAATTCAAACAGAGATACCGTGGTGTTTTTTTAAACAACTTTTTTTTTTATAGAGCAGAAACATTAGCAACATAGCTGCTAATGGAGGAAGACTGAATTTACAAATCACTAATTAACTCGCATATTTGGCTCAGCAGGTTCAGTTCAATGCAGTGGTCTTTCCACAGGACAGGCAAAAGGAGTCGAGCCATATGTGATCAAACAGAGCCCACCAGTAGGAGCAGAGGGCAGGACAAACAAACTGAACCCACTGGTGTTTATGGAAGGGGTCTGCCTTTAGGTGAGGTTGAGCCACGGGGGGGTAGGAGGAGTGGGGGGGTTGAGAGTGTTTGACCTCGAGGCGCTGAGGAGAGAAGCTCCAGTAGGGGGTAAAAGTCTGGCAATGGTTATTGAGATCTGTCAGTCTTTGGTTAGTTAGTCTGAGCAAACAGGCCAAACGCAAACTTCTGGCTACAGCAAGAGAAGAAGAGGCAGAGGACGGACAAAGACCACGACCCATTGAAGGAGGGCCAGATTTGAAACAGTGATGATGTGGACCAAACACACACAAACACGTTTCGATCAAGTCTTAATTGGAAGACCCTCCTAAAAATGCTGAGTGACATCATTAGTCACCAATGACTTTCACTTTTTTGGGGGTGGAAATTCAAAATTAAAATTAATCTCACCTAAACCACAAACCTTTTCGTGCACAAATCAGTGCATGAAAAGTGAGCGTTAAGATTAGCTAACGTTAGCTGGGTAGCTATCAAGAAAAGGAACTCAACAGAACTTCAAAAAAGTTTGTTTTTTGTTACTATTTGTATGTTTATTAGTTATTGTTGTACTGTTGTCTTGTTGTTTGCACACCGAGGAAGACTTGATGGAAACGCGTTGGTGTGTGTTTGGTCCTTTAGATGTCTGTCAGTGACATCATCATTTTCAAAGAGTTTTTGAGATGGACAGCTGAGTGTTGCTGGCCGTTTTTCATTTTTTCAATCCAATCGCCTCCATCTCTGCAATATCTTTATTTGAGTGTTTCTATGCGTTCACCGGAAGGTTTTTAATGCCGTGTGGTCACTCACGTAGATGAGGCCTGAGTAGTAGCGGTCCTTCAGGTTGTGCAGCACCGACGCCTCGTTCAGGCAGGTGAGCTCCGCCATGTCCTCCACCTTGCTGAACTTTGGCGGGTTCATCTTCTGGATGTCGTCCTTGTTGACCAGCACCTTCTTGCCGTTCTCAGCCAGCTCCACCAGGACCTCCTCGCCGCGCTCCTCCCGGATGCCGGCTGCCTCGAAGCCGTGACGCTCCGAGGGGATCCACACCAGCTTCTTGGCCGTCCAGTCGGCCTGCGTGGCCGGGTTGTAAACCACCGCTCGGTCCACAAACAGGTAGCGCTCCGGGTCCTCCTGCCCACCGCGGTGAGACATCTTGTCTGCTTTCACCAGGGACATGGCACCAGCTTGAAGAAACACCAGGGGGAGTGGGTGTGCAGAGGCTAATGCACTGGAAGAAAGCACATTTGGGATTGGAGGGGAAAGTAATGTCAACCTGCTATTAAGTTTTTAAGCTAATAAGTAGCTTATTTTGAACATGTTAAAATAACAACATAACAACAACATAACAACAATGATAAGACAAGAAAATTAGAACTTTTACATGCGGGTACATAAAAAAAAACAACACACATTTAAACAAACCAGATCAGAATCATCATCATACCTATGTTTTTAAGTTAATTGTTCAAATAAAGATTTCCATGTTCAAAAAGGAAGTAGTTCAAAAAACGTTTCTAGGCATTTTCAGTGACATAATATTGTACTGTCAGTGATATACAATAATATAACATAAATGATAACATACTGAATAAATGTGTGAACAGTCAGGTATAATACATACATACATACATACATGAACACATCACGTGTCAATCAAATCACACCATACAACAACCCCATTCAACGTTCATAACCCAGGTCAAAACAAATAATTCACCTTGACTCAGCCTACTACCCATTAAAGATACTACTTATAAAGAGTCTTTTCAATTCAATGATTGCTTCACCGGGCAAACAGTGAAACAAAGTTAAGCATAGTTCCATGAACTATCCAGAGGAACACAGAGACCCCCGGGGGGCGGCTGGACAGTAGTCAGAAATGAATGGGACCAAGCTGCACTTAAAATGTAATTGACTGTATCTAAACACAGTCAATTACATATACATATATCGCAGCCAGCCAGGTACCCTCGAGCTGAGTGTGTCTTCTCAACAGTGCGCGCGCCGTATCGATGTCACGGTGCTGCTCCCGTTTCACCCCACACACTCTGCGGCATGGCAAACGATACGCTATTGCTCGCCCACTCGAATAAAATCCCTAACTTTATATCCTTTTTTTTTTTTTTTGGGGGGGGGGGGGTCATACAGTTTGAGAGGTGACTGTGCACTGGCATGTTTCCAAAATGTGAAGCCAAAAATGTTGGGACGCCGGTGGTGGAGGGGGGGGGGGGGAGTGCGTCTGCGCTAATAAATCTGCGCAACCAATATTGCTAACTTTGAGAATGAAATGAGTGAGCGGTGACGCTGTTGTGACGCCATCGATACACTTGCTAGGCGTCCCGTTTGGAAGTTTAGACCGCAAGGGAGAAATAACCAGTCAGGGTTGGTTTCGGAGAAGATAATGTTTCTGAATTATAGGGTAAAGCTTTTAATTTAATTTAATTTAATTTAATTTAATTTAATTTAAAAAAATTTAAATGTCCCAAATCAGCTCATTTAGCTCGAGGCAAGTGGGTTAGGTAGGGTCAGTTGGTATGTTAATTATTTGATATAAGACAACGCATGATATTTTCCCGTTAGCTTGCTCTATCAAAGTCAATCAAACTTTCCAATGCGTCATACGTCATTCACTGTCGAGCCAAGCACTCTGTTATCTGCTCTCTCTACTAACTCGGGTTAGAACCCCCCGACCGCCAGAAACTTACCGGGTGAAGTCAGCGAAGCAGTGGTCCGGGTGCGTTCACAGAGCAGTCCGCTCTCCCTCCGTCTCCGCCGTCCGGTGTCAAACTAGTGGCTCCGCACTATTGAGCTGTAGGCATGTAGCCGCACCACGGCGCGTCCCACCGGCACAGTGCTGCCTCCGACACACACACTGCTGGGGGTGGAGAGGGGAGGATGGGCCTCCTCAACTCGACCTGACCGCCTGCTGCTGCTGCTGCTGCTGCTCCCGCCCCCCTGCAGACCGGGAGCCCGTTATAGAGAGAGCGCGAGCGGGAGGGAGAGACCGCGCAGAGCCACTGCGCCACACTGCGGCGCACAGGCACGACGATGAATTTGGGGGGGGGGGGGGCGTGCGCGCTCCCGACAGACGAGAACTGATATATTCTCAGGAAACGTCAAACGTATATGAAAGAAGTCGTTTATGGTATTATAATGGCACCGTGGCAACGACCACTGTCATTCTATGCCGCGCAGATCTATGCCACGTACACGGGACCCACAAACACTTTACTGGCCGTGTGTCACCCCACCGTCCCCTATTGGCTGGAGAGGACCAACCCCACTCACTTCGCCACAAATGAATGACATGTAAGAGTGTGTGTGTGAGCGAGAGCGAGAGCGAGAGAGAGAGAGAGAGAGAGAGAGAGAGAGGGAGAGAGAGAGAGAGAGAGAGAGAGAGAGATTGTAAGTAGTTATAATATAAACATACATACGCATGCATGTATGTATGTACCGTATATACATTTATATACATACAGTATATACATATATAAATACATACATATATGTATCTGTATATATTCCTCTATTAATGCCTGAAATCTCAAGTTAGATGGAACGAGGTTGATTTTCACACAAACAGCTCCATCTAGTGGACAAAAGACGCGTTTACTGAGCAATACCAGCAGTCAATGACTAAAATTGAGACGCAAACGCAAGCTTGTTTTGTAATGTTTAAACAGCCCCCTCTAACGGACAAAGACCAACAGCACGGTTAATGAACGACACTCGCAGTCAATGAATAAAATGAACAAAATGCAAACGCAAGCTTTTTGGGGGGTTTACGAGGCTTTATTATAAAAGGAACATCTCAAAGGACAACAAGGAACGGTTATTGTCTGCGATTAAATACTCTGCGGTGGCAAAAATCATGGATGGTGCGTTGATGGTGGTTTGTGTACAGTCTGAAAGTCCTGAAAAACTCAGCGTCCTCCTCTCCAAGCTGCTCCACCCCTCTTCTTCATCCCCCCGCACCCCCCTCCTCCATGTCCTCCATGTCCTCCATGTCCTCCTTTGACTTTTTTCCTCACTCCACTTGCTTGCTCTGTGTCATCATCTTCTCCATCACCTCCTTTGGGCCTTTTCCGTTTCTCCCCTTGTTCCCTCAGTTCCTGGCCATGACAAGACATTTTCTGTCAGTTGAAATCCTTTGGCAGTCTGATTTACACAGCTTTGTTGATTGGGGTTTCTTCCAGGCGAAACCCCAACTAAAAACGCACCGTAAACAGGCTTTAGTATTTAGCGGAAAACCACCCAATCTGGCAACCGCAAGCTGCCTGTCTGTCACCCCAACAATGACATCACTATCAGTCATCACAGCAACATGCTAGCACACATGGACGAAGAGGGCAGCGCTAGTAGTTCCCGACGCTATATTACATGGTCACGTGTGTCTTGTGATTTCTAACTTTTTATTTATTGGAAAAATTACAATATCAAATATCAAATATCAATTACATTTTTTTTTACAAAAAACAAAAAGGTGTTTTTTGATATCAATATCGCAATATCAACCCCCAAAAATATCGATTATCATGTCGAATTTGAAAAGTAAGTTATCTCCCATCACTAGTTCATTCAGAATTTGTTCATTGTAGAAAGTGTATTTACATTATTACGAACAAAAGGAAGCTGTTTTTAATTATGCTGTTCTTTTCAATTTTCTGATGCAAAATTCTCCTTAATGCACGGTAAAACATTTCAGCGAGATGCACTGCGCCTGTGTTCTCTATCTTCTTAAACATCCGGTGATTTCTCAAAAGCTCAAACAATTTCAAGTATTGGTGTTGAATTAAATTTCTTTTGAAAAATGGACACAAATGGAAACCTCAACCAAAAGGGGCGACTCACCAGCCTGGCAAATCGCTGAGCCTCGCTGACTCTCTCGACCAGCATCATCACTTCCTCCTCCTCCGTAGGGAATTCTGGGAGTTTCTTTCCAATTAAGGTTTCAATTCGCTGAAAAAGCTCCACATCGTATCTGGGACAACACAACATGTGCAAGTCAGCACACAAATCTTATCACAACTTATTCAGTACAAGAATAAAGTGAAACTTTACAAGACTGATGAAGAAAATGAATTTATTAAAGAGATAATCAGATGCACAGTGAAGTCTGGGCTAATGGAGAGGCAGAACTTACTGCGTGACAAAGGTGATGGACTTCCCAGACCGTCCTGCTCTGGCAGTTCGTCCAACTCTATGGATGTAGTCCTAATAGAACAAGATGCGTTGTAAATGTATTCAATTCACGCACAATAAGTGAAGTCATCCAACCACCTCGGTACCTTGGAATGAGTGGGGATGTCGTAGTTGATGACGCAGTCAACATGAGGGATGTCGAGTCCACGGGATGCAACGTCAGTGGCCAGCAGCACGGAGCGGGATTTTGCCTTGAACTTGTTTAGAGATCCCAGGCGCTTATTCTGATATGAACAAAAAGAGAGAAAAATCGGAATGAAAATAGATGAAATTTCGTGAATAAAGTCGACATAAAAAAACACGAAATTTCACAAATAAAATCGACGTAAAAAAGATGAAATTCGCGAATAAAGTTGACATAAAAAGATGAAATTTTGTGAATAAAGTTGACAAAAAAGACAGAATTTCGTGAATAAAGTCGACGTAAAAAAAGACAAAATTTTGTGAAAAAAAAGACAAAATTTCGTGAATATGGTAGAAATTTCAAGATCAATTCATGGCATTTGCGCACCATCATCACTTGACAACATGTCTTCTGTGGAACAACTTGTGAAATTCTACTTCAATATTGGGTTTAGTAACAAGGAAATCCTTTCCCTTCTAGCACACAGACAAAGTGTGGTAATAAGTATTAGGACATTGAAATGACTGTGTCGAACTTTACATCTGTTCAGAAGAATAAAACAGACAAACTTGGAGGAGGTTGCCACCTTCATGTAGAACGAGATAGCTGGAAATGGGCAGATGCAAGGATATCCAATAAGACAACTGATCAAGTTAATTGACCCTGAAGGTGTGGAGCACAGACGAGCAAAGAATGTTTGTTTTCTCTTCTTGGGGCCCTAATCCTCTTGCATGGATTTTGGACAGCAGTTTAAACATTTGCTTTAATCTTTGAAAGGGTGGGGACTGTGCTGCCAGTCCTTAAAGACAAAGACCTGCCTACCTTCCAAGAGTTTAGCGCTTCATGTGTGTAATATGTGGAAATCTTTGATTAGAAACAGCAACATCAAGTGGTTACGTTTTAGATTGCAGCGTCTTTCATTCCTCCGCCCCGCCCCCAAGCTTGCCAGTGAACTACAGTGGCCTGCGCACACAAACCTGGATACCTCATCCAACTTCTTCATTGGTTTATTTGAGGATGCCAGTCGCCATAAATACAAACCGCGCTGTCAGGCAGCTGGATTGTCCACACCAGGCTTCCTTAGAAATATGGTGGTGCAAGATGGCAGCTAACTGGGAGCCTTTTTGATCCATAGATATTCTTATACATAAATAAGAACTGTTCAAAGGGTAGGAAAACCAAATTACATTTATTGTACTGTGGGTACACACTTCAATTTATGTATTTATGGGCAGTATATGAAGCTTTTACCAATATAAAAATCATAAATTAAGCCTAATTTTACACATTGGACCTTTAACATTTAGACTGTGGATCTGTGGATGAGTTCAGCCCTACCTGACTCATCTGGCCGTGGAGAGGGATCGCTGTGATGCCGAGATTTCTCAACAACAGTGCCAGCCTCTGGGCATTGTTGCACGTGCTGCAGAAAATGATGAACGAGTTGCCAGCAAGTTCGTTCAGGATGGAAACCAGGTAACAGTCCTGCAGAGGAAATGCACAGGAACATTTAAAAAAAACCCAAAAAAACAAACTGGTTTTACTTAAAAAAGAACCATTACAGAGCTGCTACAGTGTTTTCATATTAAACCACGAAACAATGCACGATTGCCTGTAACCTACCTTGAACTTTGATGGTATGAAAATGTAGTACTGCTGAAGTTTGTCTACTGTGGAGTATTTGCTCGAGACTGCACACTTGACAGGGTCTTTCAGGGCTGCTCTCTGTAGTTTCTGGACCTGTAAATCAAAGGAAAAGTATGCATTGTGAGCCTCCATTAGCTCTCCTGACAATTAGCAGAACCTGAAATACACAAAACAGGGACACCACCTACCTTTTTGGTCATAGTAGCGGAGAACAAAAAAGTGCGTCTATCTCGAGGAATCACCTTCAAGATTTTATCCACCTGTGCGCGCACACACACACACACACACACACACACACACACACACACACACACACACACACACACACACACACACACACACACACACACGTTATTAATTTGTTTCTGATACATGTCATAGTTCCTTATCGAAGTCTGCCAAAATAAGAGGAAGGTAAAATTAAAAACACTGTCTACTGATGAAAATTTTTGGGAAATGAGACAATCAGAAAAATCTTGAAACTTTTACATTGTAGCTTGGATATAATTTTCTTACATATATCTTTAAAACTATTGTATTTTCTGCTCTTAAAAAATAAAACTACATAATGTGAAATACAAAACAATCTGCTCTGTTGAATGATTTCATTACAAACTGGTATTTTCATCCTTCAGAAAAAACTTGAAAAACTAGCTTGTTGTGAAAATAAAGGGCTACGTATGGACAATTACACATCATGGAACTTCTCCTGTTCCACGAGCTGGTGGGATATTAAGTCTGGAGGGACCCACCTCCGTCTCAAAGTCCATATTAAGGATTCGATCTGCTTCATCCATCACCAGGAATTTCAGAGCTCGCAGTGAGAAGCCCTTTGTGTTCTCCATGTGGTCTATCAAGCGGCCAGGTGTTGCTATAAGAAGAAAGAATGCAATGCATCACATTTATGCCAAAAGAGACAGAGAAGAATAATGCATCTATTTCAAGTGCAAAGCAAGCTTGAATGTATGGGAAACATATTGCTGTGTTCACATGGCTGTGTTAAAATCTGATCTCCATGTAAATATCCATCTGTGAGGGCCACTTACTTTCAAATTGTATCGTGCAAAATTGTACAGTGTAGTACAAATATCTTTAAAGATTTCAAGATATTAAAGATACATTAAGATAGATATAAGATGAAGATATGCACAGTTTACTATTAGTTCAACAAAGAGGACAAAAGTCAGCGCTAATACAAAACAATGGTGACGGTTCTATTACCAATAACAATGTGTGGTTTTTTAGCCAACACCAGAGACTGGGACATCATATCGATTCCTCCAACTATGACAGCTGGGAAAAGAAAGGGGAAAAAAAGGATGAGTGCCAGAAACAAAACCACAGAAATCAAATCCATCAATGGACACGTACCACACTTGACACCAATGCTGGAGCCGAGGGCCTCAAACTGCTCAGATATCTGGAACGCCAGCTCCCTGGTCGGGGTGAGGACCAGGGTATGAAGCCTCTGGGGTGAGGCCAGCAGTGATTGGAGGATGGGCAGAGCGAAGGCGCCAGTCTTTCCCGAGCCAGTCTCTGCTAGGCCAATCACATCCTTCCCTTCAGAGCAACAAGGCAAATGCAAATGTTAATGAAACTGCGTGCGGTGAACAGTATTGGCCAGTAATCAATTACTAAGCAATCCACTACTGTAATTAAACTCCCTTTTTTTTTTAATTTTTTTTTTTTTAATATACCGGAGTAATGTAATGGGATTACTGTGGTAAAACTGGTAATTGTATCATAATTACTTGATCAAGTAATGATTCTGTGACCTTTCCGAAATATTTTGCAAGATAAAAACATCTCATTATCCACAAATGTCTGAAATTTAGAAAGACAACGATGTCGTTGATTATTTTAATAATATGGGCTGTGCGAAAGGCACCTGTGCTGTGCATGAGTTTGTTCTATGAAATGTGCAGTTTGTGTACAGAGAGCAAACATTGAGCAAACATGCCTGTATACAAAACTAGAATTTCATTTAATTATGATCTTTTGAGTGCTTAAAGTTCGATGGTATTCACTGTATATGTACATCATCACCTACTTTTGATTCTCAAAGCAATACAGGCACACGAAGAGTTCATTTTCAACTCAATACATTGCACTGGGCTTTGAGTCTAAATTCAAAAATTCTACATTTCGTTCTTCATGGGACGGTTGCCAACCCTCCCAGCTACATCTCACTAGAAAGACCTTTACTTGAACTACCGGTAGTGATGCAGTTTTGTTCACACGCATGGATGTGGTGGCTCTGTTGTCGTCGGTCAGCTGATAGGCAGCCTTGCCGCCCTGCACTCACCTTGTAGGGCGACTGGAACAGCTTCCACCTGGATCTTGGTTGGACTCTTCCATCCAAGCTGGTCACACGCCTCGCAAAGAACCTCGGTCACACCCTGTGGACGGCGAAAACCCAACACCATGAGTCGCTGATAGTATCAGAATTAGGCTTTTGAAATTCTGACAACTAGAGGAGAATTTAAAGGGAAAATGACTTAACATTAGCCAGCCAACACAAACTGCTAAAGCAGAGCGTGGGTAGATGGTACAACAAGTTTTTATAATTCGCGTTAACCTACCAAGTCCTTAAAGGTTTTCGCTGTCTCCTCATTTGGCGTGTTATTAACGTTTCCGACTGTTTCGTCTTCTTCACCACTCGACCCTCCGACTGTTTCTTCTATGTTTTCCTTCATGCTTTCCTCCGCGTCCGCCATGCTGCAAACCCAACGTGTCGTCAGGCGCCCACTGCGCAGATGCGGAAACTAGTAACTCTGGCCGCGAGAGGTGATGGGAATTGATGTTTTTTTTTTTTTTTTGTTTTTTTTTTAACAACTCGTCGCGTATCTGCTGACCTAGCTACGGAATCTTACAACACAGATAATAAATAAATAAACAAATAGTGGGAATTATATAGATACGTTGTACTCTTAAAAGTATTAAAAATACATATCAAACAGAACAAAATTAAAAGCACTTATAGGTACTTTGATTGAGGAAAGGAGACAAATTTGAAGCTAATATTATTTGGTATTAAAATTCATTAATATTATGAAACCAGATGAGCTGACGGGAAGATGCACAGTAAAATTTGACACACATCACTGTAATCGAATTGTAAAAATATTTAACAACAATGTCTTCTTAGGGTAGAGTGTCGCCACCTTGATACTGACGGTCCTGGATTTTCTTCCACATAGAGACGACCAACCATATATATTGCCACAGCGATTTGTTTTATAAAATCTTATTTTACATATCTATCATTCACACTCACAACTATGGACTATAATGCTGCTAGTTACCTCAAAGTGCATGTTTCTGGACTGCGGGAGGAAGTTGTAGTTCCCAGGAAAACACCAAAGCTAGCACAGCGAAAAGATGCAAACTAAACACAGAAACAACCCTGGGTGGGATTCAACCTCACAACCCTCTTCCTGTGAAGCAAAAATGCTAACCATTAAACCAAAATGAAATTCAACTTTATGGACTGCTGTCTATCAAAATGTTACTTTAATTACACTTTATTTGTTGTATTTTTATCAATCACTTGATTTTGTCTCACACGGCTAGTTTGCAAATGCACTTACTAGCTTACAGTCTCCAGACTTTGAAACAATGAACTCTCCAACAATGACCTCATCAACATGTTATATATGTTCAGTCAACTGTTATGTAACATATAAAAACAGATAGAAAGGTTTTATGATGGGTTTTTTTTTATTTTATTTAGGCAGAGCTTTTGTTCGTCTACATTCCAAACCTTTATTTCAAATATGTTGGGGAGATGACCGTTAATACATAGAAAATGATTTTGTGACCATCACAAATGAGTCGATCAAAAACTTGTAGAAAAAAAACAAAGAATAAAAACACTACATTGGAGAGAGGCAATTTTTTTGGAGCACAGGAAACTTTCCTTATTCTTCTTCTTCTTCTTCTTCTTCTTCTTGAATAGCTCTGACCAAAATGTTTCATGTGGGGATAAAATAACAACAAAAAATAAATCCAATACAGAAATGAGCCAGCCAAGACCGGGACGGACAGTTGAAACCGACCAGGGTCACTAACGTTAACGTAGCTACCTCAAAAATTCTGCACAAAACACAGAAAAAAATTACTAACGTCATTCAAAAGGGGAACCGAGATGAACATCTTTCAACTCTAGAGGAGTCCCTCCATCTCCCTCATGAAGGCTTCATACACCTGGTCCTTGGTCTTCATGTTGGGCTGGGACCCGGATCCTTTCTGAGAGGTGCTGATCAGGCCCATCTGGGCCGCAGTAGCCTGCTGTTTCTGGCCCTGCGCTCCTCCTCCCAGGCCGTCATCGCCCTTCCTCCCTCCGCTGCCCACCTTCTCCATGGGCCCCGGCGCCGCCCCAGGAATGGCTCCGCTCTTGTCCCTGCGCACCCTCAGCGCCGTGGGCACGAAGCGGGTGACCTCCGCCTTCGGATTGATGATCTGAGGTTTGGCGGAGATGGTGGCGCCTCCGCCGGCCGCGGCGCCCACAGCCAGGCCACCGCCGGCTCCGGCCAGCGAGGTGATGTTGGCCCGCTTCTCGATGGTGGCGTGGTGGTGGCCAGGGTTGGGGCCGGCCTGCGCGGCAGCCGTGCCCGGCGGCGGGGGCATCTGCATGACGCCCGGCCGCATGGGCATGGCGGGGGGCGGGAGGTTGCCGGGGGGGCCGTCCTGGCCGGAGCCCGAGCCCTTCTGCCGCTGGACGATGCTGGGGGGCGCGCTGAGCACGTTGGAGTTGAGGGGTGGTGGGAAGAGGGAGAGCGGCGGGCCCATTGGACGCGGCGGTCCTCCTGCTCTCGGAGGAGGAGGTGGGATACCTGTTGAAAAAAAAATTCCAACAAGAAAAAAGCTTTTAGCTCCAGATTTAAAAGGAAAACCAAATCTGTAGAACACAACGCTTTAAGGTTCACTGTGGCCCTTTGGTGAAACTGAGCTGTAGTTACTGGAACTTAGTTTTTGCTTCAGTATTAACATACCTGTACTATAACAGCCGGTTCACACCGCTAAGTGGAGACCGCTTCCATTCGGCGCACATGGTAACTAATGATGTCGTTCACACCAGACGCGAGGCGGCGCGCACCTCCCCTTGTGGCTAGCGCCATGCATTGGTTGTTTTGGCGTCTGCTCTATTTTGTGCACGAGCCGCAAGCGATCCATGTCAACTGGACGGCAAGTCACTCAAACATTGTGGCTACTTTTCAAAATAAAGCAATTTTCAAAGTAAAATACCGGCAATGATAAATTCGATCATATTTGTGTACATTATAACTGTCAGCATCAGCATCTAGCAAACTGTATAACTACTGGAGTTCACTGTTAAGAATCACAGAGAAAAGAGAAACAAGACACATGAAACTAAAAAAAAAGTGCTTATCATTGCAGAGCAAACTCATGATTTAAAAGTGTAAAAGTATGTTTACGCTAGGATGGTTTGCAGTATCCCTTTGCCTTTTTCAGCACGTGGGTTAGGAATAATTGGTGTGTGTGTGTGTGTGTGTGTGTGTGTGTGTGTGTGTAACGCAGACGTTTTGCTAGCAGCATCTCCCAGGATCTGCGGCGCGTCCGAGCGGAAACCCCTTTGAAACGTGTTTACCGAGCGAGGCGTCTCGCGCGGTGACTCGATTGGTTCGCGCAAGGATTGCAAGATTGCGCGACAACCCAGCTAGTTTTGCGTGTATTTAAAGAAAACAGCGAAACTGTGGGTAAAAAAAACCCAACAAAAAACAAAACAAAATGCAGGTATTTAAAGTATACATTGATTTTGTTCATTCTAGTTTCTGATTTAAAGTGAAATCTGCTTTAAATCTACTTTATTTGATGGCCGATCTGATTAGTGTCAAAGCCGATACGTCACATTTACGCTTCCCAGTAAAATCCAGCACATATTAAAAACAAAGTCCAGCACATTGTACATAATGACAAAAATCAACCGGATCCACAGTGTTTTCTAATCATCGACTTCCTGCCTGAACGTCTGTACCTGCTGTAATTGACGCAGACACTGGCTCTCTCTCTCTCTCTATCTCTCTATTGGGTCGATCGACCGGTAGATTGTGATCGACATATTGGGCGCTCCTGGACTATATGAATGTGCTAAATGATAGTTAAGTCTATAGATTTTCTTCAAAACCACTGGTGCAAAAAGGAAGTGTACCTGGCGGTGCTGGAGGGGGAAGTCTGGGAGGAGGACCTCGTGGCGGAGGTCCTGGTGGGAGGCCAGGAGGGGGGCCTGGTGGAGGACCTGGGGGCCGACCTGGTGGTGGTCCCGGAGGCAGTAGACGAGGCAGTGGACCCCTAATGCCCCCTGGCATACCAGGAGGCCTTAAAAATGGAGGAGCACCTGAGGACAAAAGAGCATTAAAATTATGTGAGACAAAAAAACAAATTACAAGACCCTAAAAAGCAGGTTAATACATTTACTCTGATACACAGTTTTGTTTCAAAGTAATTGTTCACCTGGCGGTGGTCCCGGGGGAGGGCCGGAGGGCGGACCAGGAGGCCTCATCGGAGGAGCCGGTGGCGGACCCAGTGGCGGAGGTCCAGTCATTGGTGGACCTTGCAAGTGTGGAGGTCCTGGCGCCATGGGGCCAGTGGGAGGTGGCAGACGCGGGTTGGCCATCAGGTGGGACTGGGTGTCACCCGGCGGTCCCTTGTCCTCAGTGTCGGAGCCGTCTGAGTCATCCGTGTATTCCTCCTCCACTTCCTCTTCTTCCTCCTCTTCAGGAACCGACTGACCTGTAAGCGTAAGAAGAACAAGGCTGTTAGAAACAACAACACCATTTTCTCTGCCACTTGACATATATGGTATAAATATGTGTGTAAGAAAGAAGTCTTTGTAGGAAAGTCGTGAGTATACGAGCACATGGTACCTGCCATCCTCAACATCATGGCCTGCAGGGGGGTAATGGCCTTCGTTCTCTTCACCAGCCGCTTCTTCTTACGTTTTCCATCATGAGGCGCCTCTGCAGGCATGTCTGCAAAGCGGACACTGCGCCCTGGAGTGGTTCAACATAATAAGAAGAAAGTTAAATAAGCTAAAGCGCTACATTTAAGTGCTAAAATGCAGATAATTTTCTTTTCAGTCAAATAAAAAAAACAAAAAAACAGCAACTGGAAAATATCTAGAGCAGAAGTAAAATTTAGGGCATTTAAAAAATAAAATAAAACGCATCTTTAAATAACATACACCAAAGTATTATTGAAACCTTCACCTGCATGTCTCTCATTCCTCTCCCTCTCCGCCTCTCTGCTCCTCTCGTCCACCTGCCGCTCGCTCCGCATCCTCTGGTCGCCGTCCCCGCCCTCGTCCCTCTCGTTTTCGCTGTCCTCTTCAGAATCGCTCTCATCGTCGTCCACGTCGTCCCGGTCTCTGTCACTGTCACTGCCGCTGTCCCGATCTCTGCCTAAGTCCTTGGCGAAGTCTTTCTCGAAACCAGGGAGGACCAAGTCTGTATGGCGGATGAAGAAAGATGAGCAACAAACGGAGAACTCAGCAGCAATGCAGCAACAGCACCGAGGTGACCTTTCTAAATTACCTGTGTCTGAGGCAAACGCACGTCGCGCTGGAATGCCGTAGAGCGCCAGCACCTGTGGCGGCGGAGGACCGGGTGGTGGTCCAGGGGGCTTTTTTCCTGGAGGCAAACGTGGCACACCTGGTACCATCGCCACAGCCGGTCCAGTGGACAACGACAGGCCTTTGCTGAAAGATTTGACAGGAGACGACGACGGAATTAATACTTAAGAGAATCGTTTGGTGACTGTACGTACAAAAACCTCGTCAGAGCGCAGATGAAAATCTACCCAAAGGTGGAGCTTTTCTTCAGAATGGAGGGTGGCTGAGCCCCTGGGAGTGGGATGTCTTGAATGTGGATGTTGGAAGGGGCATGTGGCATGTCTGGTAAAGGGATGCTGTCAACTTCGACAGACTCCGCATTCTAGGAGCACGTAAGATAGATTATTGGTAATCAAGTATTGCATCCCATCATCAAAGACACTTTTGTAGTGGAGGCATGCAGAGAAATGACAAACCTTGACTGAGTCAAAATAGAGAGCTAGCTGCCCTCTTTTGGTTTCGTAGTCCAACTCTAGTTTTCGAAGCTCTTTGTAGGTCTCTGGGTTCTCTCTTTCGTACAGCCGAACAATACGGTCGAACGTCTCACGCAGCTTCTTTCTTTTGTCCCTCAGCACTTTCTCATTCAACAAGGGCTGCTGAACTGGGTTGAATTCTGTTGACAACATGAAATAAAAAATTAGACATTAGAGAAGATAAAAGTCTGTCTTTTTTTAATGATATATATGCACCAAAAAATTAAAATCAACACACAATAGTTTAAAAATGCTCTTTAGTTGTGAGCCACGCAAGAGGATCTTTACCCATTTCATCCAGCTTTTCCATGTCACGGATGATCTGCCGGGGATCTTTCATCTTCAGCACTGCCGCTCTCACCATCATCCTCTGTTTCTTGTTCTGGTAGGAATATTTACAAATGAAACAAAATATAAGTGACACAGCCACACAACAGTGGCGCGTGAACAGAAAACATGTAGACTAGACAATGGAGAAACAAGTATGTACCTTTTTGAGTTCCCTCTTCCTGGCCTCCTTTCCTGTGAGGAAAACCGTGAACTAATTATTTTCGCTTACATTTGACAACCATTTCTTAACGCTTAGTGAGGTGGTTTCTAACAGGTCGGCATAGGTCATCTGGTGATGGTACTTACTGGCCTGGTCAGTGGGGTTCATGAACTTTCCACTCTTGGTGGAGGAGGTTGAACGTCGCCCCATCGTGTCGGTGCGTCTCCTTTACCCTGAAAAATGTTAAGTTGTTGTGAAAGAAATATTAAAATCGTCTGGTAATTAGAACCCTACCCCCGTGTGTCACGGAAAAAATGTTTTATTAAATGCAATTCACGACGTTGGGACCAGAGCCACCAGCTAAACTGCGCCAATTCGATTGCCAGTTTAATAAAAACTCGTAGGATTGACATTTTGCAGAAAAATACCAAAACGAGGAGAGGTTAGCAACCATTGGCTATCACGCTGCCAGGTGCAGGCACACGTATCACCCCCCCAAATGACACGCGTCAGATCAAACAAACTGAACCGTGGTTACAGGTAAGTAGAACACATAAAAGTCGACCAAAATATGCGACATCCAGCATAAAATCAAATGCTCTCTGGCAACATTCCCCTAAGCTAATATCGTTAGCTCATAGCGTGAGCCAGGACTAATTGGGAGAAACAGGGAGCCGATACCGGCTCATCATACCTTTATATATGTGAGTAAAGCCCGTAGAGCACAACGCTCTACTCACGCACTTCGGCGCCCCAAAAGTGAACCAAAACAGATGTTTATGATACAGAATTTGACTCAATCAGAAGTTTCTGCCCGAATGGACAATGCTAGCCGTTCGCCATGTTTACAGACAGCCGCCAGTAGGAGTGGGCGCGTTGATGTGACGTAATCAAAACGAGACAGAAGTAAGTCTGTGCCTCAAGTGTCCCCTAGCGGATTCATTTGAAAATACAGCAGTCGTTGGGAGAAGCCTATTTTGAGTGCAATGCAATGAATGCGGGAGGAAAACAACAAAAACATTTCATATGTAGTGGAGGGAGAATTATTGTTTAATTCAACCAATCAAACTTCCTAAGAAATGAAACGGGATGCCAAATATATAAACATGGATTTTACATGCAGTTGACCACTCTGACCGCTAGAGGGAATCCGAGGGGATAGGGAGGACATGTGACGCCGTCCCTACTCCCACGAACGGACCGACTCGGGACAGAGGAAAGAATACTTGATATGAATTTTAAGGAGCACCACTTGCTCTTGATTGTCAGTGTGAGCAAGAAACACTAGAATCAGCCTCAATACCGTTTCACCTTAACGGTGAGTTCTTGGCCGGTACGCAGGGATTTGAACCACACTTTAATAACCCAGTCAAACAACCACGTCAGGCTCAATACACATTTATTTTAACAAACACCAAATAGTTCAAACGAAGCAGTATGAAATAAAATGACCACGAAAACACCCCCAGCAACGAAAGGTATCCATGTGCGTGTCGAGGGAGAGAAACTGATGAAACGTGTGTCCAAGTCTAAATCAACCACCCAGAGGCACCTCCTATTCCTGCCTCTTGAGGGCACTGTTGCTCCACCTGAAGCGCCACTGTACTCAGGTCTCCTTCAGGAAGGATTCGTGGATTGGCCAAAACTTGAACTTCAAAGTCCATTCATGCTTTATTTTGACAACAATTGCAAATACATGAGTTTGAAGTGTCCCTGTGGAGAAGAAAATACAGTTTTTAACTTTGTGGAAATGTGAGTCCCTCATGGCCATCTGGTGTTGTTGTTCAATGCCGAGGAATGTCCTGGAGCAGATAACAGTCATAAACCTTGGGGACAGTTCCAGGCAGTACCCCTCGTGCCTGGAGCCAGGTCCTCTTGGGCTGATTCCCCCCTGTGGTTTGTGGGGAAAGTGTTTTCCTAAATTGGGTATTTTACGGTCTCTCCCGACCTCAAGTGAGATCTGATCATCAGGAGAGGCGCATCACAGCCAATCGGGTACCACCTCTGCGTCCTCCCAACGTGGTTCAGCGGACGGCTGTGCTGCAATAAATTCCTATTGTCGTGTTAGAAGAAGATGAGGTCCAGATGCGGCACTACACATATATGCAGGAATTGTTTTCTGAAAATGGCAAAATGTAAATATTGACTTCATTCACTTCTGAGAACAAAGTTACTGACTGGTTATGTATAAAGACCCCTGCTTGCCACTCATTCCCAGCCAGATTGTTATTTACCTTTCTGCACTCAAGACTGAAGACTGTCGTCAGCCTTGCCAGCCTTTGACCAGCCTGTCCACAGTACAGGCAGAGGTTGTCTTTGTGGCGAATGGCGATGCAGATGTTCCTCTGGCGTGAGATTGGTTCTGTCAATCTCCATAGGCTCTGGCTCCCCTTCTTGAGGTGGGGCCACGGAATTCCTGATGAAAGACACTTTCAAACTTAAACCTGTGTGTCTGCTGTACTGTAATTGGGTCCAAAACAACTCATACAGGCACCATTGGCAGTCTTTTTTGACCTGATATTCGGATAATCCTAATTAGTCCCTACGTTGTATTGTATTTCATAGTATTGAAATAGCTGTCAGTTTAAAACTGAATATAATGATAAGTTCACCATCGTCCTTGGGGGAAACATAAATGATTCGTTTTTTGTGCAAATAACTTATCTTGACCACAAGGGTGTGCTGTCGCTTTGTTTCGCTCTTTTTCTGTTTAATGAGTAATGTAACCGCCCAGCAGCACGTGTGTGAACTAAAGTGTAGCCGTACTCAATTCCCCCTCCCCCAAAAGTGTCTGATGTCAAAACACTACCATCATTTTATGACAGCTCCTCGACTGAAATTCACCCGACAGAATTAAAGAGTGAGGCAGTCAGTTGTGAAACATGAAAATACTCTTTTGTGATCTTTTATTATTCTGGTTACTCATTACTTTGGAAAGGATTACACTGGCATGTTGAAGTGCTGATCTATCAACTAGACATGATAACTTGAATATCTAGAATTTCAAGAGATCCCAAACACTACAGATATAAACCTGCTTCGTGAGGTTGAGTAGAGAAGAGAATATCCTCTTGTGACTGTTTGCTAGTATAGTTTAATACAGCTTGATTGTCTGGAAAAAGCAAGGGTGGATTATGGAGGTACATCAGCATCCTCTCATGAGAAATTCCCTTTCAAATAACACTGCTGCTCACGTTTTGAGTCACAGGCAGACTAGGATCCTATAATGAATTGTCTGTTGTTAATGACCACATTGGACCCCCGCCCCTCCTCCTCCTCGTAGCACTGCAACCTAATTGCTCCAATTCTACAGTGTTTCCTGTAATAGCATATTTGTGATTGTCCCTCCTGCAACGTCAACATAATATGCACTGTTCGTCTTTGGTAAGTAGGCTATAAAGTTCCTGGTTAGTGAAAACAGACAAACAGGTCTGACATCACCTTGGGAGAATGGGTTTGTCAGGTGTTTTTCCACCGGTACACAAGCCAACATAACCATTAAAAACACCTGGCACTATTTATTCATTCTCTGATATCTTGATTTATCAGGCAAACAAATGAGTAAAAACTGAGGTAAAAGCGGTTTTTTTTTCTCATTTTAGCTGTATGTATAAATGTATATTCGAATGTAAGATTAAAAAAAGGAACTTCCATGTCAGATTTCAAATTTCATTTCTAAATCTCTTTACTTAAACCTTACGAGACTCACACAGTTTTTTTTTTATCCAGTGACTAATACTGTGTTATAAACAAGTCATTTAAACAGCACAGTGAGATCATCCTGTGTACTTTGTGCCAGCATTTATAATTCATGTCCACGCGACTTGTGCCGCATTTCTAGCTGCGCTGCTGTTATCGTATTCAAACAGTTAAACAGTTTAAAGTAATTCATTTCCCTCCACATTATGTTCAGTGCATTAGCTTTGCCTGGGACAACTTTTAATGTCTGCCCTTTTTTGACACACAAGAACACATGACCTGAAGTTATTACATGGGATAAATCTTTACATGAAACACAAACAACATGTAGCAGGAATATTTTTAAGTTTGTATATATATATATGAAATACTTATTTGTAGACAGCTTTCGTGGACAATGATGCTCTTAATAATATTAATCTCTAAGTGGCATGTAGAGGAGAACTTGAGGAGAACTGGTGTTATCAGGAAGTAGGACCCGTGTTTTTCCATTAAAGTAAGACCATTTTTTTTAGCTCCTCCCGCTTAACAAAAAAATTACATTACATTTTATTGATTGCAAGATGGATAGTAGAGACTGCATGTATGAATAGGTTCATAAATATGAAATATTGCTTGAGCAGTATGGGAACAGGGGTTTTGTGATGACAACTCCTTGACTGAAGTTCACACCATGATAGAATACCAAGGTAGTTCGAAACAGGAAATGACCCCTTTGAGATCATGTATCAATACTGTGTTTCTCTGTTTACTTAATTATTTGGGGAACGATTACAGTGACATTACAAAAGGTATGTGCTGATCATGCAGTTTGGTTCTGATTCACTAATCAAAGTTTGACCCAACTGTTGAAAATACCAAATACTAAATTTATTCTATCTTTGAAATGGGGTGCACTTTTTCCTTTATTTTCTGTTATTACTATGTTTGCGATGTATTGCAATGGATTTCAGTCTAAGCCAAGTGTTTCATATTGTTGTGCTTTAATGACAAATTTCATGAAAACAATAAGTCAGTACAAAACAATATGTCAATGTGATAGTTAATAGCGATTGGATGAACGTGATGAAGTAGATGTTTTAAATAACAATAAAAAAAGCATAATATATGTACAATAAATATAAAAAAAAAATAAAAATAAACACACTGTCGGAGCTAAATGGCATCACTCACACAGCAAGTCCATCTTTATAAATACAGTAAGTAGATGCTGGGTTCGGAAACCTTTCACTCTGTCATAACACAGAGTAAGAGCAGCGGTGAAGTAGGTGTTGGTGAGGGAACTCGGGCTAATAAATCATCCAAGGGTCCAACCAATGACTCTCAGTGATGATTGTCTGAGGCGTCTCATACACCTGGCTGTTATCATCGGGGAACGCTTCATCTTCGTCATCCGAGCTGCTCTTCCCGGTGCTGTCCCACCTCAGGCGGGACTTCTCCTCCTCCTTGCTCACCTCGTCGTGGCACAGCTTGCACACCCTCTGTTTCTCGGTGGGGCTGATGTGGCGGATCACCACCTTCTGCTTGGAGCACGAGTCGCACACCAGGAAGCCGCACCTGCGGCAGTGGTGGCGGCGCACGGCCACGGTGAACTTGGCAAAGCAGCGCAGGCACCGCTCGGAGGTGCCGTCCGGGATCCAGGTGACGGCGTAGTCGGAGGCTGGTCGCTGGGTGGCGCCCTGCACCAGGCTGGCCTGGCAGCTCTGGATGTTGGCCATCCAGGCCCGCTTCTCATCGAAAGTGGCCGCCGACACGAAGAAGGACTTGGCCGGCGTGCGGATCAGCCACTGGTTGCGCATGACGTCACCGTCCTCCATGTCCTGCAGCTGGATGTCCTCTGGGGAGACAGTGAGGACGGAACCTCGTGCGTCATTTTCAGGATTTATACGCCTGAGTTGAAATTCCAGCCAACTCTAGGTTTTTGAATTCTATTCATTCATTCGTGTTTCTGTACTATTTATTTATCCATCCATCCAATCATCCATTTTCAATACCTGCTTCTTCCTGCACTAAGGGTTGCAAGGCATTTATCCATATGTACTTTTTTAATTTTAACTTTACTTGTTTGTAAGGGAGGTCGCCTGACAGCGTATTTTATATTGAGGCCACTGTCAGACGGGCTTCCTTAAAAAATGGTGGCGCAATATGGCAACTAGGACCAAGACCTTTATTGATCGACGCATATTGTTATGCATATAAATGAGAACCATTGCAAGGGTAGGAAAACCAAATTACTTTTATTGTACTGCAAGTTAAGTCTTTTATTAATGTATTTATGGGCACTTACCTATATAAAAATCATAAATCAGGCCAAAATGTTACATACTGGAACTTTGATTCAATGTTCTTGCCAATCGCTTAACTTTGTCAAATGGAAAGTCAAAGAGCGTTACTCACCCAGGGGGATTACTTTCTGTTTCTTGTGCCAGCGGCCGCTGACAATGATGCTCCCATAAACCAAGAGGTCGTTGAAAAGGAAGAAGACCTTGGGGGCGGGCCGTCGCCGGCACTGCTTGACCAGGCGGCCGTGGCCGATCAGGACCCGACCCGGCTTGGACAGAGGACTTCCTGACGCGAACGAGCTCTCCACCGCCTTGATGCGCTCGGTGTTCTTCTTGTCAAAGGCCACGCTGTCCATCCTGGTGCTCGTCGCTGAAGCCAAGGGAGCGAAACTAACACAGACTGACTGACTGACTGACTGACTGGCTGGCTGAATGACCGACTCGTGTTTCTGACTGCAACCTCCGCGTTTTAACGCTGCCGTTCAGCCGGTGACGGAATGCGGCGGGAGTTTCCTGGCGCATCAAGAGGACAAACACGTTCCGCAGGAAGAGGCAGAGGCTGAAGGAGTTTCCAAGGAGGAGGAGCGAGACCGGGGTCGTATACAGGACAGCAAGTCTGTATAATACAGAGGTGGGAAGTAACTAACTTTGTTACTGTACTTGAATATATTTTTCAGGTGTCTGTACTTTACTTTAACTCCATAAATGTATGAACAAATCTCTGTGCTTTCTACTCAGTTTGGAAAAACATGCTGGTTACCTTTGTGTGTGAAAGTGTTTAAAAGGTACAAATTCTGCAAAAATGATTCACTTTACTGAAATTGTTGTTGCCTGAAGTTGAGCTGTTTGAACGATGCTCTTGTGTTGATAAATCTGAAATTGGATCATATTTTAGAGGGAAAGTATTTCAGATGACTGAAAGGGGCTTTGGGGTTACTGGTCAGTACATTTTCAGTCTAGAGAAAAATAAAAATGTAGAAAACATTGGTTAATATTATCAAGTGTAAACATATATGTAACAACAAAATGTACTGTTTCATGAATTATAGATTTTTTTTTTTTTTTTTTTTTTTTACCTTTTACTTAAATCCATTTCAGAACCTGTACTTTCTTACTTGCGCATGAGTAAAGGCGTTGAATCAGTAACTTTTACCACAGTATTCTTTTACACAAGCATTACACAAGCATCTGCACTTTTACTTGCAGGAAGTAAAAAAGGTGAATACTTTTGCCGCATGCCGACTACGTGTGCATGCTGACATTTGCCAGTAGCTGGGGGAATCTGATGCCTTGCCGCACTCGGCAGTGGAAAACAACAGTCTTGGCCTGATCTTCGGTGACGGATGAGAAATGATTAAATTCATCCTGGAGGAGAGATGTTTTAACCTGCGTGAGAGTTGGGTGCTTCTGCAGCGGAGGGGAGACTGACTGAACATTTATTTAGTAGCTGCAGCGCAAACAAATTCTCACCACGTGCCAGTCGCTCGCATGTCATGTGTCTCGCTTGTTAATCTGCGTAGATTATCAAACGGCGAAACTTTTATGGCAGCAGACTCTCACTATGTAAGCTGTCAACACAAAAACGACGTGCCATCACGGTTGACAAGTGGAGATACCTGTTCAAACGCACGTGTAAAACTGCAGTTTGTTTCTAGATTTCATTCACTTCAAGTGAAGCATATTAATATATTTGTGTATATTGTATACCTTTTTGTAAAATAAATACATAAATAAATAAATAAAATAAAATACAATTGGTGTGGTGTTGTTGTTATTATAATACATTGCCATTAGAGGACACTCAGAGATCTGCTGTGATTAGAGAAAGGTGTGAGAAGGTGAAGGAGAAGGAGAAGAAGAATAAAAGCAGTGGAATTAAGCTCTACCTTCATCCGTCTCTGGCTACTCTCTTAATTTTACGAGTTTAGGATACGATACCACAATTGGCCCTTTGTTGACTTCCTGTTATCGTCGCTCGTGTTGTTTATCGGCTTCTTTCGTGATCACGTCACCGTGACCGCCGTCATTGCCAGCATATCGTTGTCACGATTGTCAGATCATCATCAATTTCTTGCCTGTTCTTCCTCCTCAACACTTCACCGTAATAATAATAATAATAATGAGCAATTCAAAAAAATAAAAAATAAAACATTCCCACCACCCAATTAAATTGTAACACGATTTTTCGTGGTTATTGTGAGTCTGATCATATCCAAATTTTGGTTAAAAAAAATTCTGTAAACTGTTGCTCCTGTTATGCAGTATGGTAGCTCTGAGAATAATATATTTTGAAAGCATATAAAGCCTGAATCTTATTTAAATAAAGTGTCAGTCAAAGAGTATTAAAACACAGTGTGAAGCAAGCAATTTTCACAAGGTGGCCGTAAGAGTCACTGCCACCCTTCAGCACTGTGAGTTAGGATAATAAATGATGGAGGACAGAAGTCTCATTCATTGCGTTGTGTAACATGCACTTAAGTGCGTGACTTAAAATAGGACATGTAAACTTTCAGCACTGACGGTTCTGTTGGAGTTTCAACCCATTTGTTTTTCTTCATTCTCTTCCTCCTCTCATGTTATTTCACATCCCCCATTGATGGTCACTGCTGCTGAGCAGTGATTGGAACTCATCTTTTCCCTCTTACAGTTTCAAAATGCTGTCTGGGTTTTTAGGGGAAGTTATTCATAGCTCCTCCCATCAGGTACGTCTTCATAGTTATTCCTGTCCAACAATTAATGTTTTGGCCGGTGAGATTCAATGTCACAGCAAAGAAGACAATTACATGCAGAACCTGCCTGCCCAGATAGCAAACTGTTTGGATGAGCAATCAAACTTAGAAAGCTATTCAGGTCACCTTAGTGCCAGAGTCTGGCTCTAAATCAAAGCAGCTTCAATCAACAAGGTGATTGTGCTATGCAGAAGGGCATCAACAAGTTTGAAAAACCTAAGACACACTATCGCATTGAGTATTTTCAACCAGACTAACATCATGTGCACTATTGCACTGTCTGCTTGTGCTTCAACTATTCCAAAAAGAGCAAAAAGAGAAACATAGAGAATTTCAAAAAAAAAAAAATTGAAATTGAGAGCGAAACAACAAATGAAGAAAATATTAGATACCAAGTACAGAAAGCAGGAAAATGAATACAAATTGCAAAAAATATGCTCACATCCATTTAAACTTATACTTTCAAAGGACACTCGACCCTCCCACACCCACAAATCCAGAGACACACAAACAGCTACACGCTCACACACCTCAACAGACACACAGACACACCCATACACTCTATATACACAGGCTCACACACTCACAACCGCCCCAGCCCAGACAGACAGGAGGCCCCACCCCAAGTTGCAGAGCCCTCTAGCCACCCGGGCCAGAGCCGTCCACGGGACAGCGTGCCCATGGGTAGACCAAAGACCCCCCCGCCCCCCGGCGTGTTCGGACCTCAGGAGAAAACAATGGAGGAACAGGGAACTAAAACAGTAAATCAAGATAAATGGTATAAAAGCTCTGAACTCACACTGACTACACACTCACTCAGCATGTTACACCGCTGCAATTACCCGTGCAATAACGCACATCTACCTCTTTTCATTTTTCTTAAATCCTGTACATACTTGTACATACCAACTAGAGTCTTGTATTGTATTTTTTTTATTTTATTTATCTTAGTTCTTATATTTCAGATTGTTTGCACAAGGGAGTTGCCACGCAATTTCTTTCCATCTTTCTGCTACAGTGACAATAAAGGCTATTCTATTCTATTTTCTAAAATTTTCTGAAATTTCACATCTATTTCTTGGAAAAGTCGTGATAAAAGCAATCAATTGAAGCCCCTTTGCACTGTAAAAATTAATCTCCCACTTGTATTTTTGTCATTCCAATCAACTGAGTCATGTGAAAAATTATTCCTGTCCAGTCAAGTCTAATTAAGAACGAGAATTAAATAAATATTCTTTCAATTCCTCTCAGGCAACATTGATTATGAAAAGTGCCTATTACCCCCAAATAATTGTCACATGCTGGTGAGCGCTTTGATTCCTGTTTCTCACTTTCAAGAGTTTGCAAGCAGTGACATCTTGTGGCCACATTTTAGCTTAAACTAGCATCATTCAGATAAGATGAAAGGAGCACTGAAGACAAAAAGCAGTGGTTTTGAACCGGGCCGTTTTGGGCCCTAAGACTTAAAACCGATTTCGGCCCCTCTCCCATTGGCTGAGTTCTTTTTTCTTTTCTTTTTTTTTTTTTAGTGAAGAAACAGACAAAGACTGATCTGTGAGCAAGAAATATTCTTTTATTTAGTTTTCTTTTATTGTGCAAATTGACCATCATGAAATTAATCAGACTGCAGAAAATAAAGAAGCAGTTGTTCTTGTGGAGTTTTAGTAAAACTATAAAGAAAGATTGATGCCAGTTTTGCTATGTGCAAAAGATAATGCCATTCATTTCAATTTCAACGCTTCCCTGCCAACGATCCACTGTCCACATCAAACAAAACAAAACAAGAAAAAAGACAAAAGAATGGACGTTTTTTCTCTTTTTTTGAGACACGAAAAACTCAAAAGCTATGAATTAAAACATTCACAATTACTCAATTAACATATAAACATAACAGAACTGCTCCTGACTTCAAGAATGTCAACTTCATCCGTGAGTGGAAAATGGCTGAAATACAAAAAAAACAGGCGTGTGAGGGAGCAGTAGTGTGACTGGAGTTGATGTTGGGTGAAGTCAAGTCAAGAAGTGTTGATATGAGGCTTTTCTCCCCGAGTCACCAGAGGGCGCTGATCACCACAGTTGACTGTCCCCCCCCCCCCAGTGGTGTCCATCCCTGGCTTGACATCTCACCCTCTCCTCACTCATTTAGATGCTTGCACGGTTTGCAGAGCCTCTGTTTCTCGGTGGGGTCGATGTGCAGGATCAACCCCCTGTGTTTGGAGCACGAGTTGCACACCAGGAAGCCGCATTTCCGGCAGTGGTGCTGACGCTGCGTCTTGGAGAACTTTTTGAAGCAGCGCATGCACCTTTCAGAAACCCTGTCCGGGATCCAGGTGACGGCGAGGCCGGTGGACGGTTGCAGGGGGGCGCCCTGCAGCAGGCTGGCCTGGCAGTTCTCGATGTTGGCGATCCAGGTCTGTTTCTCCTCCAGAGAGGGCGCCGACACGAAGAAGGACTTGACCGGCGTGCGGATCAGCCACTGGTTCCTCATCAGGTCACTGTCCTCCAAGTCCTCCAGCAGGATGTCCTCTGGAGAGACAGTGGACAGTGTTGTTGGGATTACTCCATAAAAGTAATAAAAGTAAACTACAGATGACTGATTACTTGTTGAAAAAGTAATCTAATTACTTCTTTAACTACTTTGTTTCATAAGTAATCAATTACTAATTACTTTAGTTAAAAAAGATAAAGTGACAGTGGAGAAGGTCTTGTTTCCTGCGCATGACGTACATCGAACCACAATATTCTCTGATTTAGACTCAAAACAATGTTTGTATTTTCAGCCATTAAACACAATTAAAAGCTGTTTTTTTTCTTTTGCTGCCGCCATGCTTGCTTTGGTGCGTCGTCACATGTCAATGACTTTGCGAGCGCGGCTGCATCATCAATCTGCAAAATCGTTGTTTTTGGTTGCTTTTCTAAATTTCAGACATTTTGTGGATAATCGGACATTTTTAACTTGCAAAATATTTCACAAAAGTAATGTAATCGTAACTTGAGGAAGTAATTATGATATAACTGCCAGTTCTGCCGCAGTAATCCTGTTACATTACTCCGTTACTCAAAAAGTTGTTTAATTACAGTAGTGGATTACTTTGTAATAGATTACTAGCCAGCAATTTTGGGTCGCGACCCGCCAGTTGAGAAACGGCCCTCTTCTATTCTATTGATCCAGAAATGCATCAATGTGAATGAAACAGCAGTTCTCACCCAGAGGGAGGATCCTCTGTTTCTCGTGCCAGCGGCCCGTGATGACGATGCTGCCGTACACCAGCATGTCGCTGAAGAGGAAGAAGACCTTCGGCTGCGGCCGCCGACGGCACTGTTTCACCAGGCGGCCCTGCGTCAGCAGAACCCGACCCGGCTTGGACAGCCGTGAGCCGGAGGCGCCGAAAGAGTTCTGCACCGCCTTGATGCGCTTCGTGTTCCTCTTGTCCAGCGTGGCCAAGTCCATTGCAGTTGCTGCGGTTGGCTGGAACGGGACAGGGCGTGTAAACTCAGACTGCTGCTGACTGCAGTCTGAAGACTGAAGTTAAATACTGTGTTCTGGAGGTAGGACTTTCCACGTGTGAACAGGACAAACACGTTAATCAGGAAGCGAGAGAAAAAGTCTATTGGCTTTGTCGGGAATAACAAACAGCAGCGAAACAATAAGTCAGTGATATTATCATTGAAGAGCGAGCGGGAATTTGGGGAATTGTCCTGCTTGATCATCATCTAAAAGTTCGTGTTACTAAATGTAATCAGGCTTGGGGATGCTTTTTTGCAGCTGCAGGCAAGGAGACGCTTCACATCAATGGTGACGTTAATAAATGCTGACGTTCATGTACTGAATCCAGTGAAGTTTAAAAAAAACAAAAAACAACTTGAGGCCAAATTGCGTTTGATCTTCAATGACCGAGGCAATGGAGCTCCGCCCACCCAGAAAAATCTGATGTGCACAGCATTCAGGTTTAAAAAGTTCAGCAAATCCTTATGCAAATATGAGCCGCGGCCCGCTGAGGCTGAAGTCATGATACAGCACTGTAGTGGACAAACTGGAATCTTCAACCGATGAAATGAAGATGACGCGACTGATTTCATCACCAGATCCAAAATGTTGGTCTGCACTGAAAGTCGTCTGTCGTCTGCTATGCGTTCATTGAATTAATCAGCATTCGTTCCAGAGCAGTCTTTTCCAACCACTAGTGCACCATGAGATAATAGCAGGTGTGCCGTGGGAAATTATCCACTGAACTTAATTGGTCCTAAAAAAAAAAAAAAATACAAACATTCCATTGTGGAGTGAGTGTGCTTTAAAATGAATGTGAGCCTGTTTCCCACCCAGGATATCAACTTTGTGTGCATCTAAACAGGTTTCACACTGAGTGAGCATGAATAAATTCAGGGACCATATTGTCATTATTAGGCGAAAAGGTGTCATTTTATAACACCACCAGTGGAGAACCACTGTTCTACAATACTCAAACATGACGCACTTCGTTGCTCCTGTTGCTTTGTGCAAAGAAGGTCCTTGAGAAGTGTTGGCAGGCCCCACCATGAAGAGATAAACAATCTTGCGACGACAAAGAGGAGCCCGCGGCTGTTGTGACCTGATCTGTCATCACCGCGTGTCAGCCACTCTTACTGGCACTGACGCTTTGACGCGTTGACATGCCATTCTCTTCTCCCGTGTTGCTGCCGGCTCTCACGATTGAAACCAGTCAAACAGCCGTCCTGTTTGAGTCCCGTACCTGCATTTACACGGGGAAACTCCAGCTGAAATTCCACTTCAAAATGTGAGTAAAGGCTGTCTTTAAAAGACATTATATCGGCTCAACAGGGGTCAGCGTGTTAAGCCGATATAATGTTAAAAAAATAGAAGCTACACTTTGCT
The DNA here is from genome assembly GCF_046127955.1 of Nelusetta ayraudi. Classification (NCBI taxonomy): domain Eukaryota; kingdom Metazoa; phylum Chordata; class Actinopteri; order Tetraodontiformes; family Monacanthidae; genus Nelusetta; species Nelusetta ayraudi. The sequence goes on from NW_027466084.1 coordinate 3,753,011, forward strand.
TTATGCAAACTCAATGAAGGAGCATGAAAACATCTTTGACCTCTACAGCCTCTGATTTGAATAAGTTTATCTTTCCAATAATGTTTTAAAGACATTTCTGAAGAAAGCCAGGCTGAGTTGAGTGGCAGCCCGACCCAGACCAGACATCAAACACATTATATTGTGCGAACTAGACCTAACCACACCACTTCGAGCAGGTTTGCAAAATTATATACATATATTTTTCAGACAGTGCTGTCGATGCAGCCGACAGTAATTTGCATTTGTCTCTGGTATATTCCCCATCTCATCTACTTCTGCATATTGACATATTTTTTGAATATTATTTTACATTTCTTATTGTATACTAAATGAAATATGTCTCAACCACTAACATTTCACGAAAGTGCAATAAAACCCTTATTGATATTTTGATGTAATGTCAATAATGTGTAAAAAAAAAAAAAAAAAGAAAAGAAAGAAAGACAGAAGGAAAAAAGAAAAAAAAAAACCCTGTCCATATAGACGTTAACGGTTGTTTTTACTTTATTACTTTCTTGAAAAAGTTTATTTTATTTCTTTATTTATTTTTGATTCATTATTTTTTTCCCATTCCTATTGCACTACATGTTTCTGTCATTATGTACTGTAAATTTCCCCAATGTGTAATAAATAAAGGCGTTCTATTCTATTCCATTCTATTGAATTGTCTCCTGAGGGATCCCCTCCTAGACCTGGATTAAAGCATCAGTCAGCTCCTGGACAGTCTGTGGTGCAATGTGGCAACCAGTGGTGTATGGAACGAGACATGATGTCCCAGATGTGCTCAATTGGATTCATGTCTGGGGAACGGGCAGGCCAGTCCATAGCATCAATGCCTTCATCATGCAGGAACTGCCGACACACTTCAGCCACACTTCAGCCTGGCTTTGTCATGCATCCGAAGGAACCCAGGGCCTATGGTCTCACGATGGGTCCGAGGGTCTCATCCTGGTACCTAACGGCAGTCAAGGTACCTCTGGCTTGCACAAGGAGGGCTGTGGGGCCTTCCAAAGAAATGCCTCCCCAAACCATGACTGGCCCGCCGCCAAACTGGTCATGCTGGATGATGTTGCAGGCAGCGTAAAGTTCCCCGTGGAGTCGCCAGACTGTCACATTGGTCACATCTGCTCAGTGTGAACCTGCTCTCATCCGTGAAGAGCGCGGGGCGCCAGTGGTGAATCTGCCAATCTTGATGTTCGCTCTGATCGCGCTGAAGTGTGAGTGACTTGGAGTTACGTTGTGTTGTTTTGGTGTGCTCTTTATTTTTTGGAGCATTATATTTTACCATCTTTATTTCTCATCTGTTTTTGTGAGAGACTCCAGCCAATGATAGAGTCACTAAAAGAATTTCATCATGATCATCATCGTCATTGCCTTAAAATAGGGCATAGAACTGGTCTTACAAGATTCCTAAACTCAGCTGCAGCTGGTTTTTTCCCCTGGGAAAGTTCACCGAGAGGATTTGAGCTGCAGTGTTCTGGGTAACGGGAAAAATGTTTCACCTTGTTTTCCACAGATTGCTTCCTGGAACAAATAGTTTTCTGATTTTTCGTATTTACCAGAAGACAATTGTATTTTTTTTTTTTTATCTTACTTTGAAGTAACAAAAATTAAAAATGTCATAAAGACCATGGCTCAAAGTGGGGTTTCGTGATTTTAACATGACATCACATACTTGGTACAACAGAGCTAACAGATTAGGTTACAGGTAAAACCTCACCTCAGTCGCATGGATTTTGATGATCATCCTGCCGAAAAACTGTTGTCAGAGTGACTCAGAGCCTGTGTACTGTTTGAGAAACGATTCCAGTCTGGTTGAAATGTATCCATTTCATTCCAACCCATGAGCGGTGACAGCTTGGCTGCGAGTACAACGCCACGTCTTGATATTCAGTTGGTTTGCAGTACGCTTTCACACCGGTAGGTGCGGCTAAACTCTCCATTGGTTTCCCTTTGTTGATCCACAGGGGCTGCGGCTGGGAGCTCCGGACTCTCCTGGCTGCCTGGTGGCAAAGGTGGTGTCTACCATGGATAAGTCTGATATGTAGTAGTAGTACCAGTATGAACAAATGTACGCTGAGGGAGTCAGTGGGGGAATGGTATCACAGGTATCAAAGGTATTACACCTGTACCCTGTATTATGGGAAAGTCTGCGTTAACCTTGTTGTTAGCGTCCACGTTGCGGCGCTTTAGTTATCATGCAACACTTCTTCGAAGACGTTAAGAATCAGCATTTTTAATCATTAAATATTTTGGAGCTGTCGAAAGCTCACGTTATCTTAGCGAGGACACCTTGTGGTCTCGTCTTGCCATGGTGTCGTCATTTGCCCAGGATTCAAGATTGTGACTTCGCATTAAAACACCCACAAACACTCACAAAAATAAAGAAAGCTTTTTATTTTTATTTTTTCAATACGATTCATGATGTAATTTTAACGCCACCAAAGCAAGTCAGAATTAATATGCATACAAATTGGAAAAAAAAAAAAAAAAAAAAAATCTGCGTTACGTAGTTTCAAAGATTTCTAATGCAATTTTTCGGTTAGCGTAAAGAACAGAGCTCAGAGAAGGTTGTTTGCAAAGAACATAAAGCAGCTGTCGTGTGAAGCGAAGGGGGACTCCTAGTAGGGGATCGGGCCGTAGTAGGCGGTGTACGCCGCGATGATTCCTTGCGCGTCCATCATCTCGTCGCAGGCCACGCTGAGTTCGCACACCTCCCTCAGGCTGGTGTGGTCGGGAGGCAGTCGGGTCAGTGTGGGAGAAAAAGCAGGAGATGTTAATCGGTGCTGTCCTGTGATGTCTGACGCCAATCTGGCAGCCAGTCGTGCACAGACATCACCGGTGGAGATGTGTGTAGACGGGAGGGAAGGACGCACCTCTCCAGCTGGGTGAGAGATAAATCTGCAGCGGCCCGCTTCTGTCTCACCACCGTGGACGCCAGATCCCTCTCCACAAACAAGCCTGCAGAGCGAACAACTTCAGCGGGCGCTGGACAAACACTTGTGTGGCTTTGCGGCTAAACAGCCCTCGCAAAAGGTTTTGATCCTCAGCAGGACATTTTTGTTCCGCTCTGCTGCTTCTGAGAGGTGCTGCTGCTGCTGTGTTTTTCTGGTGTTAAACCCAGAGGTTGACTGGCTCACATGGAGGCACATTATGTTATTACATTATGCTGTATTTTACTTAATCGACATCAATTTCAGCCAATGAAAAAACAAAACAAAGCAAACTAAAAAGTGGTTCCCTTAAATAGAAGCTACAATCAACTACTTTGCACCTGATTGAATAATATACTTCGATATTTTTTTTTTATAACCATCATGTCTAATTCAATTTAATTAACTTGATTTTAGCTTAGATTTAGAATAGATACTGAGAATAGCTGCTACTACTAAGCATGCTTTTATAATCTCCAAAAATAGCAGGAATCTGCTTGATTTAAACTGATCCAGCCATGTTCTGCATGAATTTCAGATTGACAATCAACAACCACAACAACAAAAGTCATCCTACCATCCTGATCATTGTTGTCACTGGCAGGCTGGGAGCCAACCGAGGCATCTGTTGAAGTACGGGTCAACAAAAGGAAAGATGATACTGAAGATAAAGATCTTTCAGCACTCAACAACCCTCTCAGTGTGAGTGCTGGATGGATCACATTGTCTTTAACGCAATCAATGGTTGGTTATTGTGGAATTCCGGTCACAAACAATAGTAAAAAAACAACATATTATCATTATTATTATTTTGTTTTACCTGAAGCCAGACAGATGGCTGCCAGGGAGCAGAGCACCAGGATGGCCAGAGTCTTCATCTTGTAGCTTCTGTCTTCACTGCTCGCACACCTCAGCAGCTCTCTCACTTCTCTCTTTTTTATTCCCAGAAATGCATACAACCGCCTTTATAGATGAGCCCTCGCTATGATATAGCCTTGTGATTGGTTAAGGGATCATGTATCTCACACACCCACACAGATGTGGAATCATGCATGTCCAAAAAAAAAAGAAAAAAGAAAGAAACATGAAATTTGATTACATATTTGATTTTTTTTCTCATCACAGACAGACAGACAGACAGACAGACACTTGGAGAGAGAGAGAACTCTTTTGTTATAAATACTTCTGTGCATCTAATTGCTCTTCTCTTTCCCGAATTTGTTTCATGTGCAAATATGGATGGAACAAAAGAAGAAAAGGAGAGATGTGTTTTGAATGCTGAAAAGTCAATAAATCCATAAATGAAACCTTAAAAAAAAGAGTCATGCAGTTGGCAGCCCGGAGAGCTTTGCCATCTCCTGCACAACCACTCACTTTTACATGGTGGTCAGCCATTGCAAGCCTCAGGGGAAGTTCATAAAAAGGCAAACTGAAAATAGACAAAACTATGGGTTCACATTTTGTGGGACGGTTTAAGTCCAAGGTTATTGTCTTCTATCATCGCAAGCACAATTTGACCGTGCAAAGGACCAACACCCAGAAACAATCGTAGTAGGCTTGATGATTTACAAAACTGCAATTAAATAATTTTCAGCCAAACAAAAAAGACAAAATGGCCAGAAAGCTTGAGAGACGAGCAACGTGTCATTTTAATTCAGAAAAAAAATCTCTCCACTTCAACTCCTGAACTCCAGACTCTGATTTATGTCCATTGGATGTCTGCAGTCCTTTTGAATCCAAAGTGGTTTTGACATTGACGGTCTATAATTTCCCTGCGCTGGGCTGAGTCTGATGCCATCCTTCTTTCTGATTTTTAATATTTTTTTTTTCACAGAAATCAGCCACAAGACAGATTAAGCTTAGGATATTTATGTGCCATGTGGCGACATTGAAATGCAAGTTCCCATTGTGAGATTGTGAGACAGATTTTTCCAGATCACACTGTGCAGATATCAACGGAGGTTTGTTTGTTTTTATGGATATATATATATGCAACAGATACGATAATAAGAAACCAGGAATACTGTTTTTGTTTTGTTGTTTTTTTTGTTGTTTTTGGGTCCACTCACTACATTTACCGCATAAAATAGGTTCAATACATCAATAGCAACTGTGGCCAACAAAGGTCCAGATTTTAAACCCCCCCCCCGTTTCAGACTGCGTGGACTGAGTGTTCATTGTGACGCATATTCTCAATTTAATTTGTTGCTCTCGCTTCCTTCCGCAGTGCAAAGATGTGCTCGGTCAGTTCACTCCTACATGTTAAACCTGAACTTGTACAGGTTCAGACAGACTTGTCCAGATCAAGGCCAAAATATGAAGGAAGGACACAATACTTACCTTTTGTACGTTATCTACCTTTTTTTTGTCAGTCGATTAAAATTTTTAATCGCGATTAATCACATTAGTGTCCTGAGTTAACTCATGATTACTCGCAAATTTTTTTTTACCCTGCTCTATATGTAACTTAACAAGATACTGTATTTATTGTGTTTCATATACTCTAGGAAACATTGGAGAGGACAATAATAATTCCTTTGTGAAAATATTCCATTTTTATTTTCATTGGAACGTTCCAAAACGTACATTCATGCTTAAACTGTCCAAATATTCTCCAAAAACAAACCCTCAAACCTTGAGGTCTTCTCAAGCCAATGTTACTGACCATTAAGGTTTACTAACAAAACAATTATTTTTCTCTTGCGTGAGCGATTGGCCATTTCACTGTGTGCCCCTTCATCGCTTGCGTGTGTGTACATGTGTGTGTGTGTGTGTGTGTGTGTGTGTGCGTGTGTATGTGTTTGTATGTTTTTTTGCTCCATCTCTCTCGCACTCTGATACTAGATACTGACAAATGTAACGTACGCAAATATGATCGCATTTGTCAAATCTCCGCATTTTATTTTGGAAATTCCTCTTATTTATCTCATTGGTTTCTCCCGTGTTCCTTTGAGTGACTTCCTGTCCAGCTTGACGAGGATCGCTGCACAGCGCAAGCCGGCCACGCAGGCGCGCGCCGCTTCGAGTCTGGTGTGAATAACGCAGATTTAAAGTTAAACGTTAACTTCGACGCAAAGCACAATAAAGTGGATGTGAAAAACTTTATGTCCGCATAGATTTAAAACTGGACTCATAAACATTTGCTTAAAACGCTTCTGATGAGGACTCAGTAAATGACATTCTATCCTAAACCTCATTACACACGGAAGAACGGTGCTTATGTCACGTGTCTTCCCGCTCAGCGTTGCAGTAAAATGGGCACTTGGACAGAAAACTTCATAGACAGGAACCAATAAAAGGAGGTTTATTCATTTATTCATGCTTCCAACAAAGCATTGGTAATAAAGATTGACAGCTTTGCTTACTGTAGGATGGACAGTAGGATAGCTGAAGAGAAAAAGTGCTCAGTTTAAGGGAGCAAAGCACTTTCTGTTCTTGTATAGCTCGTAACTAGCAAAGGTAGTGATACAGTGGATATTAATATATGGAGGTTATCCTGAGTTAGCGCACAAGAGACTTTCTACATGTGCATGACGACTGGTTCACGTGGCATCTGGACCCCCCAGGACCGGCCGCAGGCGCCGCCACGCAGAGGGTGGAACAGTTGAGACATGTTAGAAGAAGAGAAGTGGCGCCGGCTCGACGAGCTGGGCGCCACACCTCTTAGTACCGGCGAACGGCCCGCACGGGCTTGGCCGGCTGGTTCCTGGCGGCGAAGTAGCGCTGGTAGGCCATCTGGGAGCCGTGGCGGTGGGCGTAGAAGCGGCAGGGGCTGAAGTCCTCGCAGATCTCCGCACGCCGCTCGGCCGGAGACTTCAGCGTCCTGGACACACGGCGGCAACACTTACCGGTCTGACCGTCACAGGTGGGAAGTACAAAATACTTTGTGACCGTACTTAAGTGGAGTTTTATTTTTTTTTAGGTATCTGTATTTTTACTTTCATCCTGCATTTGGACACAAATGTCTTGGACTTTCTAGTTCTCACGTCGAAAAACGATGATTTACTTATTATTATAGTTTGTGTGTGCTTGAAATGAAGCTATTTGAACTATGCTGTTGTGTGGTTCAACATAAAAGTGGATAACATTTTTAAGATTTCTTTGAGATTATTTTAAAGAATCTATTGAGTCCAGTACGTTTTCAGTACAGAGATGATTAACAATGCAGAAAACAACATTGTTATTGAATGTGTAAGCATCCAATAATGGCTGACTTGTCCGAACTATTACTGATTACAGTTTGGTTGAGCTGCCCATAGTATTCAGACTAGCAGTGATCCAGATGCTGACCTCTGACCCCTGACCCCTGACCCCTGGTCAGTTCAGTCCAGATTATTCCGTAACAACTTTGTCAACAAATATATTTTGTTTCATTGGCGGCAAAAACAAAAACATTTTTAGTACCTTCTCACTTTTACTCGAGTAAACAAATTGTATCAGTACTTTTACTTGCACCAGAGTATCCTTACTTTTACCTATAGTGCAGAACGTGAATACTTTTGCCACTTCCACGACCCCTTCAAATGCCTGCCTGTCTTTTACCTTGCGAGGGTGTAATAGCTGAAGCTGTTTCCTCTGGGCGGCTGCTGCGTGAGCGCCCTGTGTGGCGCCCTGTGTGGCGCCTGGTATCTGATGAAGGCATTGGCTCGGTTCGGGGGCACAAACACATCTGGAATGAAAGAAAGAAAATTGATGCAAGATCTGCTAGAGGTCAAATGAAGGGCGAGAGTGCATTAGTGAAGTGTGTGCATGTTTTTTTTTTTTCCAGAACAGGAGACGGCGTTTAATCACCTTCCATCGACTCTGAGCTTTCATGAGATTCTAAAGGGGAAAAACATGGGATCGGGTTATTGATGAATGACGAGTCTGCTCTGAAATTACACTAAATTCTCTGCACAGAATAAAGGTAAAGAAGAGAAGCGAGGATGACTGAGATCCGCACCGTAGCAGAGGCAGAGAGAGACGGCGGCACAGAGGGCCAGGACCTGGAGGAAGCTTCTCATCGTGGAGGTGGATTATCTGTCTGTCGGCTGCAAGCGAGGTGAAAGACTTCAATTATACCTGGATTGAAGACAGAGGAGGGAAAACAGAGGAGAGACTGGACTGAGCTTCCAAACTGCAGGAGGAAGGGACAAGAAAACCACAGAAACACAGGTTTTTAGACGTCCACATGGCTTGGAGTGTCTTAACTGCACTGTGGTTTTGTGCATGCAAAGTGCTGATGTAATGCAATCTGCACACTTTTCATATACCCAGAGGAGCCTGGACTTGGCCCAAAGTGACCACAAGTCCAGAGGGTTTTGCAGACATTGCGCAAAAATACATAAACATTTTCTGCAAGGAGAGAGTTGGTGGTGTTCTGATGTGTCCTGTAACACACACACACACACACACACGCGCGCACACACACGCACACACACACACAGACACACATACACATGGACGCGTTTGTACACCAGGGCCTTTCAGGCACCTCTGGTCAGGTGTTTGACACCTGTACAAATAGTTATGTCAGTGATGCCTGCATCACTGACATATCCAAATGTACACATGCACGCGCACGTGGACGCACACGCACACAGGCATGCGCGCGCGCGCACACACAGACACACACGCACACACACCGAGCTGCATACCTGCACTGCAGAGAGGCTTTCATCCCTGGCCACTGTTTGTAGGACTTGGAGAGGAGTCTGTGATTCGGTTACACTCATCTCAATAGAAGCTTTCATTGCACATCAAAAGCACAAGTCACCAGCACGCGCTAGGACACACACACACACACACACGCACACGGCTCATAACACCAGCACCTGAGGCAACTCTGGCCTCAGTGGGACAGACTTGGACACAAACAGCCTCCAGGCTCGAAAAAAAAGCTGCAGCAAATCACTGGCAGAGTTCTGGAAAAGTGTGTTTCAGGTGTGTGTGCGTGTGTGTGTGTGTGTGTGTGTGTGTGTGTGTGTGTGAGAAGCGGATGTGCGACTGTTTATTAGCATCCATAAAGATTTTTTAGTGGACCTTTCAGTCTAAGGAGCCTCGTTGCCTCGTAATTGGCGTCTTGCGGAAAGTGGCCACCTGGGGAAAAGCCGCAGGCACGATGCCTCGTGACACTAAACAGGCTTCCACTGTGCAGCTGCTGTGTCAATGAGAACTTTGGTTCCAGTGCTTTAGTGAAAAAGCAACTGTTACATAACAAAAAAAAAAAATTGAAAGCAAAAGAAAAGATCTGGGATGTTGGTACAAAGTTAATCTAACACTCAAACATTTAAGTCCAACTAGTTTACAGGCAGTTTGTCGATCCAGGAGCTGAGTGGCTTCACTTACCAGAGAAGATGTGCTGAGTTGTGAAAGCCTTGGGAATACCACTGTGTGTATTTTATCCAGAGGAATGTTTGGTAATTCCTCACAGCCACGCTTTTTATACTCACCTCTCGTTCCCCCACCCCTTCATTTCTCACCCACAGACTCCCCCCTCCCCCTCCTCCTCGTCCTCCCCCTCCGCCCCCTCCCTTCCTAGAGACTATCAGCCGTCTTTTCCAGCGTGTATCCAGACGGGGGTATTAGCTCACTTTCTCCCCAATGTCCTCAGAGGCGTGGGGGTTGGAGTGGGAAGCAGGAATAACAAGAGAGAAGACTGGCAGACTGGCACGTTGGCGGCCAGGCTGCCACCTATCAAATGTGGCCCAGTGTAGCAGGTACGTGACAGTATTCGCTGCTGTTTGCGAGCGCGGCAGCCCGATATGAAAGGATCATTGAGGGCCGAGACACAACATGAGACGGCTCTTTGATGAGGGAGAGTTGCAAATTCTGGGGATATGAAACATGTTGGTCCGATCTGCGACCGCAGCTCCTTCCAAGTTCACAGATGGAATAAGACACCTTCTTATTAAGCGGAACGCTGGAGGCAGAAAAAAAAGAAGAAAGAAGTAAATGTGTTCATTTAAAACAGGGGTTGGCAAACTTTTTGACTGGTGGGGCCACAATGGGTGCTAGAATTTGACTAGAAATATGTATGAGGGACATGTAGAAAACATATGCTGTAGCTTTAATGTCGACTGAAAATCAAGCAAAGCAAAGTTCCAAATAAAATCAGTGTCTTTAGCTCTTCATTGAAATGACTCTGAAAACACTTAGAAATGGATGAAATGGGGCTATTTTATGACTTGCAGTGGATGTCATTTCTTCAAGTTTGGAGGGCCTGATTAAAAAGCTCAACGGGCCGTAGTTTGCCCTTACCTGTCATTGCTGACAATTACGTTCAACGATATCCACTGATCAGGTACTTCAAAACCAGTTCCAAGTTGGATATGACGTTTTTCTTAAAAAGCACAGTTCCTGTCTTCTTCTTCTTCTTCTTCTTCTTCTTCTTCTTTTTTAGTACACTGAGGTCTTGTATTTAGTTACTCCCATTTCTCTGGCAGGTATTGGTCCAACTTTGGCTCCAACTACTAAGTGATATCAGGTGTTGAACAGATGAGATAAAACAACACACAAAAGCAATCGAGGTGAAAGTGAGTCTTTTGGTCTCGGATTGTCATTTTCCCATTGTTATACAAACAACACTGATCGTGTTGGAGATCAACCATGAAACTGGAGAACCGCCAGTGAAAACACAGTTATGCGCAAAAGACATTTGAGATGCTTGTGGTTATCATGAATAAGATCTTCAAAACCAGTTCAGCTGCAAAAGACGACCCGTGACGACTTTGCATGACTTACGAGTTACTTAAAATGATGTTTGCTTGAACTGCTCCGGGGCATGGTTTAAATTCTTTGATGGACCGACTCATGAATGATTTCTCATGTTTTCCTGATAACATTATTGTTATAATAGTATAATTTTTTCATCATCCCGACAAAATACGTCCCTCTAGCATACAAAAACATCCAAGCACACCATCATGAAAACATGCTTATTTTTGTAGTTGCACTTTCTTATGTTGGTTAATCAGATTATACCGACTCTGTATTGAGCATCAATACAGTCTGTGTGTTCTTAAAAACTCTCTGCAATTTTGTCGTCTTCCTAGCAACACGCTGACACAGAACCTTCACTGTTGCGGTATTTAAGGATCAGGTGAACTAACTAAATGGCCAATAATCAGCCTCAATGAGCCGTGCGCGCCCTCGATGCGCTCGTGTCAAACGTACGGATTCTTAATGGGCATTATGTAACTCGCCCGAACACTGGGAATAGCTGTGAGGACGACGGTAAACAGGGTGAAACAGAGGGACAGTCTTTGCCAGAAATGAGCAGGAACCAGACAGGCAGATAAACACGAAGGCAGACACTTAAGATGGAGATAAAGTTGGCCGAGAGACAGAGAGCGGGAGAGAGGTTGCGTGTTGCAACTCCTGAAATGGTTTTTGCTTCAGATGTATCCAGTAACGACCTCATCGGAAACCGGAGACTTTGAAAACATTACACACATATTAATACATTTCCAGCCAGCACAAAAAGCAGGTCACAGCCTCCGCTTTTATTTTGACCATTACGGATGTTTGCACGAGTCCAGGAATTTGTGACTCGTCTGACTCTAAATTTAGGAGTGTTATTGTATGTTTGTATTTTTGTGCTCGCTCGTATGCATTGCGCCACGCTCCCGTTTTCTTTTCTTTCTTTTTTTTTTTCAAAACCCCGGGGGAAAAAACAGCACTTTTCCCTTCCCTCACTGGTGATCTGTGCGCAGTCGCTACCCCGGCCTTCCCAATGTCTGTGCCGCACGGCTAAATATCCAGCTCTTGAGAAACGCCGTGAATGCACGCTTGAGCGCCAGAACCGCAGGTCTTTTTGCAGGCAGCGTGCAGCGCGCCAGACGCTGAGATAAATGATATGCAAAGCGCAGAGTAAGGTGAAAAACGGGATGCGATCCAACCCTAGCGAGAGCTGAGCGGGCAAGTCGGGGCCGAGAGCCAGAGCGAGAGCGAGAGCAACTGCTCGAACTAGCATTAAAAGGACCAGTGCGCACGAGTGGGAGACAATAAAGAACCATTCAAAAAAGAAGCAGGGAACAGAGAAGCAGTGGGGAAAGAAAAATCGTACTGGACGATTGGTGTTGGTGATGAGAGAGAAAAAAGAGTGAGGGTGTTGGTGTGGTGAAAGTGAAGGAAAGTGCCTGGATTCGTGGCGTGGAGGGTGCGGTCGTAGACGCGCCAGCTAGCAGAAAACACGGGCAGAAAACACCTGTCCAGGCCGGCTTGTATTGCTCCGGCTGGCTGAGCAGGTGGGCCCGAGGCTGCTCGGTGGTTTTGCTCTGCGGCTCTGCTTAGTCTATATAGAACACAGATGAACGCTAATCCTGCCAAAAACACGACACACCCTGCAAGAGTTCAGTCCACAGTTGGCAGGCACAGACATTCTTCCTTCTTATTAGTGAGCCTTTTTTTTTTTTTTTTTTTTTTTTTCTTTTTTTAATTTTCTGTTGTTTTTTTTTTTTTCCTCCCAAGCTTCTATCTGAATGTAGCGACTACATGAGGCCGCGGGTGAGTCAGAACGAAAACATTGCGTGATGTAATCCCGGCACTCGGCGTGCGTGGGAAGAGAACAGACATTACTCAGTCGGGACCGTCCTGCTTCCCACTCCCAGCATCCGGCCGTTCTGTTGTGTTGCGCTTGTTAATGCCGTCGTGTGAGTGGCCAAGCAGAGCAGAGAGAGAGACACACACATTGGGGGGGCCACAGTGAAACAAGTCCGCACTCGAATCTGACGAGAACCGCTGGCCAATTTTCACCTCTGCCTCAGAATCCTGTGCTCGTTTCTCTCATTTTCCCTCCCCGGACGTCACCGTCTACTGAGTTCCTGTCCTCACAATGTAGTTGAGTGTTCAGCAATGATTATAAGATTACAAGGCACTTCAGGTCTGTCTTCACCTCTTGCTACCTTTTCTATCTCATCAAGCTCCTGAACGAAATAATTAGAGATATCACAGTTGGGCTCGTGTTTTTCCAACTAGATATCATCACCAGTGCGATCCAGTGGCACAGTGCCATAATGCCAGAGGTCATCACACTTTTACAAAGGCGTCTCTTTGAAAACAATGTTTAAAAAAGGTCCTGATTGTCCTGATTGTTACTTTTATCTGTAACTTTTAATCATAATATTAACGAATATAACAACAAATTTGATTTAGGTTATTCAAATACTTTCACAACTGGACTGGACTCGTTTAAAAGTGTCTTTTAAATCTGTGGCTGCAGGAAAAGAGTGTTTTAATCGATATCACACATCTCCTCAGAAGTTTGCGCTGGTTCAACAGAACATTTCCACAGTCATGTCCTCCAGCGAGTGAACATTACTGCAAACAAAGTCAAGCACACAAGTCAGCTTCACGCAGTGACTCCACTCACAGCCCTGTGGGGTTTCAGTGCAGCAGCAGCAGCAGCAGCACCACCACCACCACTGCTGCCCCTCCCTCAGCCAATAGTTGCACAGTTGCCACTGCAACCCCCCCTTCAGTCTCCCTCATAAATCCCTCCGTGAGCTTGAATTGGGTGCAGAATTTACAGAATTTATCAGTGGCTACTTAATATATACATATATATATATGTATGAAAGACTTATGGCCTGATTTACTAAGATGAAAATAAGGGGCACCAAACTTCTTGCGCATGCTTATAGACTGTGCGATTGTGTTTGCATATTGCAGGTGATCTACTAACATGACTAATTTCCAACATGTGCCTGATTTTAAGATTTTTCGCCCCCACTCCCGCTTCCCATCAGAGAGAAAATGCGGCAGCAAAGTGACTGCAAGGGACACAACATTGCAGCCACGCCACTGTAACCAGGACTGTATTGCGTCACAGGAGGTGAGAACCTCAGTTGCCCTTAATGCACTCGTTCCATTGGGACACTCGGACCTTAAATCAGGTCTTAACAGCTTTATCTTCTGTCGTGGTACCAGGAAAACGCTGGACTCTAATTCTAGGAGAACATCCTGCTGAAAGGCAAATCCAGTCCAGCATCCCAACCGTATCCCAACGCAAAGCATATTGCTTTTAGGTTGTATGGTTTGGTTTGTCCTTTATGTAACTTTAGACCCACAAGAATCTGTTTACATCAAGAATGGTCATCTGTGATTATATGTTTGGAATAGGTTGTTTCTCCTATAATTATGTGGTTATTTATTCTTTGATTCTGGTGTCAAAAGAGTAGATAGACCCGTTCCGCCGTTAATATATATTTTCTTGATGACTGGACTCCACGTCAAGAATAAAAGCCTGGCGCCTATTCCCCCTGTAGCTCAGCAAAAGGTGCAGGAACACTTGCTGTCGGACCACATGTCTTGTGTCAAAGCAACAGTCAGTGGCTCCTGCCCAGATGTTAGCAGTGGAATTTAGTTGTTTTTTTTTCAATTTCATAAAAACTCCCTGTATGCCCCACACGTTCAGCGTCTTTATGGCCGAAACCTCTTTCCCAACTCGACTACAAAGGCGATGTCTGAACGCTTCAGGCCACTCAAAAAACAACCAATTCTCTATAATCCACAACAGCTCTTGAAACCATCCATCCATTTTCAATCACCGCTTCTGCTGCACTCGCTCATTGAGGGGGTGCGGAGTTACACACTTGACAAGTCTGCAGTGTTTTGTTTTGTTGTTTTTTTTTTCAATCGCAGAGCCAACACAGAAAGACAACAACCACTCACACACTCACACACACCTACGGTTAGTTTAGAGTTCGCAATTCACCGCACATGCGTGTTTTTGGACTGCCGGAGCAAGCCGGAGTACCCAGAGTGAACCCGAGCAGACACATGCAAACTCCACACACAAAGAATCCAGGCCCGCAGCCTTCTTGCTGTGAGGAGACAGTGCTTACCACCAGTGTTGGCTGGTAATCTATTACAAAGTAATCCACTACTGTAATTAAACTACTTTTAGAGTAACGGCGTAATGTAATGGGATACTGTGGCAAAACTGGTCATTTTATCAGAATTACTTAATACTAGATACATGGAACGATTCCATTACTTTTCCAAAAATATTTTGCAAGCTAAACACGTTTTATCCACAAAATGTCTAAAATTTAGAGAAACAACCTAAAACAACGATGTCGCAGATTGATGACGCAGCCGTGCATGCAAACGTCATTGATATGCAACGACGCACCAAAACCAGCATGGTGGCGGCAAAAGAAAAGCAGTGACTGCGATCGATGGCTGGAAATACAAGCATTATTTTGTAGTTCATCTCGTCCAAATCGAAGAATATTGTGGTTCCTTGTACGTTATGCGCAGGAAACAAGACGTTGTCAACTTAGAAAATCTCCACGTCGAACCTCGTAAGTGGTTGAAAGCCATGTTTACCGGTAAGTCAGCGGTGCTCTGCACAGTAGAGATCTTTTAACTGCTGTGCTTCTAATTATTTTTAACAATATGGGCTGTGCGAAAGGCACCAGTGCTGTACATGAGTTTGCTCTGTGAAATGTGCAGTTTGTTTTGTTCTCTTTGTTCAGAGAGCAAACATTCACTCATGTTAAGAGGACAGAGGCAATATTTGGATTTGCAAAATTTGCACTTTAATAAAGTTCATCCCAAAGCACTGAGCACTTACTTTACCTTTTTTTTTTTTTTGTTTAAACTAAAGCAAGTAATTGATTACTTGTTAAAGTATTATAAAGTAGTTAAACAAGTAATAGAAGCATAGATTAATTTTTTGAAGGAGTAATCAGAAGTTGGATTACTTTTATGGAGTAATCCTAACAACACTGCTTACCACTGGACCACAATGTGGCCTTCTTGAAAACACATTTGTTTTTTCTTTTCCAAATGTCTAATAGGACATCATAGGAAATGTGTTGTCATGTATATTATTCATGCGTGTGTTTCTAATCAGGAACGCCCAGGGATGATGCAGCTCTTGGCTCATGATTCCACCCTTGGTCTCAGATCCAGACCCAGACTCTGGATAACAAACACTGTCCCAGCAACGTGTTGGAACAGGCGAAGCCGTCTCTTTGGGAGAGGTGGCAACTCGAGCGTACTGTCAAACACCGGGGCTTTACCTTGGCCTTGGATAAGGACACCGTAATGTGCTGAGTGCGGCGGGGTAAGCAAAAACCGTAGAAGATTGCTCGAACCGCTAAACCCCAGCTCCCCACTCCTCCAAAGAACGATTCCATTACTTTAACCCATGCCCTTCAAGCCAGCCTCTCCCTCTCGATGTCTTTCTCATTGGCTCTAGAGGAACCATTCTGGGCCAATTTGCCTTTTGCTCAAGTATCAGTGTCTCTCCTTCTCAGCGTCCTGCTACTCTGCATTAACATTACCCCTGGTTGTATTTGCCCGGCACGGTTACCCATTGTGCATAAATCAGCAGGCAAGCTCAGTTTAAGCATGTCAGAGAGAGTGTAGTGGAAAAAATAAAACGCCGAACCAGAATCTACGAGTGAGAAGTATTTTTATATGTCATAGCTCTGAGGCACAAACACATGCACAGCAGGGCAGTCAGTATGCAAGTGCGAGGAGACAAAGACAGTGAAGATATCTTATAGGAGGGGAAGAAGAGAGATAAGAAGTTTCAGGAGGGTCCGAGCACTGCCAGACGAAGGCTGCGATGGCCTTGCTTAGGGCTGGGCGATATTGAACGAATCTTGTGTCTCGATATTTTAGAGTAGAGGTGTGGAGGCGTCCCTGAAATATACGGGACACAGTGAAGTGGTTTGTTTCTGGGCAGGAGGCTGTGGAGGCTTCGTGGTCTCGGTGGCGGCACGCAGTTTAGCACATCCTTCGTATTCCACTTTATGCCGTAGTTGTAGATGGCGGAAGAGATTAGTTGTTTTTTGGTTGCCACAGGTTTTCGACACACTTTACAAACCACATTTTGCTGATGGTCAGCTGAAACTTTAAATCCGAACCACCTCCAAATGACTGAACCATTGTTTCTCTTTTTACTAACCAGCTCGTCGTCAGCCGCGCGCTCGGGCACTATTTTTTTTCGCTGCACTGAGCCAAGTGTGAGACGGGCTGCGGCGGAGGGCTTCCACTCACAGAGCGAGAGAGGCGGGGCTCAGTAAACTCGAGTGAGAGGAGAAACCGTTGTGAACTGGCGGCTCAAGGGAAGAAATATATATATATATAGTAATTTCAATGCAGAATCAATTATATCGATATAAGCGATATTGTCTCACAGCATATCGCGTTTGAAAATGTATCGATATCGATTAAAATCTCGATATGTCGCCCAGTCCTAGCCTTGCTCTTGGCCCCCGTTGCTAGGATACCAAGAAATACCAGGTGGCTGCAGGTGTGGGAAGCAACGTTGAAAAAGAAGACAATAACTCATTGAAGTACAGTATCTCATGGAGGCACAGGATGTGCAAAACAAGGCAGTAACTCTTAGCACAAGCTGTAGCTTTTCATTAGATGAAGAGATGAAGCAGTCATTACAGTAATTTTCCATTACATCCCCCCCCTCCCCCCCTTTGATCATTAATGATCACATGAAAACAAAATGACAGAAAGAAACATCCTTAGAACATCAGTTCAAACACCCCTGAAAAGGTTTAAGTAAGAACATCATAACAGGATAGCACATACAGAAAGAGAACGGGGGGGGGGGAGTTCAAAACAGGAATGTCGACAGCGGGCACTCAGGCGAGGATAAGGGACATCAGAGTAGAGAGTGAGTCCTCTCAGCCTGATCGTAACATGAAATCCATAACCATAATTCAAGATTGCTGACCTATCCAGGGTTGTGACATTAGTGATGACATGTGTTACAGTAAATGGCCTCGCAGGTCCAAGCATAACGACAGGCAAAACTGAACCGAAACGGTGCAAACACAGGTATTTGGTGTAGGGAGGGTCTTCAGAAAACCACCATTGTGTGAAACTAAGATCTGCGTGAGGAGGAGCAGCAGTGTGAAACCTAGGTTGAGAGCGAAACCCTAAAATTTCACAAGTCTTTTCTGCATCAGTAACATGAGTCAGGTCATAACAATGTGTTCGCGAAGCCATGGTGTTTATGCAGAAATGTCAGAGGCACCGGCGTCTTCAGGATCAGAATCAGAATCTCTGTCTCGCAAGAACTCAGGAACAAACTGTTCCTCAGTAGGTGGGTCCAAAGGATATTGCGACACAGTGGTCTCAAGCATTTTCTGGACACAGTGTCTAACAAAAAAACAAAAACAAAAAAATCCTCAGCCTGAGCAACCAGACTCGCCACTGTCTGTGTGATTCAGGTGTTGTGTGAGGAGAGGTGCAGGTGGGTGGCAGTGTAGTGCAATTGTGAGGGTCTATAGGAGGATCTGGATGAGGTAGATGAGGTGGAAGGAGTAGATTGTCACAGACTTCTCTTTAGCCAATTGGCATGCCTCGGTCAGTGCGATAAGCTCCGCCCTCAGTGCTGAGAGGTGACATGGGAGAGAAGCAGAGTAAAGAACGTCAGAATCAGAGACAACGGCATATTAACCCTGTTGGTGCCGTCTTCATTTCAAGAGGCAGATCCATCTGTGTAAAGAAAAAAAAATCAGCGTTATTTCGGGGTTCGTCAGTCAAGGTCGGGGAGAGCAGATAACATCTAGCTCAGCAACACAGTCATGGGGGTCGCCATCGGCTGGAAGTGGCATTTAGAGATGTGGGGTTGAGGGTATTGCAGTGTTTCACTGGAACATTGGGCATGTCAAGCAGACAGGTGTGATAACGCAAATATCTGGCCGCAGAGAGATGCCAAGACAGTCTCAAGACAGCGTGTGGTACCAGCAACGTCAGCAGCGCGTATCCCACGAGGTCACGGGATGCTGACGGACCCTTTACAGCTGCAGCTGTGGCACGCAGGCACTTCAGCGGGCCTGCAGCAACCGGGTCGACCTTGACTGAAAAGTAGGCAACAGGCCTCAGATTGGAGCCATGCTTCTGTGAAAGAACAGAGGTCATGCAGCCTTCTCTTTCATCAACAGCTTGGATAAAAGGCTTAGTTGGATCAGGGAGGCCTCCGACCAGGTGATGAGAGAGGGCACGGTTAGGTCAGGCCTGTGAATAAGATCGCAGAGAGGTTTCTCAATGACAGAAACATTTGGAACAAAACTCCTGCAGTAACCACAAAGCCCTAGAAACGACATAAGAACCTTCTTGGTGCGGGTTTTTTTTGGCAAAGTGGTTCTGGCTGAGACTCGCTTGGAAGAAAGCGTCCTGTTCTGAGATCACATGACCCAGGAAGGTGACGGTGGACTGGTAGTACTGCATTGTTTGGAGGCTAGCTTTGTGGCCCTCAGCGGCAAGGTGTTGGAGGAGGCGAACTGAATCAGTGCGGCATTGTTCCTCAGTGGGGGGCCGCAATCAGCAAATCGTCCTCGTACTGGAGGAGGGCGGTGCCTGGAGACAGATGTAAAGAGGACAGGCTGTCGTGCAGGGCGGCATTGTAAACAGTTGGCGATTCACAATAACCTCGACAAAGTCTGGTGAATGTGTCGGGCTTGCCGTTGAACTGAAACCCAAATCCGAATTGCTTGTCAGGGTGGACTGAGCGTTTGTCAGGTCAACGGCCGTGAAACCATCATGCATCAGGCAGGCATTTGTGACGAGATGGTGTGAGGATTAGGCACGTATGGTGCTCTGGCGTGGACGGCAGTGTTGACCGCTCTCAGGTCTTGAACTAACGTCCTGTTGTTCAGCTGTGGTGGTGGGTGAACCTTTTTTGACAGGGATCGTAGGCGTGCGCACAGGAGAGTCAGGGCACTGGACAATGAAGCCTGCCTGGAGGACAGAGTCGAAAACAGGGGTGATGCCGTCAATGGCTTCAGGTTCCAGTGGATATGGTGGGAAATTGGGGGCGAAAGTCTGATTTGGGCGTGATCTTGACCGATTCAGCTCCCCTTGATCGGTCCAACATCGTGACGGAGTGCAGTTGTGTGAAGTTGAAACTTGAAATGTTTTGTGCACATCTAAAGATGGACAGTACAGGTGTCCCCAAATTGATCAGTTTGCCAATCAGTGGCAGACAGGCAGTGTTTCACAAATGGACCTAGGCGCTCCCACTCGCCGTCTGGACGTTTGGACAGGCGCATGGGGCCCAAAAACAAAGTGGAAACAAGCAGTTTGTCATTCACATCAGAAAAAAAAAAAAATCTTCAAACGCTTTGTAGCAGTTTGGTTGAGGCCTCAAGAGGGAGCAGCCGTTGATACACATGCAGCGGAGGCTGTGGAATTTGGACCAAGGTCGGCGAGGGCAGCGATCTGGTTACAATCAAACCGTCAGGGGCAGAGATTATGTTCAGCCCGAGAGCTAAAATTAAATCTCGACCCAGCAGGTTTGTTGGGCAAACGTCGGGACGGCAGAAAGCTGTGTTTTAGCTGTTTTGGAAATGGGCATGTGTCCTCCCAGTTATCAGTGCATGCAATGGGCTCACTCCGGGCCGCCCCAGTAGAGTAGGTAGATCTCCCGCTCGATTTACAGTGTGGGAGTTCTTTAGCGCGAATAACAGAGCGCGTTGGTCTAAGAAAGTAACGTCTCTGTCCATGATCTCCAGTGTGACCCTTGGAAACCTTTCGAAAGGAGCAGTTTTACACATTGGTAGGTAGAGCTAGCATGCTAAAAATTAGCATCAAGGTGTAAATCAGTGGATGTAGCAGTGTGTGTGGTGGGATTAAGAGCAGCAGGCGATTCTTCATTGCAGGTGAGCGTGCGTGTGTCCGCATGACTTCCCCTGCGAAGACGCTGTAGGTCCAGGTTCCGTCTCACTGGACCCGGCCCGAACTCTCCACCCACTCCTCCCCTCTCAGTCGACCTGGTGCTGGTGGAGTTTCTTCCCCGGCCTCTTCCACCGTGTCTTCGGGGACACTCTTTAACCCAGTGGTCTTGTGAGACGCAGGCGAAGCATTCGCCGTTGGCCGTGCGTCTCTCCCGTTGCTGCCATGGCCGGGCGTTGGCACTCTCGTGGGGAGGGGGCGGTGTGGCGGGGGGGCTGGTGGTGAGGCTCTGCATCGCAGTGAGTTGAACCTGGTGTTTTGTCTCCTTTTTCTTTTTGCCTTTCGCCTCTTTGCTGTTGCGCTGCAGTTGCTGGGCAAGGGCAGCATGGCAGCGGACTTCCTCGAGGCGGGCGTTGTGAACCCCAATGCAGGACTGGTTGACTGCGCAAGAAATGTGCGGGAGCAGGCCTCGTCTGAAATGGTAGGTGAGGTATTGCGACGTCACCGGGTGTGGTCGGCCGGTCAATGCCGCTGTTCTCCTTGTAGACGATTGTCAGACGACGGAGGAAGTCGGCAACGTCCTCGCCAGGTTTTTGCTTGCAGCTGGTGATCTTGGCTGCGTCAACCCTGCGTGAACCAAAGTGCTTTACAACAGATGAGTTTTTTGTGCAAACAACAACAACAACAAAAAAAACGCACTGCAAGACATTCAAAACGTAAACTTAATCATCAAATGCACTGCAAACAGAAATGCAGTGCAAAACACCAACGGATGCAAACCAAGAAAACACAAGCACACTACAACGGAAGTGCTCCAAACCTGCAGGGGGCGCTCCCAGAGGAACAGCTCAATGGAGAGACACACAGGTAGACTGAGAACGGCTGACTAGAAAGTTTCTCGTGGAAACTGACGCAAAATATACTCTAATAAGAGTCACATGACCTTGCTAGGCCGTCCTCGTCCTTACTTGTGTTTGTGTTTGTGAATTCGCAGGCTTTCCATACCTGCAGCTGTTTCCGCCAACAGAGGCGCATTAGGCATGTGTATTGTGTTTGTCCCTTCTCGGCCACCGTAATGTCTTCACCGCCCCCTGTGCTTTAGCAATGACACTGTGCTGAAATCCATTAATTCAAGAGTCACGCTCCTTTAGATAACATGTGGCAAGCTGTTTGGCGTGAAAGACCGACAAATAATAATACAAGTGATTATCAGGGGCTTTGCACGCAAAGTCGATCGACTGTGGGTTCAATGGCATCATCAAAATGTCATTTAAAATATTAGAAACATTATTCATTATAAAAAATATATCTAATAATTCAATCAAATGCACTAATGCGTACTGTGCAACATAGAGTTTGGTTCCAAAGGTGGCAGTGTAGTCACACCCACTACGTTTCATCATGTCTACTTAGACAAAGATGCTCCTCTGCCCTTCCTCTGCTGTATCATTTCAAACTTAAACCACATTAGTGATTAACTGATATTTTAGGTGATTTTAACAGGAATGTGTGGGGCGAATCATTTTCTATTGCTAGAAAGAGTAAAAAAAAAAAACAAGTTTGAGGCTAACTCATTTGACCTAGCTCAGTGAGTCTACTGGGAGTACATCTTATCTTGGTAAAGTCTGATCTAATGACTATCTTCAGGCAGAGAGACTGAGCCAGAGATGCTGCTGACTGGGGGGGAAACTAAATCTCTCAAATTGCAAAATCCAATTATTACAAAGAATCTCTTACTTTGGAAAGTCTTGCCACGAAATGCCCAAGGAGATCAGGGCCTCGCGTAAATGAATGGACACACGATTATACCTGTGCTTGGCTAAGACAGCCGTGTATCAGAGATTGGCAGTGATATTCTTCCTCCTCTTCTGTTGTTGCGGGATGAACTGGACCATTTGCCAAGGCATTTGACCTGGTTTTCTCACTGATATAAGCTCACCTTGGTTCAGGAACGTTACCTCACACTTCCCCATACCTGATCACTCCACTCCTCGACCTCTTTTCCTTCTACTTCATTCGTGCTGGCACATCGACAAGCGCCTCTGACATCCACCTTGCTCGTAAATGTGTCAGTGCAATTCCGTCAATGAAACCACCTGAAGGGAGTTTACGGACGCCAGGCTCAATTCCTGGCCCTCTGGATTCCTTCCTGTTTTAAATATGTTACGATATTATTCTTACATAACATGTCCTCTCCGGGTCGGTGGGGAGATCCTGCCTCAGGCGGAGGAGTTCAAGTATCTTGGGGTCTTGTTCACGAGTGAGGGGAGGATGGAGCGTGAGATCAACAGGCGGATCGGTGCGGCGTCTGCAGTGATGCGGTCGCCGTACCGGTCCGTCGTGGTGAAGAAGGAGCCAAGCCGAAAGGCGAGGCTCTCGATTTACCGGTCGATCTACGTTCCCACCCTCACCTATGGTCACGAGCTTTGGGTAGTGACCGAAAGAACAAGATCGCGAATACAAGCGGCCGAAATGAGTTTCCTCCGCAGGGTGGCTGGGCGCACCCTGAGGGATAGGGTGAGAAACTCGGCCACCCGGGAGGAGCTCGGAGTGGAGCCGCTGCTCCTCCGCATCGAGAGGGGCCAGCTCAGATGGCTCGGGCATCTGTTCCGGATGCCTCCTGGACGCCTCCCTGGGCAGGTGTTCCGGGCATGTCCCACCGGGAGGAGGCCTCGGGGAAGACCCAGGACACGCTGGAGGGACTATGTCTCCCGGCTGGCCTGGGAACGCCTTGGGGTCCCACCGGATGAGCTGGAGGAGGTGACTGGGGCCAGGGAGGTCTGGGCATCTCTGCTGAGGCTGCTGCCCCCGCGACCCGAGCCTGGATAATGCGGCAGAAGAAGAAGAAGAAGAAGAAGAAGAAGATGAAGAAGAAGAAGAACATCTCATCACCCTTTTCATCTATTTTATTTTAGTTTTGTTTTTTTTTTCAAACTATTGCATTACGTAACTTTATAAGTGATGTATTTCATTCATTCAGTAAGAGCAAACCTACATGTACAATCTGTCTGAACTGACACGTGTGTCCACATAACCAGCCAAGTGATCGAATCACATCGGTCTTTAAGTTTAATGTTCCAATTATAAGATTGCCATGACAGTTAAACATTTTTCGCAAATTAATTGATCCAAGCGACACGGTGGCGCAGTGGTTACCTGGGACCTTTCTGTGTGGAGTTTGCATGTTCTCCCTGTGCCTGCGTGGGTTCTCTCCGGGTTCTCCGACTCTCTACTGCGGCTTCTTTTGCTAGTCGTGCTATTTATTAACAAAACCATGATAATAACTGACAACAATAACAGTGACACTAAAGAAAAAAAAAAAAGAGATAAAAATGAAAAGCAGGAATTAGAAATTAGAAGTTGCCCATTGTCCATGTTCAATAGAATTCTAGTTCCCACAGGTGCAGCAACAGCACCCACACTGCAGTTTATGGTCCACAACTACCTTCTCTTGGCTATTGGTCTTTCAAACTTGTGACCCGGATGAGATGTCCAGCACATCCAGACAGCTTTTCCTACTTATTGCTGTTGCTAGTCAGCCAGAGATCAATTTGGTTGGACTGTGGAAGCACCTGGAGAGAACCCACACAGAGCTCCACTGCGCCGCTGTGTCACCCTGCTCCTTCAGAACTGTCGCTGCTTATCTCATACTCTTGTGAATTTAAATCCTGGTTTTGTGACTGAGAGAAAACAAATCTGTATTTGTTTTTTTACTCTGTTTATATTGAGTCGAGTGTTACTAGAAACACCCAACATTTACAGCTTCTCTAAAAACTCTGGCTTAAACGTAATCCTCTTTAAAATCAGTCTTGTTTTCACAATAACACATCTTGACACTGTCGGTGTGTGGTGGTGAGGACTGCGCTGGCTGATTGATGGCCCCAGAAAAACACTGCGCCATATTTCACCACCTTGCCCGCATCCCCTGTAATTTCCCCTGCAGCAGACCTGCGCTATTGCACAAGGATAAAAGTACACATGCTTCTAATGAGATTTTTTTTCCTTCCCCTCACCGGAGCAGAATTGCTTCAGGTTGAGTCCTGCCTAATTTGCTCTTTATTTAATCCTCAGGACTGCATTCCACAAGCTCGTTCTCTTCCTTCCTGCCGAAATCTGCGGATGAAACATAAAAATGAGGTCTTGCTCAAAGTTTTTTTTTTTTTTAAAGACTTTTAGCCTCAACATTATTTGCTTGTGGTTGGAGGATTATGGACGCGTGAAGGAGGATTCATAATTATTTACATGTGAGCTGTTAAATTTTAAACACAGTCTTAAAGGCTTCAGGGTGTCTATAATGTTCCACTGAGTCGGGTTGATTAAGGAGACTCCTTGTGTGAGTGTGAGTGCAGACTGGTGTGTCTAACGTGTGTGTGTGTGTGTGTGTGTGTGTGTGTGTGTCCCAGCGTGTCTTTTCACATCTGCACAGCTCAGCACGAGCTGCCGCTGCTTCGTCTTTTATTCCCCCAAAAAGTAGAAATACTGCCCAAATCTTTGGTTTCTTGCACTGTTTTCCTTGGTGCCCCGCTGCTGGGCCAACCCTAACAAACCTCTGCCTCACACACACACACACACACACACACACACATACACTGACTGCATCAATCAGTGGTCCCAAAAAGAGCCCAAATGATGCCGCTGGGCAATTGGCGTCCATTGTGAGGCGCGTGGCACAGACACAGCACATTGTTTGTCTCTTTACAGTCGACAGCGGAGGAAGTTCCACCACCGTAACTGTCACCATAACTGTGACGCACCGCCGCTCGCTGCTGCAGCTTGCTCACTCGCAGAAAAAGGACAGAGTCGGCTTTCGTGCGCGTCTTTGTGCTTGGCCCCTCTAGTTTTCTGAGCCTCCCGGCGTCCCTGCACTGTTTTCACGCCGCTGATCTTCCTCCGTCTGCTACGGCTTCTGTATGCTGTCGCTGCAAATTACAGAGGGACATAAAGTCTTGGAAAATGATATTGCTTATTTTGGGGAGTCTAAAATTTGAACTCTCAGCAAGAATTAAAGCAGACTGTGGCCGTCCAGTCAAGGTTTATGCAAACTGGGGATTCGTCAGCGTTTTTATTTTTTTTTGTATTTTTATTTGTTGCGGCAACAAACCCATAACAGTCACCTAATAATTAATTGTTGAGTATTACCATCAAGATATCAAGATATCATATAGGTGTTAGAAACTTAGCAATAGCTATCTTCTATGTGTTGGTTAACATCAGTCACCTCAACTTGTTTGCAACAAAGGGAGCAGTATTATATCAACCTGCATTGTCCCAGACAGCAGTTGCACTAAAACAGTAGTGCAGCCTGGTCTGTATTTTGCTGATTGGATTCATCAGCAATCCTCAAACACACACATTGTTGCATGGTAAATGCTCTCCAGCCAAAGCGCTTTACGACGGCCTCTCGTTCACCCGTTCACACACCAGCGGGTGGCTGTTGCCATGCAAGGCACTGCCAGCCCCATTGGGAGCAATTTAGGGTTAGGTGTCTTGCCCAAGGACACAACGACAGACCAGGATGGAGCAGGATTGGAACCGCTAACCTTTCAGTCCCGCTCTACCTCCTGAGCCACGGTCGCCCCAGGTGCATGAGGTGAAACAAATGCATAACTTCATTGGTCATATCCAAAGTGCAGTCCAGCTACATTCACAGTGCAGGCTTGGCACACAGCAAGAAGGTCACAGGTTCAATTCAGGCCTCCCAATGTGGAGCTTCCTCCTCCTTCCAAGACATGCTACACAGCAGCTGTAAACTGGCGGTAGGTGTGAATGCGTATTGTCGTTTGTCTCTATGCAACCCCTGCGATGAATTGGTGCTTTGTCCCGACTGTGACGCCGCCTTCTCCACCCGGACGACCTCAGTGACACAGAGAGCAGGAGAAGCCGTGGTAGAAGACGGATGGAATGAGCGGATGATGCTCCAATTTCTCTCACTTCTTTTTTTTTTTTTTTTTTTTTAAATGTACAGTAAAACATCTCATCTCTGTGCCGCCTTTCCTTCATCTTCAATCTCCAAACCCCAGGCCTCAAACTTTTCCCTCTCTGTGGTTGTCACAAATGCTCAGCGTAATCACATGCACGCAGCCACGAACTTCACAGGCCAGGCAGCGAACCAGCGCATCGCCTGCGCAAGTCACCAGTGACACGCAGGCACCGAGCAAGAGAAGCCAACTGCACTCCACAACCCCTGCGGCTTTGCTCAGACTCACTCTTACAGAGCTGGTTCAGTGCGCCGAAGAATAGATCGTTTTAGAACGAAATAAGTTGGAAATAATGGAACATGAAGAGTGGTGCAATTTGATTCCAGAGTGAATATTATCACAGTGCCTGTGTGTGTTCACTGCGTTTCCCCCCTAACCAAAAACCAACCGAAAGGCTTCCAGCGCAAACCTACAATTCTATCATTGTTCTTTTTTTCTCTCTCTCTCTTTTTTTTTTTTTTGGTCTTCTGGTGCACTATAAAACTAAATGAGAAACTAATGAGTCAATAAATTCTCCCAAACACTTTTTTTTGCATTTACACTGGATGGAAATGTATGTTTTGGTGAATTATGACCTGTTGATGACTGGTAAAAGTGCGCAGTCTTTCTTGCCAGCATTTCTGTGCAGGGTTGAAATCAGGACAGTGTGCCGTTCTTGTTTTTGTTATTTTTAGTGTGTCATCAATCATACAAGGTTGCTGCTCATCAAGAGCCAAAACACGAGAAGTAGAACAAACATCAACTCAGTCCAAAAACAAAACAAAAAAAGAATACCTGATGAATAAAGGCGTGAGATGTGCTGTTTATTCAAAGGCTTCTCTGCCCTCTTGTGGTCAAAACGGCAAAGGGCGCATGAATATCCCAATTCTAAAAAGGGTTGATTGTCGTTTATAGTCTGCACCTTATACTAGCATACTGCATTATACTGCATTTCCATGTTTCAAGCAGTGCGGCCTGCACGTATACTGGTACATTAAACATTCACTCACTCCTCAGCCGCCCAGCCCTGGAAACCCAGTTCATCCTCTGTGAGTGTGAAGGAGGTGAAGTCGCTCTCCCCACTAAACCACACACTTTATTCATAGATGCATATGGTATGCGTGTGTGTGTGTGTGTGTGTGTGTGTGTGTGTGTGTGTGTGTGTGTGTGTGTGTGTGTGTGTGTGTGTGTTTTGCAGCAGCGCTGTGGTCACACATACAGTAGTGTGAAACCGCAGTCGGCGGT
The DNA here is from genome assembly GCF_046127955.1 of Nelusetta ayraudi. NCBI lineage: Eukaryota > Metazoa > Chordata > Actinopteri > Tetraodontiformes > Monacanthidae > Nelusetta > Nelusetta ayraudi. The sequence goes on from NW_027466084.1 coordinate 3,780,801, forward strand.
TTGTCCTCCTCTACCCCAGAAGACTGGGGTTGGTTGATCTGCTGCCCCCTGCAGGTGGGAAAAGGCAACTTCCACTGCAAGGCACACGTCCCAAAACATGAGCGCACGAAAAGATCAAGATTAATACTGTAACAATAAAAAAAAAATAATAATAATAATAATAATAATAATAAAAAAAAATATATATATGTATTCAATTTTTTTTAATTATACACTTTCTTTTATAGTTCTTAGATCATGTATATCTATATATTTCCATGCTTGTCTTTGAATTGGAGCTGTTGTTGCAACACTAATGAATTATTAAATAATAAAGGAATTCTGATTCGGATATAAATGCATATATATGTTTGTGTGTGTGTGTGTGTGTGTGTGTGTACATATATACTGTCTATACACCAACATATATATGCATTTTTATGTGTGTTTATATAAATATATTTGGAGAGAGAGAGAGAGATATGATATAATCATCCAGTCCTGTCTCATCTCTCAAAATCACCTTAAAAATACATGTATCCTCACAGGCCCTCCTTGGTTGTTTCTGGACTTGAATGTTGAACAGCCCAGTGAGAGTGAGTCTCTCTGGAGCTTCGCTGACCTCTCCCTGACTGCTGCATGAGAGCTGCCAGCGAAGACTCATAATGAGATCTTAGTCCTGATAGTGGTGCCAGCGGAGGGTGGAATGTGCTATCTATTCCCCAACCTCTCCTCTCTGTCTGAACACTCAGTGAGGCGTGTCTACTTTATTCCCACCGCCTCGTCCTCCTCTTTCTTCTCCTTCTTGCTCTGTCCTTCCCTTTTATCTGAATTTCCTTCACCCTCCAGTGTTTGGCACCATTCACTTTTTTAACTCCCCCCCCACCTTGATGTGTCTAAATAAGATGAGATGTCTAATGACTAATTCAAAATGCAAACTTCACATTAATATATTTTAATTTTTATCTGTTCTATTCTATGACTTGCATTATTTTGGATCTCTACCACTGTCTGCTTTCCGTTATTCCTATGGTGAGAGTCCGAAGTTCACTACATAATTGAATAGTAGCTTATTACAACATCCACTCAGGATCGCAGACTGTTATGCAATATGACAATTTGTGAGACGTTTATGCAATATTTTATTCACAAACTGGTCCTTTGAGAGCAAACACATCGCTGAGGAGAGTGAGAGTCACAGCCCTGCACCAGTGAAAGCAGCCGGAGCGCAGTGGCTTCCTGGCTGAAGATGTGATGCATTTGCTAAAATTAGCCAACAACAACAATAACAACAACAACAACAACAACAGCAGCATCAGGTTGTTGATGTTGTTTTCTCTCCCTTTTTTGCCTCCTTTTTCTTGTCGTTCTCTGGTCCCCCTGTCATCACTTAGCGTCTCTTCCCGGCAGACTGAGGACGTCTTTGTGGCTGTTTGGCATTTCTACATAATTGCTGTTGTTGTTGTGCTTATTGTGTGTTTGGCTGTGACTAGCTCACTCTGCTCCTCTTTGACGGACTATTCTCAGAACAAGCTGGTTTTACAGGGATATGGAGTAAAAAAAAAAAAAAAAAAAAGCCCTCATCTGAAGATAAAGAAAAACAATTTCCTGCCAGAGCAAATCCACCTGCAGTCTCCCCACAGCAGACGTATTACTCTTAGTATTGGGACATGATTACAAAAAATATTTGTATCGGTAACCATACTGTCATATACAGTATATATATACATATATATATGTATATATATATATATATATACAGTATATACATATATATTAAGGTTGTCAAATGATTATTTTTTTAATCGCGATTAATTAATCTTCATAGCTGACTGCGATTAATCGCGGTTTGAAATACATGTGTAAAATTCTATTATTTTGCATTTCAAGGCAGTTTTAAGCAGATGATGATGAAGATGGGCCAACTACAGGTTAGCAAAAGGGACAAAAAGGATATATATATATATACATATATATATACATATATATATATATATGTATATATACATACATACATATTGTTTGAAATGATTGGACACCCTGGACCTTTTCACTCATTCAATGACTCATTCTCTGAGGTTCACAGATTTGAGTCCCAATCAGACCCAATAGTTCAGCGTCTCTTCTTTGATTGTCTTGCACCCCATCCATATTCTATTCTATTCTATTCCATTCCACTCTATGCTATTCTATCCACTTCTATACTTGTGCATTCGGGATCAGGTCGGGGTGCTGGAGCTCATCCCAGCGGTGTTTGGGCTGCGTGCACTCACGCACTCGCTTTGGCGGCCCTACTTAGGCTCCTTCCCGATTTGCCTCGTCCTTGGGAGGAAGCCAGAGGAACCAAAGCCAAACGCAAGTCCACACTGCGGGGATTCAGTGCTCTCTGAACGACCCTCGCCAGGTCCGTCCTCGTGGAGAAGACACAAGGGAACGTGGGAAAGTAGGCAGGGGTCTAATTCATGCAAAAGACATCAGGGTCACTTGACCCGTTGCACGAGACAACACACACACACACACACACGCACACACACACACAGGAGGCCACGTTCATCTCTGAAGGCTTGTTCCTCTCTCAAAGTCAACAGTGCGTTGCCATGGCAGCGCATTGAACGATGGAGCTGAAGAAAAAAATCTAATATTTGCCGTACAGCGGTGGTGCGGTTGTCTACGTGATACGCAGGTATATGGCATACAACCAGGAGAAAAGGTCCCAAATTGCCGCACAACCAGGAAAAATGATGAGTATCAGTATTATTTCTGTTTGCTTTAGAGTCGCTTCAGAGAACATATTTGTGCATTTTCACCGCTTTTTGCATTTGATTGCTGAAACTTTATTTTTTTTATAAGTTAATTTTTTACTCATCTTTCTTTATCTTAACAAATTTGTCTTGTGAGTGTTGTTCATCAGTTCTAATCGACTGTTATATATCTTATGTTGCTTACAGTATACTGTATTAGGATTTAGGCAATTATGTAAAGAGTCTTTAATGATGTCCCTTACATGTGGATGCATTACACTGAATGAATTACTGTGCATGATGGCGCTTCTTGTTTCGTTTTGTTTTGAAGCAGCTGCTGCCGGACAGATGTGCACGAGGCTGGGAGTACAGCCACTGGAGTAAAGTAGACGACACACCACCGCTGCACACTGATGCATAAGCTTGCGTGTGTGAGTTGCATCCTGTTGCTGGATGACCCTCCCTCCCTCTCCCGCCCTCCAGCCACCAATCAGTCCTTCCTCCCCTTCCTGTGTCACCGCCAAGTCAGGCCCTGCGATATCCAATTAGCCTCTGCCTCTTCGGGTGGTGGTGGTGGTGGAGGAGGTGGAGGAGGTGGAGGAGGTGGAGGTTCCTCCCTTAATACCAGTGGAAGCTTTAAAGTCCTGATTACAGCACCAGACCTCTCTCTCTTCTCTTCTCCACCTTCCCCTTTTGAAAAGTCTTGTTCGTCACTTTTACTTTTTTGGCTCCCTTGTGTGTGTGTCCACACACACACACACACACACACACACACACACACACACACACACACAGTGTAGCTGCATGGGCACAGCGGGGGGGTGGGGTCAGGCATGTTAAAAAATACTTCCAAAATAAATATTATTTTGATATAATTAATATAATATAATTATTAATTTTGGTGAGTTACAGGAGAACTGCAATTTGTGCTCAATTGTAACAATTGTAAAAATATATATACGTATACACACACACACACACACACACACACACACATATATATATGTGTATTTATTGCTCAACTGTAATTGTAATACAACAAACATACAAATGCAATCCATACTAATACATTGCATTTGAACAAACATTGAATGCCCATAAGGGTTGACATAAGATGCTGAAACATTGGCTTAAGAGTTTATTATTTACATGTAATTAAGACAACACGCAAAGCAGCGCAGATTTCTCACGAAGTGCCTGTGTCCCTTTGTTAAAACTTAAAGGCAGTCGTTTCATCATATAAAACTCCTTCCAGCGTCAAGAGTTGGAACCAGACAGTCAGTGAGGTCGTTCTCAGTGCTTCTCAGCGAGGAATCTGTTCCAAGTCACTCTGAAAGTCGATCGCAGTGGTGTTCATTATTTGCACCCCAGTGCTAGATTATAACACGATTCTAACCATCCCAGCATTCTATAGCTGTTTGCTCCTGCGGTCTGAAGGCGGGGTACAACCTGGACAGGTCGGACTGCCTGGAGAGAACCCATGCAGACCCATGCAGGCCCATGCAGGCCCATGCAGACACAGGGAGAACATGCAAACTCCACGCAGAAAGGCCCCATTCAGCAGGCAGCGAGTGCAAGTACTACTGCTTCTTTTGCTTCATATATTCATAATAATAATAATAATAATAATAATAATAATAATAATAATAATAATAATAAACTTTATTTGTATAGCACTGCTCATACACAACATGTGCAACCCACAGTGCTTAACAAAATAAAACAAAACAAAACAAAGCAAAACGAAGAAAGATAATAATAATAATAATAATAATAATAATAATAATAAGAAGAAGAAGAAGAAGAAGAAGAAGAAGAAGAAGAAGAAGAACAACAACAACAATCATAATAGTAACAATGAGAAAAAATAAAAAGCTCCATTGCCCCTCCCCCCACCCCATACGGACCCACCCCTCCCCACCAACGCACACAGACAAACGCCCACCCCCATATTCCACACAGACATTAGATAATGTCATCTATCATAAACAGCTAAATGCATTTTCTCACCAATGGAGGAGCCACAATGTTTCATTAACTGAAGACACTTTTTTCATCTCAGATCTATGTCATGTAGTTTGACGTAACTGACAATAAAGATGTTTACATATTATATTATAAAGAATAAACATCGAACCCCCTGTATTCTAGTGAACACTGGTCCCCCCCCCCCCCCCCCCCCTCGTTATTTGACCTGATTGTAAAGTCTGCAGGACGGCCGTCTCGTGGATTCCTCGGCTCGATGTGTTCACTCCCGTCTCAAACGAAAACGTGGCTTATTAAGAACTGCAAACCCACCCACGCACACACAGCGCACAGCTTCCCTCAGTTCGTCAGGCCAAAAATAACAAGGTTCCGTGGCTGTGGGCCCCATGCGGAACATTCTGTACATGCAGCGGAATTCCATTTTTTTTATTTCCATTTTTTTATTTCTATTTTAGTTTTTTTTTGTTTTTTTTGCAGGCCCGCTAAAGAAGTGAGATATAGTCGGGAAAACAGCCTGGGAACATTGCTGTGGGTGTGTTTGAATGCACGGCCACACACGCACAAACATGAAAGACTGAAATGTGAGGCAACGTCGTAAATTACAAGTTGTAAGGTTCTTGACAAATCGCCAGTGCTGATGATGGCAGCACCGGCAGGGAGCTCCCACTGATCCTCTGCTGTGGATGCTAAAAGTCAATGGAGATTTTATTTTTTTTTTTTCTTTTCTTTTCTGCATCCAAATGAAGAACATGAAAAGAAAAGCTGCGCCGCGTATTCAACGGGCAAAAGAGCCTTAAAACGGAATGGGTCCAATATACGTGAAAAGAAAGGAAGGGAGTTCGTCTCGTCAATGGTTGAACGGGAACCTCGTGCTGAAGGCGATTGACGCAAGCCTACTAAATGAGATTCAGGTCAGCCTGCCCTTCGGAGAATTCTCCCCGCCGTCCAATTAGTGCAGCACGCCGACGACTTAAGTCTTACGTAACATTGACACAAAGGAAATTTGCGGCATCCCTGAGGATCACGCGGAGACAAGAGGGATCAACGCGTCGCCAGTGCAACAGTGAAACGGCCTTCAGAGGGAGAAAGTCGGGCTGTGTGTGAAGAGCCGTCTGAGTACCGTCTGCCGTGTCGGTGACCGGCGTTTAGCAAAGTGGCTTTTGGCACAGCGCCGAGGTCTCTTCATCAACGCCTACTGAATTAATAAACAAATGGATGAATGAATGAATGTGTTCTTCGTAGACGGCCGATGTCGGTTAAATGTGTTGCTCACACAGAACAAACACTGAATATATTCACTGCAGCCAAATCCCAAGGCGAAAGAAGTTTTATTCCATTCGATGTAAAAGGTTGAGGCTGAAACTGCAGAGATTCGCCACTTCAGAGTTCAAAGGGGCGTTGCCAATCGCAAATGAGAGTGCGTCACGTGTTGGCCCCAATGGGGGGGAAAAGTCATCAGCTTGATTTGCAGTGGATCTCTTTCGAGCCATCCGACTGTGCTTCTGCTGAAAGGGGAGAGGAAGGCAAGACTGTTAGGACTGACTGAAGCGGAGGCATTATTTCTGAAACAAGAACCAAAGCTTTGAACATTTTTTGTCGTATTCAGTGTTGTTGGAATTACTCCATGAAAGTAATCCAACTACCGATGACTCCTTTAAAAAGTAATCTAATTTACTTCTTTAGCTCCTTTGTTCCGTAAGTAGTCCATGACTAATTACCAATTACTTTAGTTGAAAAGAGATAAAGTGACAGTTGAGAACATCTTGTTTCCTGCACACAACGTACAACCAACCACAATATTCTCTGATTTCGACGAGATGAGCGAACGATAATGTAATGTTTGTATTTCCAGCTATCAAACGCAATCGCTGTTCTGTTTTTTTTTTTTTGGCGCCACGCTAGTTTTGGTGCGTCATCGCATGTCAATGACGTCGCATTCACGGCTGCATCATCAGTCTGCGACATCGTTGTTTTCTGTTGTTTTTCTACATTTTATTTCAACGAAATCCAGAATTTAAATAGAATTTAATTCAAATATTTTGTGCATAACGTGTCATTTTAGGCTTGCGAAAATATTTCAGAAAAGTAATGTAATCTTTACTCGATAAAGTAATTATGATATAATTACCAGTTTTGCCAGAGTAATCCCGCTACATTACTCTGTTACTGAAATGTAGTTCAATTACAGGAGTGGATTACTCAGTAATAGATTACTCGCCAACACTGGTAGCATTTTATGTCATACTCAAACAAAGATTACCCGAGTTTCAAGTATAGACACGTGTCAAGTGGCTAAGATGCAAACAAGTCAATATAATGGAAAGCATAAAACTGTGATTGAGAAATCAAAGAAAAAAAAGAAAGATTTCCAGAAGAGAATGGAGAGAACTGAAACCCTTTGCCAGCAGTTTGAGTGCAGTGCGATGTCCCTCTCTCCCTTTCTGCAATGATCCCTTTGATGAATGCGAGAGTCTAACGACGCCTTCACTTTTATCATAATTCCCTGAGCAGGAGGGAAGGGACAAAAAAAACACTCGCTGGCATTTTTCTTCTGGAGGCTCCTTGGAATCCACAGAGGGTTACGTCTTCTTCTTCTTCGACCTCATGTTACCTTCGAGTTGAAGCGTTTATTTCCTTCCCGAAAGTTGTGAATATCCAACAAGCCCTGCACACTTCTTCACAAAGCCTTCGCAAAGACACATTCGGAGTTTGGATGTAGGCGGCCCATTAAATGGGCAGACAGTGCATCAATCTGAATGAAATGGAACATTTGAGCCCCTGAAATCAGTTAAAAACAATAATGACATTTTTCGTTGTATGTTTATAAACTTTACATACACTGTATAAACTTCTCAACAGCACACAGATTTATATATTTCATTAATTGTCTCAGTATGTGGAACCAACTGATGCCCAAATGTGTTGTGTAGTGTTAGTGGTCAGGGGTGGAGGAAAGTTGTTGAAATTGCACGTATAACGTATCAATAAAGCATATCAAAATATTGAAAAATCAATAGAGCTCCTCATTTAAATGCTTGACAGGGGATTAAAACCCCAGTGGCTTCAGAAGTGGACAGCAATACAAGATGGAAACAACATGGAACAATAGAACAATAGAAACAATATGGAATAAAGTTAAGCCAATGACAGAACAGAATAGAACAGAATAGAAACCAGACCAAAGTGAGCAAAGCTTAGCTAGGTCAACATTATGGCCTCATTCATTTGTTTTAGATCATATGAACATCATGGTGTTAGTACACGTCTCTGTGTTCCAGGTTCGGACCTTCAAAAACACGCCTCTCCGTTGACCCGCATGACGAAGGCCTCGTCCTGGTTCCTCTGTCAACCCCAGCGCTGCGCGGCTCAGTTTCCCACCGAGGTCGAGAGTCTGACTGGCAGCCGCAGCCTTGATATTAACACTTCAGCTGCAACAAGGCTTCAAAAATGATGTCAGTGATGAAAAGTGCGCGGGTAAATATATTGCTTGGCGAGGGTGGAAATGGGATTAGGAAGTGTTTAAAGTGGGCCGTGCGAGATGCAGTCAGCACTGACACTGACTGATAAACACCGTCTGACCTCATATACAGCAGCAAGCAGACAGTCTGAGCCACGGCCATGTGGAGCAAACATCTGATGTTTGGATCTGGATGTCTGAACCACAAGACTGATGATTTATTTTGATTTTCTTTTTCTTCAGGTTCGACTTTGTACTGACATTTACTGGTTTGTGCCGGAGTTTGCCGGTCTGTGCCGGAGTTTGCCGGTCTGTGCTGGAGTTGTGCTTGTCTCTGTTTGCGGAGAAAGTTTGGAATGAAAAAAATGTTTGTTTTAAAAAGCTTGGAAACTGGTCGTGTACATAAACACGAAATTAGAAATTTAATGTGGCAAATTTTTCTTTTTTAAAGTTTCAATTTCAAAGTCACCATATTTCACACTTCTGGGTTATTTTTTTCTTTCAAAATAAAAACAAATATCGACAAATATACATATAAAGTTAAATGAAATGTCTTTTACTTTTCATTTCAGACCATCAAACATTAGTCAAGAAGAATTTATGACACATAGTAAAAACAACTTCAAGTCAACACGTGATTTATTACTATGTTATTGTGCGTAAAAACATGTCAGCATTTACGATGACATATTTTCCCTGAGCCATTGAGCCACGTAAACAGATTTCTTTTTTTTTTTTTTTGTAGTTCTTTCACCCCTCCAGTGGTTCTAACGGACCCTCATGATGTCTGTTATTGACCTGAAATGAAAACCTATGAAGATGAAAGACTCGTAGATATTGTTGTACATCCCATTTTTCCCCACCATGGATAAATAGATTAAATCACTTCTCATTGGCTAAAAGGTTTAGTCCAATTTTTAGCCAAACATTTTGCACTTTCAAGGGTGCATATATATTAAATATACTTAATTATATTACAATAACTTTAGGATGGAAAGATGGAAAACCATGTTAAATACATAACTGAGTGAAATGTGTTTGCCCGGGCTAAAGAGAGACCCTCTTTGCCTGGAAAGGGATCAAATATCCATAAATCAAAGTCTATATTTATATCTGCATGCCTGTATATAGTAGACCTCAAGCCAGAGTGTAGGTTTCCTCTAAACACACACACACCTACGAACAAGCGCACACACATCAGGTCGATGAAAGAGCAGATTTGTTAAGTTAGAGTCACACACAGCTGATGTTGCTGCTAGACTGCAGAGTGCCTATAGGGAATGGAACGACACGTCACGTTAGCATTACCGCGGTGCTAATGTTCCGACGACGCTGGGTCCGAGCGCTAATCCAATTAGCAGCTGAGGTCTTAGCATGTTGTGCGCAGACGGGAACGGGGGTTGCTGACATATTGACCTACAATCTGTGAGCGTCAACACGGCGTCAGGTTGGGGACAGTTTGGAACAATTCCTCACTTGCTGCTGCTCAGTCGGGTTCAATTGTCAGCGGCTGGTTTGCTAGTTTATGCTAAAAGCAGACCAAAGTGAGCAAAGTTTAGCTAAGTCAACATTATGGCCTTATTAATTTTTTAGATCATAGGAACATCATGGTGTTGATACACGTCTTTATGTTCCAGGTTCGGACCTTCAAAAACACACCTCTCCGTTGACCCACATGACGAAGGCCTCGTTCTGTCAACCTACATGCTATGCAAGAGGCTTAGCTATTGCCCCGTCCTCCTTAGCACACAGCGCCCTCGAAACCCCGGCTGACCAATTTTCTGGAGATAATTGACCCCAAAACCCTTCTAGCCGTTATCCCTAAAAGTGTGCCAACAATACTGATGCCACCATTTGCAGGCTACACAGGAAGTGACGCTGCTGCGGCCTTCCTGTTCTTTCAGGGTTAATTATAACTGTGCCATCGCAAGTTCCTGTTTTTGAACGTCATGTTTCAAACCAGGTTCTATCCAAGCAGTAATTCCTTTTTCTTTGGTATACCAAAGGCAGACAAATTACTCTGTGAGGCTTTGATGGCATTGTTTCGACAGCATTTGAATAAAAATGCTTTTATATTTGAATGAGCCAGTGATGAACTTGCTCCTGTCAGTAGCTTGGAGAGGCCACCTCATCGTGCTCTTTCTTTGCACCCTCACAGTGTTTCAGTCACTGTTTCCAGTCCTTCCTGCTAAAACCCATCACACTTTTGTTTCATAATTCACACAATCCGCTGACTGTTTAATGTGCAGTAATTTCAAATGCATATTCGTGTATATTATTACTTTCAGGTGAGTTTTTTTATTTGGATTTGTAGTTTGCAATGTCGCTTTTGTGTTATGCTTGCTGCTGAGAGTTATTTCCTGCCTAAAGATTAACAAAGCATTTATATTCTGCCATATCATTATAGGTCAAAGGGGGCAATAGCATACGGATACAATGATCTAACTATCAAACGATCTGACTCTGAAACTATTGACTTCTGACTTGCCGAGGTTTTTGGTGTTCACAGAGCAGCTCAGCGGTCCAGCGGTCGAACGTCCACCCTGAGACTGGTAGGTTGTGGGTTCGATACCCGGCCGAGTCTTACCAAAGACTGTAAAAATTAGGGGGGTTAGATCACCCGATGATTCCCGGGTGCGGCACTGCAGCTGCCCGCCGCGCTCCCTCAGGGGACGATGGCTCAAATGCGGAGGAGAAATTTTCACCGGGAATTCACTTTAGTCAGACAAGTCAGAAAAGTCGCTCTTTGCATGCTCACACATGCAAGCAGTGACGGACTATCGATCTATTTTCAGCTTGATGTTTTACTGGATGGGCACGGTCCAATTCCGCATGGCTGCCAAACACAAGCGGTGAAGCTTAGACGCAAATAGGACACGGAATACCTGCAACTGAACAGCGACGGAGGACTTGCAAGAGAGAGAGATACCTTTGACGTGTCATTGAAGTTCTGCGAGCTGCAGACTCTTATTGGTGCAAAGCAAAGCGATTCAAGCAACCTCATCGTGAATGGCGCGACGAGCGTGCAAACGCATGTTACATTTTGATCACATTACTAATGCGATCCCTTTCTAAAGCGATCCTTCGCGTTTTAGAAACATTTTTTTTTATTTTTGCAGGTAATTCGGCAGTGAGTTGAAATTTGTCTCCGGGTGGCTGAATGGCAAACCAGATGGTAAAACCAGCATCTCACATGTTTGTGAAGCACGACCAGTAAATGCGCCGCTCATCCGAATGCAGACGTGCTGCGGTTTAGAGGGATTAGCCAGATCAAATCCCTCCAGATTGATCTTTGACATTGTCTAACGTCTCCACGCCACCGCCACGGGGACGGGAGGGGCGGGGGGGACGGGGCTGGCGGTGGAAACAAGGGCACCTGGAAATCAGGGAGGGGGCGGGGCCAGGATGCTGCTGCTTTGTTCGAGAAGCGGCTCTGACATTTTCCACTCAACATGTGACCGATTAAGCGGAGGATGTTGGGATTAGAGCTGCGGGTATAAAAGCAAGACGCAAGCACACTCAAGTCACAGAGCACAGGAAGCAGGAGCAGCAGCAGCACTGAGCTGAGATCGGCAGAGGCATCTTGGGATACCTTGTGACCACAGGTGAGTACCGGCGCAGCCGCTCGACTCCAACTGACTGACACAGCTGACACTCATACTGGCCGGGATTCTTAGACATGCGCGCAGCCACGAGCTAATGTTCCCGGGGTCGAGTTAAAGTTTTATTGTTGTTTAAGATAAATCCTTTAGCCAGGGGGAAATTGCCTAATGAAATCAAGATTTTGCATGGCTAGTTTGAGTTGCATTGAGGAGCATCTGGGCTGACTGGCACAAGCGTGAGGTCAGAAAAAAAAAAAAAAAAAAAAAGAAGCAACGTCTGAGAATTCTATTTCAGCTTTACTTGCTGCAGCTCGAAAATCACGTTGAAAAATGTGAAGAATAACGTTAAAATCGCACGGGTGAGCGTTGTTGAAGCGTAAAAAGCAAAAGGCCACTGGGAAACAGGCGGTTAAAAAAAGGCGTCTTACCGGGGGAGGCAGAGCAGGTGTGAGCAAAAGAGGATTGACTCTGGAGGAGCAGCGGGCATCATCTTCTCAGCACAGCTCAACATCCCAGTCTGTGACCCCGTCTGTCTCACACACACACACACTGTGTCGAAGTTACACAACGTGCCAGAGCGGGGGCGCTGTCTGCCTCGCTGATGAGATTACAGGTGTTGACCGTCGTAAGAAGGGATGTCCGGGTTCATCTTAGCAGGGATACACCTGGAGGTCCCGTGTAGGGGGGTGGAGGGCTAGGCTGACGGACGACACAACACAGACACACACACACACAGAGACACACACACACACAGGGGCAAACGCAGTGCAGGGTCACTCGTTTAATTCCAACAGTTGGACAGAGATTGAACCAGTTTTAAAATCCAAGGCTGAAAGCTAAAAGCGGCGCTAGCACGTTTAGCACACGGCAGCGGCGGTGCTGTGTGCGAAGGACAATTAGCCCGCTGCAGATCAAAGAGGGATTAGGACTAATCCGCCTGTTTCTCCTAATCTGCATAATCTCCTCTGATTGGCATTAAGAGCTGGAGGAAACAGGATTAGCGGGGTGGGGGTGAGGTGGTTGGTAGGCGGGGGGGCGGAGGGGGGAGGCGGTTCGCCGCAGCGGGACTCGGCCTCTCGGGGGTGAAACGCCACGCGGGGACGGCGCTCCTCTGAAACGGAATGGTGAAATTTAAAGGGAAATCCCCCCCCCCCCCCCGTGTGTCTTCCAGTCGCCCTCATCCAGAATGAACGCCAGCCCCCCAGCAGGAAGCGCCCTGGCCCCCGGGGGAGCCACCGGCCCCACCACACCCAAGAAGGGACCGCCCAAGTTCAAGCAGAGGCAGACCCGCACCTTCAAGAGCAAGGCGCCCAAACCCGGACAGAGGGGGTGAGAAAAACAAAGAAATGCAACAAATGAAACCCTGGATTAAATAGACAGACGCTCCGGGGGATTGAAGTCGCTCTCGCTCTCGCTCACCTCCTTCTCCTCTTCCTCGGCAGCTTCGGCGACGACATCCCCGGCATGGAGGGTCTGGGCACTGACATCACGGTGGTCTGCCCCTGGGAGGCCTTCGGAGACATGGAGCTCAGCGACCTGGCCAAATACGGCATCATTTAAAGCTGCCGCCCCCTGCCTGCGCCTCCTCCACCTCCTCCACCTCCTCCCCCACCTTCAGCTCCTCCACCCTCCTCCTCCTCTGCCTTCTCTTCACCTCAGCCTGGCACGCCGCGATAAGGCCGCCCAGCCGTCCCCCTAACGCCCTCTCGTCTGTCTACCTCTCGCCGCACGTCCACTGAGTGGATGGAGGCGTAAATATGTCTTTATTTTTGTATTATGATGATGATGATTATTATACTGATAACGGTACTGTTTGTGAGTACCTAATACTTGAACTGAGAAGACGAGAAAATGGAATCCACTCACCTTTCTCCCTTTCCCTTCGTCCACCTACTATAGTCTCCCGCTCATTTCTTCTTTTTGCTTTTTTTCTCTCCCCCCTCCTACCTCCCCCCTGCTTCCCCCCCTGCTTCCCCACTGCCCCTCCAGGCAACGGACGCGAGCAAAGCACTACGTAAATCTAACTAGCGTTTGCTTCTAGCTGGTTGTAAAGATGTAAATATTTTTATTATTGTTCTTTTTGAGCTCCCCCTCACCTTTTGTACTCTGCTACTGCTACTCCTCCTTCTTCTTCTTCTTTGAACCTGTCGTACTTTCCGCACCTTGGGCACGCTTGTTTTTTTTTTTTTGTAAACACCAAAGGATCCAAGAAGAGCCTGCGGTGTTCTGTAAAAGGGGGGAACCGACGGGTCCGCCTTTTTTGCATGATCACAGAAGAAGATGATGATCGCCCGACTGTCTGATCTGTCTTTCTCCTCGCTGCTATCTCCACCTACAACAACTCCATAGAGAAAATGGATGCATACGTGTTACTTGTGCTGCACATGCAATGCTGTTATTGCCCTCATAGCCCGCAATAAAAATGTGTTCACCGTAAACACCTGTGCACCCTTTGCCTTTTCTCGGCCATAAAGTTAAATAAGTCCCACTTTTCTTCTCGCCTCCCCCTCGAGGGAGCGGTGAGCACCTCCATCACCGCCAGATACCAGTGCCAAGCAGGGAGGCAGTGGGTACCATTCCTATAGTCTTTGGTATGGCCTGGCTGGTCATGGAACCTGCGACCTCCGAGTCTCAGGGCGGACACTTAAATTATAATTAAGGAAAAGAGAAAACAGACATACATCTTGCAACAGGGGGGGGGGGGAAATCACAGATTAAATGAATCATCCAATGCTTGAGCTGGATTAAAGGTCTGAGGTTCGCTTTGGCTTCAATGTCAAAGTCCACACGTGAGATGTGATGAACTCATCAAGATCAACTGCGACAGAAAATGGATGGATGGATGGATGGATGGATGGATGGATGGCTTGATGGATTGGTGGATGATGGATGGATGGGTGGATGGATGGATGGGTGGATGGATGGATGGATGGATGGATGGATGGGTGGATGGATGGATGGATGGCTTGATGGATTGGTGGATGATGGATGGATGGATGGGTGGATGGATGGATGGATGGATGGATGGGTGGATGGATGGATGGATGGAAGAAGTGCCCACTTGTATTAGAATAGAATATACTGTATATTTGTCATTACATGTCTTCATCTGAGGGTGAGTGAAGCTTTATCAACACCAACGGTCTAATGACTTTGGCATTATGTTTATTCTGTTTATTCATTCCAGTCCTCGTGCACACAGAGACATTCTCACGCTCATGTAACAACGGGGTAATGCTGCGGTAACACAGTTTTACTCTCCTCAGAACCACATTTGGGAACTGTACATCATGCTGGGTTTACCTGTACTCACTCCTCTGTGTGACTTCAGTCAGTCAATCAATCAATCAATCAATCAATGTTTGTGTAACCCAAGTTCGCAAAGAGAATTTGCCTAAAAGGCTTTACATCCATCCTGCACCTGAACCGACGGTTGCCACTTGCAAAGAATCGTGGCAATCTAAAAACAAACAAACAATTGAACGGCAACACAAACCTCCTTAAAACACAGAAGACGTTCACATGTTGTTTTACTAATCATGCCTGTATTATAGCTGGTTACCGATCTCATAGGTGCACCTGAACAGACTGAGGAACCATTGTCATTCTCTCTACGGACTCATCTCCTCTTTATTCACTCGATTCGTTAAATAATGAATCATTTTTATACAGCTTCTTTATTTCCTGCAGGTCACAGGAACGTAACATAGTCGCTCGAAAAACCACTCAGGAGCACACAACACGCTCCTGAGCTGGTGTGGGGTGAGACAGACTTCAATAAAAAACGAGTTAGACAGTGTTGACGACATCGTCGTCAACCTCTGTGATCATCTTTCGACGTCATGGGTTTACACGTTTACGACATTTCTCTCATCTCAGTCTCAAATCGGCATTGGGGGAGAAAGCGTTGGTGCGCAAATTCCTTTCTTTTCAATACGCCCAATAAGAATGACAAGGAACTCAGTTGTTTCGACGAACATTCTCAATACGGGGCGTCTTTTAAAAAAGTAGCCGCTCTGACTGGGTAGCGTCAGTTAGGCCAGATACTGGAAAGGATTCGAACCTGCTTCACACAATGGAAAAGACTGCAACTGTTGGAGTGAGAGTGGAGTGGAAGAGTGACACTCTGTATGGAACACACCCTGGACTTGTACAGACACGAGCTGCAGTGTGTCCTGCACTCCTGATGCAACCACCCAATCACAGTGTTGTTTGCTGTGATTTATCGGTAACCAAGGCAACAGCCAGACCTGCTCTGGGGAGAAGCCGTGATGAGTCAGTCGGCCCATTGGGACCAACCCAGCGACGCTGGGGGCCATCGCGTTCCGATTGGCCGTCTTTCTAACGCGACGGAATTTCATACTTGCCGGAATAGCAGGAAACAATGGGATGCAAATTCTGATGAAGGGATGAAGTCACGAGCGGGGAGGAGCGGAGTCGTCGGGTCTAGGTGTGTGTGAGCCCCACCCTCGGCCTGAGGGAGGGGCAACGGGCTGTTGAGTTGATGAGAGGTGAAAACAATCCCGTCTTCTCCCCAGAAAACAGACTGCGGACCGGGCCGTCGCCCACCGTTTCCCTCCCCTCCACGCCCTTGGTGTTCTCCCAGCAGGACATGGCAACAGGACAGGACGTGGCCCATTTCACACCAACCCTCAGCGGAGTCGCGGACGTCCAGAGAGTCGTTTAAAAACTTGAGAGAGACCTTTTTGCGTTTTTGGAGACTCAGTTCTTGAACGATAGGAAGTAAGTTTCTCTTTCGACCAAACACATTTCTCCAGAAGAACTACAAGTTTAAACTTAAAATTTAAACTCGTGTTCATGGATGTTGTCTAGTGCATAGTGTATGGAACCCCCCCCCCCCCCCCCCCCCCCCCCCAGGGCAGGGAACAGACAACTAAACTCTTCTGCTTGAGAAATATTGTCCTATGATCCTGCTGAAGGTGACATCTGAATCTTCAATTTGAAAACAAAGGCCCTTTATTGTCTGGAGGAAGTGTTGATTAGCCATCAGGACTTAACGTGTCCACTTCCTGCAGCCCCCTCTCTCTCTCTCTCTCTCTCTCTCACTCTCTCTCTCTCTCTGCTTCCCTATCAGTATCCCTGCAGTACACACGTGTGCTGCTGTCTGCAGCCTCAACTTTGTGTTGCATTCAGGGCCGCTCTCAGCCAGGGCGAACATGTAGCTCCGGCTTGTGCTGGCATGTTAAAGCCCCACTGCTGTCAGTCTCTCTTTTAAACTCAAGGCAGTGTCACCTCTCTCTCTCCCATTCAATCCAACACGTTCCGCACAAAAGACAACACACACCGTGTGTGTGTTTTCGCTGGAAACTCGTTGATGGATCTGCCGTCATGTTCATGTGCTGATGTCTTCAGTGTCGGGTTCAGTTGTTAGTTTGCAAATGTAACTGGATACACTTACAAGTTACCCTGTTGAAAATGTAATTGTGGCGTGACGATTTCAATTCCTTTCTCAAAGTAATTTCGCGAACTGCATTTGATTGCATTTTGATTACTTTTCTAAATTTTGATAAATCTTCTCAACTGCTTAGACCTAACAGTGTTAAGCAGTCCTCAAAACAACAACAACAACAACAAAAAAAACAAACAAACAAACAAAACAGCCATAACAAGGTAAAACTTACCTTACTTTCGTACGTCTTTTTACTGTAAGATCAATATTAGTCAGTAGTTTTAAGGAATGTATTTAAACGGTCTCCACTGAAAAATAGCACACTGGCTAACTTACAAATGAGGTCCTATTTCGTAATTACCAATTACGTAATGACGTTAACGTAGTTAGTCCTGTAGTTTGTAGGTGCAGTGACAGACCGATGCTACAAAGACTACTAATGTGATCAGTGCAATGGAGGGGTAGTTTGGTAAGTTTCAAGGATTGGACTGAAACCGTCTCCACTGATTAATAGCACACTGGCCAACTTGGAAATGAGGTCCCATTTTGTACTTATCAATTACATAATGACGTTACACGTGACTCGTTACCCCACCAACGCTGTTTGTCTTGCAGGAGAAGAGAGTCGCTCCTGATCGAAGGACACCGCGGACGGAGGACTGAACCCAGACATGGCCTCCTCACTCAGGACGCACGGACGTCTGTACCTCCTCCTCCTCCTCCTCTTCATCTACCTCCCCCTCACCTGCTTCTGCCAGTCCAACCAGAGCAGCTCAGCCGCAACCACGTCCTCGCCTGCCCTTACCAACATGACCTTTGCCAAGGGCTGCCGCGCAGGCCTGAACCCCATCTACCGCTACTTGTGCGACCGCCGGGCGGCCTGGGGCATCGTCCTGGAGACGCTGGCCTCGGCCGGCTTCCTGCTCAGCTTCTTCCTGCTCCTGGGCCTGGCCGCCTGGTCGCTGTGGCTCTGCTGCGCCTCCAGGAAGCACCGCAGCAGAAGCAGCGTGGGAGGTACGGTGGCCTGTGTGTCCATGTTTCTGCTGGCCACCGCCGGGCTCTTTGCCACCACCTTCTCCTTCATCGTGCGCCTCAGCCCCCACACCTGCCCCACCAGAGTCTTCCTCTTCAGCGTGCTCTTCTCGCTGGCCTTCTCCTGCCTGCTGGCCCGCTGCCTGGCCCTGCTGGGATTCGCGGCCTCCCGGGGCTGGGGCGAGCCGGCGCTGGCCCTGGGGCTCTTCACCGTCCAGGTCATCATCTCCACCCAGTGGCTGATCCTGGTACTGGTCCGGGACGGGAGGCCCTGCGAGTACAGCCAGGGCGAGTTTGCCATGCTGCAGATCTACGTGCTGTGCCTGCTGGCTCTCGGCCTCCTGCTGACCCTTCACCTCCTGTGCAAGTCCAGCTGCACCTACAGCTACGGCCACACGGGGGCGGCGCGCCGGCACGGCCGAGTGCAGGCGGTCGCGCTCCTCCTCACGCTGCTGCTCTCGGCCGCAGTATGGGTGGTGTGGATCGCCATGCTGACGCGGGGGAACCGGGAGCTGGGCCGACGGCCGCAGTGGGACGACCCGGTGCTGGGCATCGCCCTGGTGGCCAACGGCTGGGTGCTGCTGATCGGCCACGGACTGCTGCAGGTGGCCTTCCTCTGTGGAGCGGAGGCCAGGTCCAGGGACGCCCCGCTCAGCTTCTCAGGCTGGACCAGCCCCAGCGCCGACATACCGGGCCTGAGCAGCCCGAAGGAAGGCCGAGAGAACGGAAGCTTTGAGAGCGAAGGAGACAACAGGAGAGGTGGGCGGATTTTCTTTTGCTTCATCCAAAAAACAAAATATGGCCGAAATTAGTGGATCATGGCGAAGAACCAAAGTAGAGCGGCAAGCGTTGGAGTTGTTGTTTTTGTGGCCGTCTGTTATTTGTGAGGTCCAGCGTGTAAAATTTTTAAGGAAGCCCGCCTGACACATTTCGTATTTGGGCCACTATCAGGTCGCCTCCCTAAAGAAATGGCAGTGCAAAATGGCAGCTAACGAGGAGCAAGACCCTTATTGTTCTATGTGTATTCTTATGGGTATTTAAGAACCGTTCTATGAGCAGGAAAACCAAATTACTTTTATTTTATGTATCGAGTATATACTTTTATTAATTAAATTATTTGAATTAAGTATTTATGGGCAGGATATTAAGCTTTTGCCAATATAAAAATCATAAATCAAGCCAAATTTTACACACTGGACCTTTAACTGACCGATTAACCATATTTAAAAGCCCATTTTAGTTAGGTAAAAAAAAAAAATGCATACAAACAAGTCGATAAACATTGTCATTAAAGGTCCAGTGTGTGAAATTTAGAGATATTTGAGACGAAACAGCAACATCAAGTGGCTACATTTAGATTGCAGCAATGTTTCACTCACCCTACCTCTCCTGAGATTGCCAGTGAACTACAGTGGCCTGTGAGCACAAACCTGGACACATCGTCCACCTTCTTCTGTTTTGTTGGTTAATTTGAGGACGCCAGCGTTCACCCTTAATACGAAAAAACTTGCTGTCAGGCAGCTGGATTGTCCACACCAGGTTGCCTTAGAAATACAGTGGTGCAAGATGGCAGCTAACTGCTCGATATGAATATTCTTATATATATAAATTTGAAATGTTATATGAGTGGGAAAACAAAAGGAGTTTTATTGTGCTGCGAGTAAACACTTTTATTAATGTATTTGTGTTTTTTTTTTTTTTACCAACATAAAAATCATAATTCAGGTCTTTACAACTGGCTGCTAGAGAGGTAGTCTAAGCTGACTTGACGTAGCAAAGACACACTGTCAAGAGATGCATCCCAGCTTTAATCTCCTTTCACGTACTGCAGGCACTGACCTGGCCAGACCTGTGGTGACTTTGAAAAGCCTTTAATGCTCGAGACTTTTGTGTCAAGGCGACACCTGTGTCGGTGCTGACAACATGTAAGATGGCAGCACCGTCATGCAGCAGTCTCCCACTAATCTACATCTTTCCGGATTTAAGCGCCACAGTGAAGACAAGTCGGAAAATCCCTGGAAACGTGGAAAAACATAATCAGACAGGATACGACGATTAGATTTCCAAGAAAGAAAACTTTTTGACATTCCTACAATAGAGGCCAAGATAAATTGCTGCTGATGTGTGGCTGGTGTGGCTCATCTACCCTCCCGGTGGCGGTGAAAAACATCTTTAATGAGGCGATGGTCAGTCAGCTGTGTCGCGTGTTTCCCACCAGGCAGGAGAACCGAGCAGTCGCTGCGCTCCCCTTACGAGTCTGGCTTCTCCATGGCGGTAAGTGACAAACTGTCAAACATTAAGCCTAATAACACTCTGCGACTGCAGCCACAGCGTGGGGTTAATGAAAGCAGCGTGTTATTGTCCCTGACGTGAAAAATGTGATTCCGTGTTTCTGCGTGTCCTTCAGGAAATTGACACTGAGAAGGATTTCTCAATCCCTCGGCCGCAGACCACCAACTACACTGAACCCTATGATGGATATGGACCAGATTAAATCCAGGTTGATGCATGGTTTTTGTATTTTTTTTTTTTTTTTTTTTTAAAGACACACACCACACACACACACACACGCACAAGGAAAAAAAAAACAAAACAAAAGATGGCCGAGACGCACTGCACTGAACAGAAAATGACTTTGTCTCTCTTATGAAATTTATATAGGTGATTTGTTCTTTTTGAAAAAAAAAATGTATTTTTTAAATTTTACTGCTGCAATGGAAGCAGTGGCACGGGAGTTGGGTCAGGTGCCAGAGTGACTCACCCCGCCGAGTTTCATCATCGGGGCCGTGCAGGTTCAGACAGTCCAGCCTTCTTCTGCTGGGAAATCCAGACACGTAAAGACGTGTGATGAAATGATACGAGAAAGGAGGAGGGCAGGACGAGAGAGCCGAGAGCAAAAACCAACAGGAGACGCGTCGTACAGGACTGTTTGCGATGGATGATTTATGTTTGGAAAAAAAAAAACATACTGATTTTCCTAAATATTTACATCTCCTAAATAAGCAAATTAATCTGCTCAATCGATGCACCAGCGTGTCCCTCTTCCAGGCACCTGCAAGCGTAGCTCAACAAAACAATGCGGATGCAGTGTCGCGCCTTATCCACTAGTGGGCATTTACCCGCACATGATGGTGGCAGAGAGCTTTCTTTAACACTAAATTAACGGCCATGATGAAAATACATTCGACTAAAAAATGAAGTCATAAGATTTGTTAAAATTAACCAGCAAGTTTCTAAAAACGCAAAGTAAAAGAAAAAAAAATACTAACATATCTTTATAAGCTTTTTGTCCGAATAATACAGTATTTCTTATAGGCCATCGCTGACTTGACATTGCAACAATCCCTTGAATTTGAATGATTTGGAGAGTTATTCATGTTCAATTCATTTTTAAGCAATGGTTGCAAAAGTTGCAATTCATTATTGTAACCTTTACTGAAGCGTATGGCATCTCTTTCTGATACTATCCACCAACTTCCTGTTCCACCATTGAGATTTATAACCTGGGTTCTGTCACGGCTATTTTACACTATTTATTGTTTTGAAAGTTTGTTATGTTTTGCTTTTAATGCCACATATGCATTGGATGAGTATGCTTGATTTAAGAGACCGTGTTGGAAGTGTTGGAAACCATGAGTAACTTATTTGAACACCTTTTCTTAAAATGCCCACTCTCTCTATGCATGTATGTTTGCATTTAGAAATGAAACTTAATAACTGTGCCGTCTAATATAGATGTGTAGTTGCAATACTCAATCCAAAGGGCTGAGGGGGAAAGCCATAGAAATGAATTTAACATGTACAAAAATTTCAATGCTCTGTAAATGCTAAATATGTTGTAGGATTGACAATAAAGCTACCTTGACCCGACTGATTGATTGCAAATTCAAACGGTTCATAACAAAAGAAATAAAGGGTTCATTTTTAAAAGGTAACCATAAGGCCCGACACAAGATGGCGCTCACCCTCACCGAGAATGTCACCCGACCACTATGAGAGACCGAGTTGTCCGCAGTCGGTGTCTGCACGCAGCGCAGTGCAGTGCAGTGCAATGCAGTGTAGCTCTTAAAGGTCACCACTTCCTCCTCTGGATGGATGGATGCACGCAGTGAGCGAGCGGGACCTTCTTATCGCTCGGCCTTCAGTCTGATCTCACAATTAGCCCGAGTTCAGTGACTCGGGCGGAGCGAGCCAGTAAAACTGGCACTTGGCCTCTTGTGCATTAGAGCAATTAGCAGGAACATTAGCTTTCGCGCCACATCCAACCCATTTACAGCCATTAACTCCAGATGCAATTAAAGATTGTTCCACATTGTGGCCCCCGACTCATCCCTCCCCCGCCCTCTTGGCAGCGAGGTCAGAGTTGGAGGTGGCAGAGAACTTGTGCCTCGCCACCACCTGCCGATGAGCGCTGCGCACGGTGAGTCTGTGCTCGGCGTCGACCCGGGATGAACCTCGTGACGCCAGGAAAGAAGCATTCAAGAGACCAGAGCTTAAAAACCAAACAAGTTTATGCATTATTATATACATTCAGTAATAATGAAAATAACAAAACAGAAGGCAAGGACACAAGAATGGCAAAATAAAAATTAAAAAAAAAAAAACATTGCGAGAAAATACAAACATGACACTTGATGGAGAAAAAAGAAGAGAGGAAAAAAGTCACTTGGATAACTGAGCTCTTATCAGCCTGTCACACCAAAGAAACATCCACATGCACAACCAAACTCCTCCTGTAAATCCCCGTATTCAAACAAACAAAACAACAAAGATGCTTCCCCCTACTTGAGCAGAGGGGGTCAGGGGTCGGGGGTCGGGGGTCAGGGGTCGGCGCTGCTCCGACTGTGTGGTTCGAGTCTTCTCATCATGAATAGGCATTAATATGGAGACGTTGAAGGCGAATCCCCGGGGAGTGAGTGCAGCTACTCGGCTACAGACAAGCTAGCTGCTGGGGTGGAGGAGGTGCTAGGGTTCAGAAGGTGGAGGAGCTGCTGATGGAGCTCCTCACGCAGTTCAACAAACCCAAATGTAGCTCAGACTGGACCCATCACGGCCAGACTGGACCTTCTCTAAGTGTCTCCTCGTCAGCCGTCAGTCATCTGACAGAGAGGAGAGCAACCAAAGCAGCTCAGGTTATAGATGTAGTCATCTCAGCTGGGGGGGCGGGGGGGGTTTATTCATAATTTTATTTTTCAAACTTGTCGTCACTCTCCCTCCCTTCCTCTCTCTCTCTCTCTCTCTCTCTCTCCCTTTAACGTCCGTCTCTCCCCTTCCGGCAGCGCTGCGATTTGAATTCATGCATGATTAAAATGGGAAAAAACAAAAAAAACAACAACTCTGACTCGCACCCCGGGGGGGGGGGCAATCGCATGACTGCATGCATAGCAACACTTGTGATAATACTTGTAAGGAAGAAGAAGAAGAAGAAGAAGAAAGAAAAAGAGGTAAGGCGCGTCAAAAACAAACAAACTCATCGACCTACTGCACACAGCTTTTCCCCGCGATCACACAAAACACACAAAATGCAACGTCTCCCGAGAACCTTCGCCCCCTATTGGTCGGAGGGAAAAGTGTAGAAAAAACAAAACAAAAACAAAACTAGACAGCAGGGGGTGTGGTTTCCCTATCAGCTCATGATGAATGGCTCAGCTTCCCCCTGGACTGACCCCTCCCCCACTGTCACCCCCCCCCCCCAATCGTATCCCTCATGGCTCCTCCTTCTCTAGACTTCCCTCCTCATCTCCAGCTCGTCCTGCTCACTTTTGCAAAAGAAAAAGGGAAAAAAGGGCCAATAAATTAGCGGACAGGTGGACAGTCTTTGATTTTTTTTTTTTTTTTTTTTTTTTTTTTTTTTAAAAGCAGGTGTTTTTTGTTTTCACTGCGCACGTTTCCATCCATCAGCCAGCCACCGTGGGGCGCTGTTTCAACACAGCACTGAAAAATACAGCTTTCATCCGTCACATAAAAATATATATATATGTAATATAATATAATATGTAACAACGCAAGAGAAGAAAAGAAAAACAAACAACCACATTAGTAATAATAATAATAACAATAATAATTATAAGAAGAAGAAATACATCAGGACCCAAAAATGTGCTTATTCAGAAAATCTTTGGAACCAAAAAAAGGCAAAAAAAAAAAAAAAAAAAAAAAAATCATAGTAATATCAATATAGTGAGAGTATATGGAGACGGGATA
The DNA here is from genome assembly GCF_046127955.1 of Nelusetta ayraudi. NCBI lineage: Eukaryota > Metazoa > Chordata > Actinopteri > Tetraodontiformes > Monacanthidae > Nelusetta > Nelusetta ayraudi. The sequence continues at coordinate 3,805,212 of NW_027466084.1, forward strand.
ACATAGAGGCTTGGTCACCAGTTTGTGAGGATGCTGGGTATAGTGGACATACTGGGCGGGCGGAGGGGGCGAGCGGGGGCTGACCTGTACGGAGCTGATCCGCTGGAGCCGATCTGAGATCAGTCACAGTGTCGTCCTGCCTGAAGCCTGCAGGCGTGCAGAGCTCCAGCGGCCACAGGGGGGCAGTGGCGAGCGGCGTCCTGTTCCACCGAATGGCTAAAGGATTCCCGTGAGGACGCGATGACGTTTGGCGTTTCATTTTTTTTTTTTTTTTTGTTGAGATTTCTTTTTTTGTATGTTTGTTTGTTGGTCTGTCAGTGTGTTTCCCATGGCTTTGTCCACCTGAGACCCCCCCGCCCCCCTCTCTCTCTCTCTCTCTTAATCTCTCTTTACCCCCCCCCCCCCCCGCCCCCCCTCTGTCTCTCTGCTGGAATGTCAAGACGGTTCGGGAGGAGGATGGAAATGGAAGCGAGTCCTTTTTTGGAAGAAGCACTCAGGAGCAGATCAAGGGGGGGGGGGAAAGCCTCGTGGCGTGGGTGGGGTGGGGTGTGTGTGTGTGTGTGTGTGTGTGTGTGTCTGGGGTGGGGGTGTACCCGCCGGATTCTTTAAATGGACATGCGCGGGAGGTCACAGCGTGGTGTCGTAGTAGCAGCACACGTCCCGTCTTAGTGTTGCAGTGAAGGGGGGGGGGGGGTCCGAGCGGGGGAGGTGGGGAGGCGGGGGGCGGGTTGGACGTGAGGAAGGGGGGGCGTAAGTTCAATCCGTCGGCCCTCGTCAGCAGGCGAGCGGAAAGAAGAGAAATGAGTCAAAAGACTTGGTTCATTTGACTCGCTGACTCGTGGCGAATGAACGGCGGGAGATTGTTGACGTGTCAGCAGAAAAAGAAAAGGTTTTTCTTTGTCACACTTGCTTTAACATGGAGATTGTTTTTCTTCTTTTAAACAAAGGGGGATCACAAAATGACCATAGAAGGAAGATTTCTTTTTTTTCCTTTCCCTCCCATGCACAGTGGTTTCAGTCAGTCAGTGAGTCAGTCAGTGAGTCAGTCAGTCAGTCTGTTTGTTTGATACTGGGAGCCGTTTGATTGAGACTGAACCAGTTGAAGCTGAAAGTACCTTTTTTTTTTTTTCTTTCGCTGTGCAGTGAGTCGTCTTCACTCTGCACTCTAGAAAAGCTTTCCTATATTTCTCTCTTCCTCTCTCTCTCTCTCTCTCTCTCTCGCTCTCTCTCTCTCTCTCTCTCTCTGCAGAAGGAAGTGTGTGTGTGTGTTTGTGAGTGCGTGTGTGTGTGTGGAGGCCAGCTGAGGTCAGTCAGGGCAGTGGATCTACTGTTCAGTTCATAGATGTGTAGTAAAAAGAACAACAACAAAAAGATGTGTAGTGACGCACGACCACACAACCAGCATCCTCCCCTCCTCCACCACTGTAGTGTTCCAGAGAATCCCCCCCCCCCTTTCTCCCCACCCACAGTTCAAAGACTCCAGCATGTTGTTTTTTTTCCTTGTATAATGTGGGAGAGGCTGGTGGCCGTAGTGTCACTGTTTCCACTGGGGCGGCAGACGGGCGAGTCAGACGGAGGGAGGGAGCGAGGGAGAGAGAGAGAGAGAGAGAGAGAGAGCGAGAGAGAGAAGGGGTTGGGGATGGTGATGTGGCAAAGCACAATCTCTCAACCGCCCAGGAAAAACAAGAAGAGGAAAAAGGGGAGGGGAAGAAGACGAAGACACGAGCCGTCAGTGCGCTCTGCCTGCGGGAGAGTGGAGGGGAGTCGCTGCCAAATCAAGAACTTGGACAAAGAAGAAAGAGAGTTTTTGGAGCGATGAAAAAAATTCCTTGGGCGTCACTTCGGGGTTTTTCTTTTCTTTTCTTTCTTTCCTTCTGTCTCTCAGTAAGGAGCAAACCTGCTGTATCCTGCCCGGTATAAACTGGCCTGGAAGAGACAGAGGAGACGCGGATCAGAGAGAAACACCCATCTCTCTATCGCCATTCATACAGTGTGCAGACACATGTCTTCAATTATACTGCACGCTACGGGTACATACACATAACTCACATATAACTATATATATATATATATATATATATATATATATATATATATATATATATATATATATATATATATATACACATATATATATATATATATATATATATATATATATATATATATATATATATATATACACACATATATATAAACATATATATATATATATATATGTTAGAGCTGTCAGTCGATTAAAAAAATTAATCCGATTAATCGCATGGTTTTCCATAGTTAACTCAAGATTAATCGCAAATTAATCGCATATTTTTTTGATCTGCTCTAAATCTACCGTAAACTGACATTTTTCCATTTTTTAAATAATCATATCAACATGGGATTAGGCAAATACTTGCTTTCTGCAAATGCAGCATGTTTATTCGTGTTGGAGCAATGACAAGTACTACTAACAAAACAAAAGATGCACAGGGTAAAAAAAAATAAAATTGTGCGTGTGTGTGTGTGTGTAAATCGAAACACGCACTCAGGTGTCCATCTCAAGACCTTTCATAATGATCACTGACCAGCATCTCTAGGATCAAACAGACGTATTTTGATCAAGTCTTCCTCTGTGTGTGTGTGTGTGTGTGTGTATTTGTTTAATCTCTCTCGCACTCTGATACAATGTACTGACAAATATAACATACAAATATGATCGAATTTGTCATTCGGTTTTTATTTTGAAATTCACCGGATTTTCTCCTTTTTTTAAGCGACTTCCTGTACTATTGACGAGGATCGCTCGCGGCTCGCGCACAAAATAGAGCAGACGCCGAAACGACAACTGCATGGCGCGAGCCGCGCGCCTGTTCGCGTCTAGTGTGAACCACCACATTGATTAACGTGGGCGTCGAATGGAAGCGCTCGGCGCTGCGCTTCCACGTCCAGTGAACTGACGTTAAATGCATGGCGCGATCCGCGAGGGGAGCCGCGCGCCTGTTCGCGTCTGGTGTGAACTACTACATTGATTAACATGGGCGCTGAATGGAAGCGCTCGTTACAGTAAATGCACATCACTTTTGTCCTGTCAAGACTGCCATCTGGCAGGGTTTTGAAGTGGAACTTTCCATTTACAATTGACGCCTTATCCACGTTAGTCCTTCCTAGTGCTCATCTACGCTCAGTGTCTTTTTCTTTTTTTGGTTGTGTTTACACGCCGGCTGCAAGCGTGTGACTGTGTGTTGCGAGTCAATTCATTTCCCGTTTCCACAATGTACGGAGCGGCCAAAGGTTCACAAAATACCGTGTGCGTTAATCACACGATAAAAAAATTGTCGGCGATAAAGCGGCGTTGAGTTAACGCGTTAATAACGCGTTAACTTTGACACCCTTAATATATACATATACATGTATATACATATATATATATATATGTATATATATATATATATGTATATATATATATATATATATACATATATATACATATATACATATACACACATATATATACACACATATATATATATATATATACATATACACACATATATATACACATATATATGTATATGTATATATGTATATATATATATATACATATACATATATGTATGTATATATATGTATATATATTGTAGGGCTGTCAAATGATACATTTCTTTTAATCGCGATTAATCGCGGGTTTAATCATAGTTAACAGCGATTAATCGCCGTTTGAATTGCATGTGTAAAATTCTGTTATTTTGCATTTCAAGGCAGCGCGGCTTGCGCACAAAATAGAGCAGACGCCGAAACTATCGCTGCACGGCACGAGCCGGCCGTGGAAGTACGCTCCGCTCTGCGTCCGGTCTGACCGACACCATCGCTTAACAAGGGCGCCGAAAGGAAGCTGGCTCCCTTCCGCGGCGCTTCTGCTTCTTCCGGTGTGAACCCGGCCTTACGTTTGAAATGCTATTAATATATAAATATATATGTACTATGTGTATTTATATATATATATATATATATATAATAGCAGTTGAGAAACACTGCTCTAAACCAAGAGCGTACTCACCATGGCTCCGACTCCGTAGGCGGCAGCAGCAGGCGCTAAGGCGTGGTAGGGGTCTGTGGTGTACACCCGGCCATAACTACACAAACCACAGAAAGGGAGAAAAAAAATGACAAATCCAGTGAAAACATAGCATTAGCGTAGCATCGGTTGCCAGCGGGAGTCGTGCAGCCTGTCAGCAGCACCAGCAGCAGGGCCAGGAGCTGGAGGGGCATCAGTAAAAAGGGAGCTGGCGCTCTCGAGTCACTTTGATTTCCAGTTGTGCCACGGCCACGGCAGAAACGCTTGTATGACCGACAACATTCTGCTGTCTTTTTGCTGTCAAGTCTTTTTTTTTTTTAATCCCATTGTCTTTTTGTTTTCACATATTTTAAATTCTACTGTCTTTTAGCAGCATTTTGTTTTCAGTTCTTAGCTCCAGTGTTACATCAGGAGGGAGTGGGGGCTCCTCAGCACTGGGTGGTGTTCCTGGTCTGCCCACTGGGGGGCGTCAACCTGGGGGCCCCTCTCATTAGCTGCATTTACATTAGGCCTTGAATTGCTTAAAACCTAAATATCGCATCTGAAAAAATGGGATTTGAAACACCTAAATTTCGAAAGAAATCTCTCAAATATGGCTAAAAAATTGTTATGCTCGCATGAGGTGGGTTTTCACAACGTATCGATATACAGTAGAGGTATATCGCAAAGGTGTAATGGAAACATACGGAGGTCACGTGACCAGTTCACTTCGAGTGAAAATCGCGCATTGTGCTTGAACGGAGGAAGAGACGGATTCATTTCATCAAGTACTCAAAGAGAAAAACAAACAAAATGTAAAGAAACAAACAAACAAACGCAAACGTAATTCTCGTAAAATCTCGCGAGAATTTAAGAGAATTACGTCCCGCGAGATGAGATTTTACGAGAATTACGGCTTATGAATGAAATGAAAAGCGTCTTATGGATAAAGTTTCATCGACTCATCGTTTCACAACAACAAAAAAGCCGCGGTTAGTGTCGTCCTCTCTACGCCAGTGATGTGCAGGTGGTCACTGTGGGTCACCTAGCTAGCTTTTCTCTAGCAGGTGTCTGCACCTTCCACACTGACCAGTGGAATGGAATGACGATGCAGCAGTGTGTTGTGTGGCATTAGCGTGCCATTCGTTATGTTTTACTGGTATCCATTGCTAATTAATTTAATCGGCTGTTCCTTGACTGTAGTCTTTAGAGACCTGTGACACCTATGCATGGAAGGAAGGCACTTTTAAATTTTGTTGTACTTAATTGTGATTACATACATGCATTATAAATAGAATGAGAATTCCATTCAATTCAATTCAATTCAATTCATCACTGCCTGCACTAAGCCTTCGTTTTAACTCTTCCTCTTTGTGTCCAAAGTGTCGGCGGGACATTTTTCCTTCTCTCTCTTTCTTTCATCTCCTGTAATGCGTGTTGTGCAGTGACGCGTGCTCCTCGTCCTGCCGTGACCTCACCTGTCGCTGTAGGCGGCGGCGGCTGCGGTTGCTCCAGTTACGGCAGCGGGCTGAGCGTAGCGGTAGGCAGCGGCAGCGGCGGCAGCAGCAGCAGCAGGGTAGCCTCCCTACACACACACACACACGGATACAGGCAGACACACACACACACACACACACACACACACAAGAGGTAAGCGACGAGCCCTTGAGGCATCTGCAACAAGGTGTGACCAGGAGAGATGAAGAGCACTTTCATCTTTAATAGAATTTCACACGTGTGTTAATGCAAGCAAACCACTTTAGAGATGTAATCTTGGCTGTCACTCGGAAATTATGCAACTACTTAATGCCTCTTGTTTGGAATATAAGTGAATGCAAATTTAGAACCTGTTGTGGATACGCGCTGACGTTCAACAGTCTGGGCTCGCAGACTCATTTCTGCACCGGACTCCATTATAAGCAAATGTCATGGACAAGTCCACTGGGATGCTCTGAGAGACCATTACCAGCGCAGGACAATCAGTCAGGATGTGCTGAACACTTTATGGGATGGCTTTGACAGTTGTTGCCTTGAAGATCTAATTGAATGTGATTTTAGAGCAGTGTGCAATACGCAGCCCTCGTCACAGAAGCCGGTTGCTGTGAAATGCAAACATTTCTAAAGCAAAGCTTTGCATTATAAATCAGACTTAAGTTGTTTGTGCCACGCCATCAAAGGGTGAACAAAGCAGCTAACCAACTAAACCTACTAACAGTGTGATCACACTGAATTTTGCACTCTTGGAGTTCTCTCAGTCACTTTTAATGAGACATGGGAAACGGTTTTCCTTAAAGTGTTCCGACACATTCAGCAGATCCTGAGTGATTTCCGTGCGCTCACAATGACGACGGCAGCGCATTCAAGATTTCATAAAAGTGGCTGTAATGGAGTTCAATGCAGTAATGAGTCGGTGACTTTTGAACAGCGGCGCACGTGCACACGGTCGCGGGTGAGATGTAGTACAAAGCACGTTTCACGAGGGGCGGAGTCAAGGATGCAGGACGGAGGCCATTAATCAGTGAGACAGAGCAGTCGCTGGTTAGACTGTATTATCATTATCAAGGGTGGTGGTGGTGGGGGGGGGGGCAGACTGGGGGTGCTGAATGCTGAAGGAGCTGCGGTGCGTGTGTGTGTGTGTGTGTGTGTGTGTGTGTGTGTGTCCTGCTTGTGGTCGACTATCAATGCGCGCTATCGGCGAGACTGTGGACGGATTAAAGAGGAAGAAAAGAGAGCGAGGTGGAGGCAAAAAAGACTGGGAGGGAAAAAAATAAAGAAGAAGTCGCACACACAAACACACCCACACAAGCCTGGGACCGAGTGAACAAAATAAAAAAAATAAATAAAAAAATCATCTCGGCATGCAACGACCCACAAATCAAAGTTCAACACAACACCACTGCTTCAGGGCCCGAGCCCAGCAGAGCCTGGAGGAGCGGAGCAGAGCAGAGCAGAGCAGAGCAGGACCCCCCCCACCTCCACCACCACCACACACCCATCCTGAGTGTGCAGGTGGAGGAAGAAGGAGGAGAGTGTGGGGGTTGGGGGGGGGGAATAAAACAGAGGTCGTTAAAGGAAGTGAGGAGAGAGAGAAGCCATCTGGGTGAGTGTAGGAGGGCAGCACTGACACACGGTAGGTCTGCATGCAGCAGCTGATTGGACACATGCTCCCAGGTTCATCCCAGCAAGTGGGGGGTCGGGGCGGTGGGGTGTGTGGGGTGGGGGGTCGCACTGTTAATTCAGGAAGAGACCGTGCTCTCAACTTGAAGCAGCGTTTTTTTTCCGCACACACTGAGACCAGCGGAAATGCACCTGCGCTGCGGTCCAGTGACAGGGGAGACCTGCTACTGGTTCCAATGCAAGTAGTGCGGTGGCAGCAGCTCATTTGACAGAGGCGCTCTGAAAATTGCAGGGTTTGTTTTTTTTTTTTTTTTTGCTCCGTCTTTTACGGCGGTAGCTGGTTCACCAAAGCGAGAATGGGTGTGTTTTGGGTTTTCTGAGCACACAAGAGAGACCAGGCTCTCCTTTGAACAACGCGGTATGCCAAAAAAAAAAACAACAACAACAAAAAGAAACACAGGACACACTGAAAGAAATGTAGTAGTTTAGTAGAACACGAACAAAGCCCCCTTTTCCCCCCCGATCGGAAAAATACACATCTCAGGAAGTTAGTAGGGGGAGGGGGGGGGGGGCAAAACAAAACAAAACTTCAAAGCAGTGGTGATTTATTTTTATTTTTTTTTAAAAACTAAAGGAGACATTTTCCAGATTAGAGTCAGAGATGATTGATAAGAATCGGAGGAGGTAGTACAGTAAAAAAAATAAATAAACAATGCACACGGTTGGTTGGCCGGTGAGGTGACCCTACCTGAGGCAATCTGGGACTAAGGACTGAGTCCTGAAACACTAATCTATAGAGAGAACAGAGACAACCTGGTCAACCCGGGTACACACACACACACACATACACACACACATACACACACACTTTCTTGTCCATGCACGCAAAGGTTTGTGCACCTGCCCACAGAGCAGCCCTTGACAGCGGTGTCTTATCGAATGACGGACTTGTGCAATTTCAAGGATTTTAATGTCCGCAAGCCGTTTTGGAAACTTTTAGGAGAGGTTAAGAAAAAAACAAAACAACAACAAACCCCCCCAACCCCCTCTCCCTCTCTCCCGAGGCTGGATTCCACCATCGCCATCGTCATTATATGTGTCCCGGCAACAAATTTGCGGGCAGCTCTGTGCGGTGCAACACCGGACACAACATGCAGAATCACTCCCAGAGGACCAACAAAAAAAAAAAAGAAGAAGAAGAAGAAGAAGAAGAAGAAAAAGAGCAAGTGGCGAGAGGAAGCCGTGGCGGGTGGGGGAGGAGTGGGGGTGGGGTGGGGTGGGGCTGTGGGGTGTGAGAGTGTCGGACGGGGCTTCGGAGTTTTACTTACATACAAGTCCGCAGCGCCGTAAAACCCATCCTGATACACCACACTGAGAGGAGCAGAGCAGAGCAGCAGAGAGGGGAGGGGGAGGAGCCGCCGAGGAGGAGGAGGAGGAGTGGGGGGGAGGGGGGAGGAGGAGGAGGAGGGGGGGAGGTGGCGAACACAGTGGTGCACAGGCCCAAAAAAATAAAATAAATAAACCACAGTGCATCAAAGGTCACAACACGGCAAAACACAAGAGGGGGAGAGAGAGAGAGAGGGAGAGAGAGAGTGGGAGAGAGAGAGAGAGAGGGAGAGAATGAGTAGTTATTTCACACCCATGCAGCATGCAGAGGAAATGCAGCTTCCAATTTAGGCTCCACCACTGGAGAAACCTAACAAATGAACGAGTGAATAAGCAAACAGTCGCAGGCTGAGGCCGCTCGGTCCGACTGTTACATCACTTTTTATTCATCTCGCTTTATATTAATGGAGAGCCGTAGCTGTTCAGTGGAACACACATGGAGAGCCCATTTCCTGCTGGAAGCCCCTCCCCCCACCCACCACCACCCTCTCATCCCCCCCCCCCCCCCCTGTATTTCATCTTCTTTGGCTTTTCTCATGCAGCGCCAGCGCAGTGGAGCAGCCCGCCAGGCTTTCCAGGCCGCAGCGAGGGATCGGGCTGCGACCTGAGTGTCACAGCCAATCATCTGCAGCGGAGCCGCCGGCCGCCGCCAGCGCTGGCGAATGCTGAGGGGAGCGCAAAATACACAAATTGCGGCAGTTATCTGCGCGTGCGCGTGTCTATTGTGTCTATTGCAATGAAGCCTCCATGTCATCACTTGCTGAACTGACTGCGCCGAGCATGAAATGACAGCCGGGTTAAACGCGCTCAAAAGGCAATTTGGGGAACTGGGGTGGGGGGGCTGGGGTCCCTGAACGCAGCGGCCGATCTCGGCTTCCCGCTCTCTTTCCTGTCGTTTTTTTCCCCCATGAAAAGTGCCACCTGACGGTGGCGCTCTGTCTCACCCGGGGTAGGTGGGGATGGCGGGCTGCGGCACGGCAGCCCGCACCGCGCTGTAGACGGCCCGGCCCCGCCCCCTGAGGTGGGCGCCGCGGAACGCCGCCGCCGCCGCCGTGGTCGCTGCCGCCGCCGCAGACGGGTAGGGGAACCCTGGAACTGACGGAGGGAAGAAGAAGAAGAAGAAGAAGAAGATTTTTTTTTGATTTTTGAAAAATAACATTTATTTGCCGCTCTCATTTCCAATCAATCAATCAAAACACATAAATAAATAAATAAATAAATAAATAATTTTCTTGTTGTTTTTTTACACAAGCACGTTGCTAAAAAATAGTTCCCCCTCTGTCACTGCACACAATGCACTGTTAAAAGTCCACATGTCACAAAAAAAACCCAAGTCCCCTGCCCTCCTGTAAAACATAAAATCAATGCGCAGCCTGGACTGGATGAGTTTTTTGCAGATGACAGAGGGGTCGACCTCTGCCCCATCAACTATCTTTCTCTTACGGCTCAACCACACCCCCAACTTAGCCTGGCTTAAAACAAAGTTTAAAACCTGGCCTTTCCTCTTGTTCTGGCGACTGTAGTTAAAACCAAAGATAAAAGAGTGTTTGTTAAAAACCTCCTGGCATTGGATAAAAACTCTATCTAAAAAACCAAACACGGACGACAGACGCTCACACAGATAAAAACAATGAAAAACAGTCTCTCTCTCTGTGCAGAAGGGACAGGTGTCCTCCACCGCTGGGTTCATCATGCTGATAAAAGCGTTCACGGCTACGACGCCGTGGAGGACGCGCCACTGAATGTCTCCATGTTTTTTGGCCACTGGGGCTTTGTAGAGAGTTATCCACGCGGGCTTATTTCCATAGTTCAAGTATTTCCTCCACGGCGTATCCCAACGTCCATCTAATTTGTGTTTGTGCAAAGTTTTCACCATTGTTTGATAGAGTTTTTTTCCCGTCGCGACCTCCAGGGGAACTGCTGGACAGTCTTCCAGCAGAGGGCCGCTGCAGTCGTCCAAGTCTGGGAGCAGGCCGACATGGGGGAAGCTGTCCTCTGGGTCAGGGGTCAGGGAACCTCTGTCATGCAAGCTGAGGAGGGAGTGCTCATGACCGGACAGCCTTCTACTCCAATGGTCCAGCAGCTGCTTGACAACCCTTTGGGATTTTAGTCCCAGCGTAGAGGCCAATGGGGCGGGGTCTTCCAATCCAGGACCAGTCAGCTCCACCACCTTGCCCAACGTCATGACCCCTGCAGCTCGGAGGGCCTTGGAGAGAGTCACTCCCCCCCAGCTAGGGTAGTCCAGCAGGGTTCCCTGAAGGACCGGTTCCTGCAAGAGCCAGTACAAAGAGTCGGCCTGCTCCGCCCTCTGCTTCTTCAGGAGGTTCCAAACGTTAAAAACACTCCGATAAAAACAAGGCAGAGAAACTGTGCTCATGCGAGTCGTGTCCATTAAAAACAAACTAAAATCCAGGCCCAAAAAATTAAAACGCTGCAGGATGCACCGGGCTAATGGTCTCCACAGAACATCCTTGGGGCCAGTCAGGAGCCTCTGAATAAACTGGAGTCTGAAGGCAGAGCCCCTGCTGGCCAGATGAACCAAACCCTGTCCTCCCTCTTCTTTGGGGAGGAAAAGGATGCTCTGTGGAACCCAGTGCTTCCTGCCCCCCCAAAAGAAATCAATTAAAAGCCGCTGTATCTCTGCCAGGAGAGAGGCTGGAGGATCTAAAACCATTAGTCTGTGCCACAAGGAGGACGAGACCAAGTTGTTGACGATGAGGGTTCTGCCTCTGTAGGACATTTTAGGCAGCAGCCACTTCCACCGTCCTAGCCTCCCCCTCACCGTCTCCAACACATTGTCCCAGTTCTTATTGTTGTGGGTCTCGTCCCCCAAGTAGATGCCCAGATATTTAAAACCGCCAGTCTTCCACTGCAGCCCACCGGGCAACTTGAGCCTACTCCTCAGCCCCTCTCCCACCATAAGAGCCTCACTCTTCCCCCAGTTAACACGTGAAGAAGAAATAAAACCAAACTCTGTTAAAAGATTTTCTAAAACACTGATGTCATTTTGCGAGTTGATTAAAACCACCAAGTCATCAGCGTACACAGACAGTTTAAAAGACACGCAACACTGAGGGAGACACACACCACTTAAACTCTCCCTTAATTTGTGGAGTAGAGGCTCTATGGACAGAGAGTACAGCATCCCTGAGAGAGAGCAGCCCTGCCTCACCCCCCTCTGAACGTCGAAGGGGGCACTCAGACCACCGTTGACCTTGAGAACACTCTCAATGCCACAATAGAGCACCCGGATCATGGCTATAAAGTCAGGATTGAATCCAAAGGCACCCATGGTCTGCCACAGGTACTGGTGTTCAACCCTGTCAAAAGCCTTTTCCTGGTCTATGGAAATAAGACCAGTCTCAAGAGCCAATGAACTGGAGAGGTCCAAAAAATCCCGAATTAAAGTGACATTGTCACTTATGAGCCTGCCCGGCACGCAGTAGGTCTGGTCAGGGTGGATGATGGACGACATCACCTCTCGCAGCCTAAGGGCCAGAGCTTTGGACAGGATTTTGTAATCCGTGCACAGCAAGGACACCGGCCTCCAGTTCCTGATGTCCTGCAGGTCTCCCTTCTTTGGCAGTAAGGTGATGACGGCCCTCCTACAGCTCACTGGGAGTTTTCCCTGTTTGATGCTGTCGTTGATTGTCAGGAGAAGGTCTGGTCCGATGACCGGCCAGAAGGACTTATAAAAGTCCACAGGAAGGCCGTCAATGCCAGGAGCTTTTCCACACTGCAGGCTCCCCAGGGCGGCTTCCAGCTCCATGAGCGTCAGTGGAGCCGCCAACTGGGGGCTTTGCTCCTGGCTCACCTGAGGGAGACCGCTGAGGAAGTTGCTGTGCGCCTCCGGATTACTCGACCACTCGCTCTTATAGAGGTCTCTGTAGAAACCGGCAGCATATTTCCTAATCCCAGAAGAATCCGAAATTTCGGAACAGCTACCCGCGCGTAAAGAATGAATGATCTTCCTTTGTCCATTTTTCTTCTCCAGCCCAAAGAAAAACTGAGAGGGAGCATCCATCTGCGAGATGTTCATAAACCGCGACCTGACCAGCGCCCCCTGCGCAGAAACCCCGAGCAGGTTGGCTAACGCCGATTGTTTGGACTTGAGGGAATCTAAATGCCCTCGATTTCCTGTAGAAACAGCTAAGGACTGTAACTCCTCTACCTGTCTCTCCAGATCCCTTACGGTCCGGGTTAACTCACCTGTGGCAAAGCGAGTGAAGCTCTGGCAAAGTTGTTGGGTCTGAGTTTTCCCAAAATCCCACCATTGTTGGATGGTGGGGAAATTGGGTCTGCTCTCTCTGTGGGATAACCAAAAAAACTTAAAAGCAGTTTTAAAAGCCTGGTCATTTAAAAGAGCTGTGTTAAAATGCCAATAGGCACTATTTAAACGAATATTCTGAATAAAAATGGAACAGGACACAAGACAATGATCGCTAAAACCAACAGGCTGGATTAAACACCTTTTAAAAATATTTAAAAGGTGATTAAAACAGTAAAAACGATCAAGTCTGGCAAGGGATAAAAAATTTTCTTTGGTATGGCTCCAAGTGTACCGTCGTCTGTTTTGATTAAAAACTCTCCACAGGTCAGACAGCTCGTGATCTTTGATGAGCTGTCTGAGCCTGTGAGACGACCCAGGGTGTGGCTCAGGATGATTCCTGTCTAGTGCGGGATCTTCAGTGCAATTAAAATCGCCGCCTAAAAACATAAAATCATCATGGCAGGTTTTAAGAACATCATCAAGCTTTTTTAAAAATGTAAGTCTCTCCAACCCTCTGGTTGGAGCATAGACATTTAAAAACACTAATTTTACATTTTCATAAAAAGCTATAACCTTTAGTAAAAACCCTGGAATGATATTTTCAACACTAAAAGAAGCCGGTAAAAAATTCTGAGCCAATAAAATCCCAACCCCACCGCTGGCACTGGAATTATGGCTCAGAATCACCTCCCCTTTAAAATCCCTCTTCCAGTCACTGACAATATCGTCAGTGCTGTGTGTCTCCTGAAGAAACAATACATTTAATCTTTTTAACTCCATCAATTTAAAAAGAGCAGCTCTTTTAAAATCAGCCCGGGCTCCATTCATGTTTAAACTCCCCATGTTAAAATCACACATGAATGGATAAAAAAATAAAAACTCAGTAAAACAACACACCAGTGGTGGCACAAAGATCAATAAAAATAAATTAAACATCAATTTCCCCCTTGTTTAACTCTTCTCTGGCCTTTCCTATGTGCTTTCTGAGTCTGTATACTTCCTGGTCAGTGAGCACTTCTCCAAACTTCCTCGTGAGGGGTTTGGCGGAGTTGATGAACCGCCTAAGGTCCGAGAAGTGCTCCCATACTGACGTTTGTCTCACCCCTTTCGTGTCTTCAAGGAATTTTTTCAGCAGTGCAACCGAGTAAGGTGCATCGGTGTCTTCTTGAGTTAAAACAAAGTCGCTCTCAACACTCGTGGCTGTCTTTCTATTTTTTGCTTTTTCTTTTACGAGTTCAGTTAATTTTCTCTTTTGTGACAGTTTCAACATTTCATCATCATCATCGGACATTGCTTCATCGTCATACTCAGACATGTCTAAGGTGTCTACAGTTGCTTTGTTCTTTTCTTTCTTCGTTTTCTTTTTTTCGATTCCATAAAGTGACAAGGGGGGGTCCCCCTTATCAGGGGGAGGCACAGATATTGGGGACGCCTCGGGGACCCCAATCACCGACGGCACCGGGTCGAACTGAGCCGACAACCCCGCCGGCACCGGGTCTTCCGGAGCCGACGGACCGGCCGCCACCGTATCCAACGGTGCCGCCGGACCCGCCGACTCTAGGGGCGGCGACGCCACCTCGGCCGCCGCCACCGCCGCCTCAGGAGGGGGGGTCCCGCCTGAGGCGGATGCCTTCCGCTCCGGGCAGGAGCGAACCAAGTGCCCCTCGGCACCGCACCCAAAACACTTCATATGTTCAGTAGTGACAAAAACCATGTACGGAAAGTTGTCGATTTTGAACGTACAGGATAGGTTTAAGTCACTTGTCGTGTCTTTAAGCACCATGTACACCTGTCTCCGGTGACACACAACATGCTTGAGCTGCGGTGACTTGCAGCCTAAAGACATCATTTTTATTGGTGAAACGAGTTGGCCAAATCGCGACAGCTCTTTGGCCAGTGCCTCGTTTTTAATGAACGGTGGAGCATTGGAGATCAGTACCTTCTTGGCGGGGCTCACGAGGGGGAGAACGGGAGTGAAAGTGTCACCGATCACAACACCGCTCTCGACCACCTTGCTTACCTTGTCGGTGTCGTCAAGGAAGATAACGATCGCTCCATTCATTCGGGATGCAGACTTAACGCTGCTGTATCCCACCACCTTTCCAACGGCCAGACCCGCCTGTTCCACCGAGCACTCAACTGCCGGCACCAGTTTGATGGCGTGCCGGCGAGTGAGACGCTCGAACTCGGTAGCCGGCGTTTCAGCTACCGGCATGCTGGCTGCTGGCTACCGGCTACGCCGGTCCTCCACCCAACCACCAACACAAAAAAAAACGATCTACTTACAAAACTAACACGAATTGATAAATGAAAAACTAACGCACATATATATCAAAAAAAAAGATGGAAAAAAATGAACAAAAACAGCGAAAAAACGCTCAAAGTTTTGCACTTCTCCCTCTCTCGTCAACTCCGCCACTCCTCACAGAAGAAGAAGAAGAAGAAGAAGAAGAAGAAAGGATCAAAAGGCAGCTGAGGCAGACAGGAAACTGATCGGAACCTTGAAGAGCGGAAGGAATTCAAGTGGATGGAGGGGTGGGGGTGGGGGGGGGGGGGTGAGCAGTGTGTCAAATACAAGGGGGTCAGGAGGGGTTCAGACCCCCGCAATATGGCTTTGATCCTTTGAAAGCTTCAAAGCCAAACCTTAAGGGGGTCCAATACTTTTCAAAAAGCTAAAAAGGTCATATTTTATTGGCATTAATGGTCTATGTATATATATATATATATATATATATATATATATATATATATATATGTATATATATATATATATATATATATATGTATATATATATATATATATATATATATGTATATATATATATATATATATATATATATATATATGTATATATTATATATATATACATACATAGACCACAATGTATCGCCACAAACAATATTATTATCGTCAATGTGGTTATTGAGAGCGACCTCCCAGTAATATAATAATACAGCATAATAATGCAAATGGATCTATTCGCAAAAGCGACTTTACTGCTCAAGAATAATAGTGAAATGAAAAACCTGAAGAATAAAATGTAAACATCCTAAAGGAAGAGAAACATAAAACAACATAAAACAATAAACCAGACTCTGTCTGTGCAAAAAAAAAGAAGAAGAAGAAAAAAAGCACTGTAATGAAAGACAAACATAATAAATTGCAATAAATGTTAATAAAAACTGCACTTCAGTGAGCATTTAACATTAGGAACGGGAGAAGAGTCCTAGTGTTTGTACGTCTTAGTACGTAGTACAACTGTATGATACAATCAAATACAATTGATGTATTGATTATGGTGACGGGCCTACGTGCAATACTAGAAACTAAACTCTGAGATTGCGATTCAAAGTCCTAGGTTGAAAGTGGAAAGAAAGAGATGAGAGCGGCGGCTCACCTGCGTAAATCTCTGGTCCGTACACGGCCCCCATCATCGGACTCAATTTCCATCCTGCTGCCGCTGCTGCTGCTGACAAAGGAAAGAAATAAAACGGGGCAAATCACATTAACATGGGTACATCCTGGCACCTGCATAAAACCTACACACCAAGAAACAGCACTGGAGTGAAGGAGAAACCTTTTCTTTTTAATGCTAAACGCTAATTATTACGCCGGCTAACACTGACAGCGAAGACATCGTCGACGTTTTGAAAATAATGTGGGACCACAGCAGGAAATTAGAATCTCGCTAAATCTGCCGCAATCATCTTTGTGTTTCTCGCACGCTGCATTGTCAATAAAAGCGTTAAAAACAAATGAGTCCTGTGTAAATACGCACTGGCAACAAAAAAAACAACAAAAAACACTACAATGCACCGGAACATGTAAGCCAGGGAGGTTTTTAGTTTGTGTATTTCTGATTTCTTCTGCCCGTAAAGGCATCACGTGTTATTATTACAGTCGTCTGTGTGCAGGCAAACAGGCTCGTGGGAGGCGGATCTTCTTACTTTATTTGGGCAAATACTGGGATTTTTTAGTAGCAGTGTCTTCCACAGCTGGACTGCCTGTCTGTTCCTTCAGTCTCTTTGTCTCAAACCTGTTTACTAGCTAGACCAGCACCAGCACCAGCTAGACCAGCACCAGCTAGACCAGCACTAGCTAGACCAGCTGGAGGAGCTCTATCATAGATTATATTTAATTATGATGAAACAATACCTAGATTACACTTGATAACTTGCAACCCCCCCCCCCCCCCCCCTCTAGTGGCCACTGGCGAACCCTCACTTTAAATAGCGGGTTCCCTGCTACTTCTAAAATGCTGTGGTGGTTACCATAGGGCAGCGTGCTGAGAGCCTCTCCGTTGGGGTAGGGGCTGACCATCTTCTTGTTAGTCATCACCCTGGCCGTGGCGTTGTTCACCTGGGGGAGGGAGAAGCACACGGCTCAAACTCAAGCCTGACTGAGCAACAAGGCAAACACACTCTCTCTCACTCTCTCACTCTCTCTGCTACTGGCTGTGTTTGCGTCTGACTCAAGCGTCTGTGTTCGCTCGCCGCTATTGTGTGAACATAAGCCAGATTTTTTTTTTCTTTTCTTTTTCTGTTTGCGAAAGAGTGTTTGAGGGGACAGCTCGCCCTGACATCTCACTTATTGCCTTTTTATTTTCTCTTGCCTGCGGCGCTGCGGATGTGTGCAAGGCACCTTTGGTCGAGATGTAGGGCGGCAGAGATGTCTGCGGTCTTGCTTTTACAGTCAAAAAAAATAATAATCCAAATTTGTTCAGAAGCCAAGAAGGTCCATTGATTAACGGGACCAAAAGGAAAGAAGGATGCGTTTGATATAAAAGAATATTTCTGACGGGAGCTGGAGACCATTTATTTTGAAGGTGTCAGCTTTAAAAAGATTGAAGAGCCAATCTTAAGCATCTAGATTCCAGCCAGACGTAAGTTACTCAGCGGTGTTACGATGCTGTGGGTTTTTTTTTTTTTCTGGGTAAGAATCAGGATCATGAACGCTGTGTTGCACAGCGGTGATCCTGTGGTTGCTGCGCTGCTGCTGCTGTGATTCTGCTGCTCCGACACTGGGACCAATGGGGACGCAGCGAAAGGCACGATTTCTTTTCTTTTTTTTTTTTCTTTTATCACCAGAGGAGCGTGTTTGTGCGTCTGTGCACGCGCGCGTGTCTGTGTGTGGAACGTGCGCCGGCTGACATTTTCAGCGAAGTGGAGGGTTTTAGCCCGAGATGGCTGATAATCTGCTCTGCGAGCTTCAAAGACCGCCACTCCAGCCCCATCTTTCTTTGATGGGCTTTCGGGGGAAGGAGATGGCGGCTGTCGGTAATCACCACCACTGTCCTGGGTCCTGCTGATAAAACGCTGACATCTGACTGCCGTTGTGAAATACAAATTAGTGCTCTTCGGGCGGCCCGACGGCGCGCCCGGAGGACCGGAGTGCTCGCGCTCACATCCACAGGCCCATTAATGCCTGAGCTGCCACTCACTCACTGGCTTCTGTCCTTTATCTGAAAGGCCTCATCTTTCCCTCACTGCCCACCGGCGTCGTGGGGTGTGAATTAGGCAAAAATGAATCAAATTAAAGGGGTGGTTCACAATTTGGGACGCAGGACCTCGTTTCCAAGATAGCCAGCGAGCTTATCCGTCAGTGCGGACCCTTTCAACATGCTTCATTCAGTCCATCTGCTGCAGTTTAGCAGAGTTTGCCGGTGCTAGGCTAGCGCAAGTCAATGCTTTCTGCTAGCCTTGCCAGGAAAAAAAACAATCCGATCCGCTCAGCGGGAATTTTTGCTTTTCTCTGGTTAGTCACGGAGAAGACTTTTACTCCTAACAACTCAGACGTTTGAAAGTCTAGCGCAGGGGTGTCAAACATACGGCCCGCGGGCCGGATCGGGCCCGCAAGCTGTTTTTTTCTGGCCCGCGAGATGATTTTGCAAAATATAAAAACTGCAATTTCTCAATGAGAGAAAGTGCCGTTCTGAATGTGTCCACTTGGTGTCGCAATGCTTCGCAAAGGAACTCAATACTGGAGCTCAGCAAACCGGAACAAGTACAGCCACTCACGTCTCCTATTTACCCCAGAACGAACTCCTATTGGCTGCCCTCATTGCCTCAGAACGTCTCCTATTGGCTACCCTCATTGCCCCAGAACGTGTCCTATTGGCTGCCTTCATTGCCCCAGAACGTCTCCTATTGGCTGCCCTCATTACCCCAGAACGTCTCCTATTGGCTGCCCTCATTGCCCCAGAACGTCTCCTATTGGCTGCCCTCATTGCCCCAGAATGTCTCCTATTGGCTGCCCTCAGTGCCCCACAATGTCTCTGTCGAAACAGACAAAGTTGATGCGGTGCAGTGTTGCCAACTCGGCGACGTTCTCGCTTACATCTGCCGACTTTCCAACTCCCCATGGTGACGTTCTGACTAGCGTGACTAGCGACAACTCTAGCAACTTTTCCTGGTGGCATTGCGTTGCGATGAAGTGCAAATTGTCAATAATGCGAATTAGACGATGGCGTCATCTGGCGACTTTCAGGACAGCCAATAGCGGCTTTCCTTACTGAGGAGTTGGCAACACTGATGCAGAGTGCAGAGCGCTGAAATAACACAAACAAAGTAAAACAAAGAAAACAACTGGAAGTTGTTGTTATTTGTACGTTATTATTACCATACCATGGTTTTACCGCTCTGGCCCGCTTGGGAATAGATTCTCCTCCATGTGGCCCGTGAACCAAAATGAGTTTGACACCCCTGGTCTGGCGGTATGATGTAATTTCCCTACGTGTACTGTTGAGTGGGTAGGATTGTTTTTGGCAAGCTAGCAGAAACTGTTGACTCGTGCTAGCCTAGCACCAGTTAATTCCGCTAAACTAGAAGGACTGGATGAGATTTGCCGGAAACGGCCTGGGCTGGGCTCACTTGGACATGATGCTCGACGCCCAAAATTCTGAACTTTAACGTCACATTCAGTTCCGTTTCACAGAGTTTGTCCAAACTTCAGTTGTGCAAGTAAAGAATTTCTCCCGTTGACGTGTGAGTGTTGGCATGTGAATGCATTCCAGCTGTTTTGCCGTCAACTAAATCATTTCAGAAAAACAGAAACACATGCAAATCAACAGCATACGGAAGGCAAATCTTGGAGAATCTACAATTACTGAACGATTGAACCTGAACTTCTCATGCCCTCCCTGAACAATAGAAGGGGGGGAAAAAATTCACATCTCCATATGAAACCAAACTTGTGGGGTTTACGTACCTAAATTTAAAAAAAAAATAATAATACAAGGGGTAGAAAGAGGGAGTGCAAAAACATTTCTTGGACAAAATTAATAATTATATAACACAGAAATTACACACAGCCAAATATGGGCGCTTCACATAACCAAAGAGTGATTAACAAACCAAGAAAAAAATAAACCAAAGCCAATCAGCAAGCGTCGGATGCAGCATAGAGACCATTCAAAACCATCGCAGCACTCCCACATCAAACATGTACAAAGGACAAAGATGGGACGGGTTATGGAGGGGATGCAGCCGAGATGTGAAGAGACAGAGCCAGTCCAGACACAAAAAAGAGAGAGAACGTGAAGTTGATGTGAAGAAGAAAAAAAAAAGTTTAGATGAGCAACACAATAAAAAAAATAAAAACAATAACAATTACATCGAGGAACAAAACATATATCCCAGGGTGCATCATTCAAATAAAGCAATTAGATTTGGTGACCATTCTCCTGGAAATCTCATTTCATGTGGGGGGGTGGGGGGTGGGGGAGGAGGGGGCGGGAGTTGATAAACAGAGCACCAAAGGATGAAAGGAAGAGAAAGAGCAGAGTGAAAGAGAGGGAGAGAAATCCTCATTCCCAAAAAAAAAGGAGAAAGAGACTAAATCAACATGAAACACTACACCAGGCATTAGAACTGCGTGTCACAAAACTGAGACCAGTACACTGCATACTACTACTACTACTACTACTACAACTACTAGTACACAAACAGTTCAGTACAATCAAACCAAACCAACAAAAAAAAAAAGAAGAGGAAAACAAAATGGCAGCATAAGTAGAAGGACCGAAATGAATAGTAAGGTAAACCCCATACTGGTTCAGAAATGCATATGGTTAACACTCTACACAGGGTGTTTGGATACGGAGGCACTGCGGAGGCGAAGGGGAACTAGTTGGCCATTTTTATATTCATCAGAAAAAGCCCACGCCCCCCCCCAAAAAAAAAAAATTAATACGCACCCAGTTTGGCTTTAGCCAGGCAAAGAAGCATTTTGTTTGCAACAGTTTGCAGATTTTGGCCTATAACTTAAGAAGCTGAGGGGGAAAACAAATAAATGACGAGAGTTACTATAAAGTCACTCTGCGCAGCTTGTCTGCACACTCTGAAGTGTGCAGGAAGTGGCCCTGTCCTGTCGACCAATCGCTGCAAAGCTCAAAGGACCATTAGAGTGACTGGCGTAAAAATTCAGCGATTCAGATCATCTTAAAATTCCCAATTTCAAGAGAGAACTCTTCGATTCTTTCAGTTGGTAAACACACCGCTGTTATTTGACTTAAAAAAAAAGAAAAAAGCTTTAAATAATGCAGCGTTTTGCGCATTAAAAAGATTTGAAATAAAGATCGACGAAACAATGAAAGGACAAAGATTAATGACTGAAAGGGGCCTTGAGCCCTGCTCAGTCAAAGCATTAGTGGGCAGCGGCAGGAAGTGGAGGCTTCTTCTTAGGATCTTAAAATCCAGAAAATACTCCCAATCCAATCATAGCAAAAAATAAATAAATTCAATACTACGCACATCCAGTCCATTGGAGCATTAATCAGACAGGTTGTGAAGAGCTGTGTAATTGTAAAAAAAAAAAAAGAAAAAAAAAAGGGGGGAGGGTTTGGGGGGGTTGTGATTGCATTCAGTCATTCCCAGTGAGGTGTTAAAGACGTGGTTGGGGGTTGGAGGAGGAGAGGGTGGGGGGTGGGGGAGGGTGGGGGGGAATTACCACAAGTTAAAAGATTCAATCTGCCGTCAGAGGGAGCGTTTGCCAGTCTGCCTGCTGCGGGACTGCGTGGTGGAACTGTGACAGCAGCAAGCCCTCTGGGCCACCGCACTGATTTGGTTTGCACAGTGTAAAAATGGCTAACTCTAACAAAGCGCTAACTAGCTTCGGAAGTCACGCTACATATGCCCGTATCGAGGGGGGTGGGGGGAGGGGTTGGAGGTGGGGGGGGGGGGGGGTTGGGGGATCAGTTCAGTGATGGACGTTTGTACACAACTTACCGTTGGCGCAGAAACAGCGAGTGGTTACCGTGGAGACTGACAACAACGCACAGAAGTCGTCAAGGAAACAGAAAAAATATAATAAATGAAGGAACAAATAATTCTTGGAACAAAAGAAAGCTAGATAAGCCCCATGATGATTGATTGAAAACAACCCGACAGCAGCAGTGTTACACTGGAGGAGACGAGAGAGAGAGAGAGAGAGAGAGAGAGAGAGAGAGAGAGAGAGTGGAGGAGGGGTCGGGGTGAGGTGGGGTTCAGTGGGAGAGGACGACCTGACCGAGGATCTTCACGACTGTCACGAGGTAGGGGGCGCTCTAGAGAACATGGCGGCACCCCCACCTGTACTGAAAACACAGTAGACTGGACAACGGCTGAGGGAGAAGCCAACCGTCAAGGTCAAATCAAAGGTTAAGCTGCAACGCGGCCCCATTCGTGGGAACTGTACAGTGAAGGGGCCTTTTGTTTTCGGACAGTCTGAGAAAAAAAACTGGCTTGAGCTCTTGTGGTTTTTAATTAGGGCCACGAGGGTGCGAAGTCTGCAAGGAGGGCCGGTCGGCACTCGTTTCCTACTGTTCGCTGCCGACCTTCAAAAGGGACGACGACGTGAGAAATAAAATGACGGAAATGTGGCAACACTCACAGGGCACAAAGAGGCAGACGGAAGGTCGGTGGCACAACACAAATACTCGAGAGAAAATTGCGAGGACTGATCTTTTGTTTGTTTATTTTGTTTTTTTTCTTTCCAGAAAAAAAAAGAAGACCCAAACAAACAAACGATAAAACAAAAACAAAGAGGATGAAGGGACAGGGAGGAGGGGTGGCGGAGTGGACGCACGGCCGAGGACCGAGGGGTCCGACGGGGGGACGAGGGGACGCTGGTGTCCCCACTGCGGAAATTCACCGCAATCACACGTAAATCAAGGCGTCCATTAGTCATGCAATCACAGGAGGTCGGGCTGGATAACACGGTGGGGGGGTGGGAGGGGTATTGGGGTCGGGGGGTGGGGGGAAGGGCGGACGGCATCGACTTCTTCATTCATATTCCTTCTCACACGTTCATGCAACTTAAAACGTAACGTTCCCCATCACTACTTCTCATGCAGAGCATCCCCCTTTGCCACACACACACACACACACACACACACACACACGCACACACGCACACACGCACACGCACACACGCACGCACCCCCCAGATCTGTTTTTGTGCCGCCGACAGTGTTGCTGCGATTACTCCATGAAAGTAATCCACCTGCTGATTACTCTTTAAAAAGTAATCTTTATAATCGATTACTCGCCAACACTGGCCGTCGAACGTCAGACTAAAACTCTGCGCCTTGCAGGAACTGGCCCCCCTAGTGGTCTCCGCAGCAGGTGTGCTGAAGTGAGGTGACGGGCGTTATTTCATAAAGCACTCGTCTTATCCATTCGAAAACAGTGGGGTTGCACTGCTACTACTACAATTGCCCCCTGCTTTAAATTCAAATCAAGGCCACCAACGTTAGACGTGACTTTGGGCAGAGCAAGGCATTGAGGGAAAAGCTCAGTACCACTGGCATTGCGAGTTTTTTTTACTTCAAATCTTTATCTTAATTATTCTTTGACTTCTTTATTTTAATTATTCGTTTTATGAACTGATTGCTGATGACTAATTGTGAAGCTGAGAAACCGAATTTCCTTAGGAATAAATAAAGTACTCTACCTATCTATCTGTCTGTCTGTCTGTCTATATATCTGTCTATTTATCTGTCTATCTATCTATCTATCTATCTATCTGTCTGTCTATTTATCTGTTCATCTATCTATCTGTCTATCTGTCTGTCTATCTATCTGTCTGTCTATCTATTCAGAGAGACATGGCAGAGGCAGAATGATTCACGTGACCAATGGTTTGGGGAGAGCTGAGAAGAGCCGGTGTTGCGTCAGTGTTGGCCAAACTTGTACTACTCTAGCAGGACGACGCGACGCTCTGAGGTGCTTAACAAGGCCCGGGCACACAGGCAGCTGTGATGAGTGACCGGGGGGGAGGGGGAGGTGGGGGGGGGGGGGGGTTCGGTGGGATGGGTTCACAGAGAGAGAGAGAGAGAGAGAGAGAGAGAGCAGGTAGTCAACTGAAGCTGGGCAGCTGGGCCGCTGCTGGCATCAGAACATTTGAGGCCCACGGGACGCTGACTTCTTCACAGCGCAGAGTTTTATTCCGGACAAAGACCAATCAGGTTGGATGTTGAGCGCGGCACTCGTCCCCTCTTCACCAAGCCGGCTGCACACATGCACACCACACACACGCAGCTCGGTGACGAGGCTGCTACCAACCCATCCCAATGGCATGCACCGACAACAGGGACGATCATATCAGCGCTTCAAACAGCAAAACCATTTCATCATTCCGTCCATACTGAAGAGTGGAAACAGACAAAAAAAAAAGAAAAAAGAAAAAAGAAATCTACGGCCTACAAATTTCAGAGAACGACGACCAGGAAAGGCACCCAGGAGGGGAAGTGATTTCATGCTTAGTGAGACATATGCCAGTCATATGTAAACACCCCATCACCAAATCTAATTCAACTGATAACTTGTGGAGATTGACGCATGCAAAAGCAAAACATCCAATCACTGTTTGCGGCGCTGCCTCAGAGGGGCCGCTTGGCGGAGTTAAAACACGAACCATGCACACGACATCGAGCCAACTCATGCTAGCGGTTGCTCCGCTCACATCTGAACGGTGTTTGGAACCAAACGTTAGAAAGCGGCCCTTTATTTCAGAGTTTCTGAAGAAGAAGAAAAGAAAAAAAAAAAAAAACACTGTTTTTGCTATTTGAAGCCGCCTTCACCCTCTAGAAACACTTCTGTAAACTCTGAAATGATTGGACCAATGAGAGCAGGACCACGTCCAGAAGAAGAGGAGAGCGCCACCTCTCTCTCTCCTCCTCTGATGAAATAATGTCAAAAAAAAAAACACTCATTCTTCGTCGAGTCCATTCAGCACACGCAGAGAGGAGGGAAAGGAGGAAGATGAGGATGGGGAGGAAGAGGTGCACTTTACACTAGGAATGGGCGATACGTTATCGTTTGCAATATATCGTCAAAAAATCCCCCCCCCCTCCCCCGCGCGGTAAGAATAAGTAATCTCGCGTTAATATAACGATAAACTCCCGTTGATGACGTGATGTACGTGCGCAACGCACTCGCTGGATGGCGGGAGGCGGGGCCGCTAGCGTGCACACGGTGCTCGCGAATCGATCGTGGATTCTGTGCAGAGTGGAAATAAACACAACGAGAGCGATTTGCAAACGCCCTGTTTTACTTTTTAGTGATTTTCTTTTGGGTCGGCGCAGCGGACTGGGATACTGAGTCAGGGAACTTTTACTGGCACGACTCCCAGTCAACCTTAACATGGACGTTTTCAGGCTTTGTGTTCTGAAGTAACTCGAAGCAGACGTTCAACTCAAGTCGTTCATCCACACCGTCTTTTCACGAGCGATCTTTCTTTCTGTGATCTGTGGTGCTAATAATGTTAGCGAGCTACCACGAGCTAGCACGCCGTGCATAGGAACTACATAGTTTTCAGTTGTTTCCAAAAACAGGATTTTTTTTTTTTTTTTTTTTAAATCCGGCTTTGTGTAAACGTGTTTTTTTCGAGTGCGGTTTCGAAAATGTGCGTTAAAAAAAAAAAAATCCCAAAAAACGGAGTTGAATTGTTTTATATATTTTTTTTATCGTCACCTCGCAATAAATGCCAGAAATTATCGTGATACGATTTTTAGTCCATGTCGCCCATCCCTACTTCACACCCACTTTCCCGTCGGCCGGCCCAACATGCAGTTAATGCAAGCCGACACCGCGCAGCACGTCGGGGAACCCGAGACCAAACCGGCCGATATCATGCACCGCCTCTGGAGGGCGACAACACTACCAGACTGAGGCGATGAGGAGGGGGTTGGCAGGTTAGCGAAAGAAAACTCATGAAGGACCGATAAGAGGGTGGGAGAAGGAGGTGGGTGGTGTAGGTGTGGGTCCGCCAGGTTGCTGATTGACTGTCAGTGGAGATGTCTGAGGGAGCACGCTGCTGTACCAGCAGTTCATTCTTCATCAGCAAAGACCAACGACACAGACAGATCTCCAGGCAGCGTCAGACATCATGCAAGAACACACACGCATACACACGCCCGCCCGCCCACACACACACACACACACACACACACACACACACACACACACACACACACACACAGTAAGACCATGCAACTACTCTGGCTTACATTGACACAAGTCAAATACCCCCGACATGGATAACTGGCTCACTGAGATCCATATTGAAATAAAGGAAAAGTCTTGGAAACTCAACACATGCTTCAGTTTGAAAAAAATATATAAAAATCTTACAGAATAAAACCAAAACGAACAAGACCACAAAATAGAGAGCGACCATACGAAAACTGCACAGATCTTTGCAAAGAGCCCAAACTTCCGGACTTAAGGAGAACATGCGTCAGTTGCTGCTGTGATTCTCATCATGCTGCTGCTGTTGCACCAAGAATGAAGCCACTTTAGCTGCAGCACCAGGGGGGTTGTGGGAGAGGGCGGGGGGTGGGGGGGGCACAGAGGGATTCCGACCTACCCTGGGGAGAGGAAGAGGGGGGGGGATAAAAGAAGCAATCTGCCATGCACTGTCCTGTCCCTGCGCCCCTCTCAAGCCCCCTGGTGCTGAGCACACAGACATCATTCCGGTTTGTTGCGGGAGAAGGTTGTCACATCAGTGTTGAACATCGTTGGAAAAAGAAAAGAAAAAGCAAAAAAAAAACCAACAACAAAAACGAACAAAAAAAAAAAGGTGAAGCCGCGACAAACTTGATGTGGCGGTGGGTTGGTGGGGATGGGGGTCAATGCAACAAAGAATAACCATACAGCATGCCTTATGTAGTGTTCTTGCACAACCCTCCTGCCATTCATTCCCACCACAAGAACAAATAAAGGTCATAAAAGGAAGTGGTATTTTCAAATTAGCAAAATAAAAGCATGACAGAGGGCAAGGTGAGAGGGGGAAGAGGGGGCTACAGGCTGCATCAGAGCATGTCGGTAGGTAGAGGGAGCTTAGCGCTAGCTAGCTAGCAGTCAGTGATCAAGCAGAAGAATGATGCCAGTACAGAGCCAACACACTGAAAACGGGGAGGGTGAGGAGAAGAGGAGGAGGAGGATGGGGAGGAGACAGGAAAAAGAGGGAGGGAGGGAGCGACGGAAAAAATTACCTCAATCTTCCGACCTTCTACCAGAGTACCGTGGAGCTTCTCTCGAGCCTTCTCAGCCTCTGCGCTGGACTCGAATGTCACAAAACCAAAACCCTGCGGTAGATGGAGGAGATTAGACAGGTGGGTGTTTGGTTTGTGTGTGTGTGTGTGTGTGTGTGGCGGGTGGCACATAGTGAGGTGACACTGTTCAATGGACGATGGTAAACAGTTTGTGTATGCAGCACTACAGAATACTGGAGTAACGGTAACAGAGTAAGAGTAATGATAAACGCAGCAAGAAATTGCAATAGCAAGATTTCGAGAACTCACCTTTGACCCCCTCTCATTAAAAATGATCTCCACGTCCAGGATCTTTCCAAATTGCTGCAAACGAGCACACGAGAAGAAACATTAGAATAAGAAAGAAGAAGAAGAAGAAGAACAACAACAACAACAACGAGGAGGAGGAGGAGGAGGAGGAGGAGGAGGAGGAGGAGAAGCAGCTGCATCTCACTGAGCTGAGAAAGAGAACCACCTTTAGAACCTTTAGGTTGGGTCGTATCTGGGTTACTACAGGGTTACACTGCAACAGCCGAGTCAGAGTTTAGGCATGAGGTCAGTTGCATGTGCTTTACACCAGGTGTCACTGCTGCAAAGAAGGCAACAAGTAACTAAAATCCACTTCTCTCCCTCGGTTTCTGCGTTCCAATTTTGCCTCCACCTGTATTTGCTGGCCTGGTTGTTCAGTGCTTCCCATTCATTTTCAATGAAACCACCTGGTGGGCACAGCCGGACTTGCCCGGCTCAAACTCTTTGGTTGGCGTCGTCCACTTCAAGCTCTGGCTACCAATCTGACACCCATTCAACAAGACAAACACCTTACATCTCTGAAATGAAAACCCAACCGACCGAAATTGCAATTTTCAAACCGTTCAATTTATTTGCGTGTCGCTCATGCCTGCGATTGTGGCTGCTCGGGGTGGTGGGCGGGACCTGCGCTCTTCCTGGATCACGCTTGTTCACTTTGGCTCTGCGACGCTCGGGCAGCACTAAACACGGGAGCGCTGGAGCATCGGTGGCAGCAGCAGGCGCTGTGTACAAAGGATGGGGGACCTAATCCATACGACCCGCACTTGCTGAGAATGCCTCGCTCCAGGGAAATAACTGCAATCCCAGTCGCGTGTGGGGTTCGCGGACTTTTACACAGTAGGAGATTCTCATCCTTGTCACGATAATGGATTTCAGACTTCGATACGATATTTGGAAAAGTATTGAATTTCGAAACCGCGATAAAGTCCCCCGGAGGTCTCTTCGCGACGCGACGGGATCAAATAAATATTAATTATAAGATTAATAATAGATATTTTTTTTGACAACACTAATTAGAACAGGGCCTAAATAAGATGATTTTTGCATCGGTCAGATGTTCAAATCCATTTCACAGTGAATATTGATGTATAATTGCAATATCAATCAGAGGAATCGCGATTTTTCAGCCCCAACATGAAGCCAGGCTAATTTCGATGACAGGCTCAACACTTAGCAGTCGCGCACACGCACACACACACACACACGCACACACACACACGCACGCACACGCACGCACGCACGCACGCACACACACACTCCAGACTGATGTACTGATGTACTGATGCGGTGAAGACGGGGCCGACTGCGTTCCCAGCCGCTTACCCCGAACATCTGCCTGAGGTCGGGGTCTCGGAAGCGGAAGGGGATGTTTGAGACGTGCAGGCGTTTGGGGGTCCCTTTGGCTTCTGTGGGGTCCCCCACCGAGCCCCCAGCTGCCGTGCCTCCAGTACCGCACTGTACACCTGCCTCCCCCGCCTGGGGCGTCTCCTCGGGCTTTACCTGCGGAGCGAGAAAGAGAAAGTGAGGAGGACGAAAGACTAGAAATATGAATTTAGGGCTTGTTGGGGGTTTTCTTTTTCTACAGTTTAAGATTTCAGCTGCTCCATTTTTTTTTTTTTACAGTTTTGGAAACAGCTTAGACTTTATTATTGGCAGAGAGAAGGCAGTAATAACGAAATTACTTTTGAAATAAAATGATTTATTGACACAATTCATTCTGAGAAGTCGAGGGTCTATGCCGCCATAAAATGCTGTGACGAAATTTGTTATAATAATAATGATGATGATGATGATGATAGTCGATCATTCAGCTAGCAGCCAAACGCTTTCCATGAAATCATCATTTTAAGGGCGGTTGAGTTTAACGCAACTCATCCAAAGTGACCAAAATCCTGTGCTAGCCATACTGGAGTCTGCCCAGTAAATCATTTAAAGCTTTTGCATATTCACACAAGACCATATTCACGTTGGGTGTTCATTTCGACAGATCCTCGTCATCAGAGTCGGGGCAAGAAAAGCTGTTTTATTTGATAGCTTCTTCCAACTGAAGCCTGACTATACAGGTAGGCATGGGTAGTTACATCTATGCAGCCATTCTGCTGTTACCTAGAACAGTGCAGAAGTCCTACAATTACTCACCACGCTGTGTACACCCACAGTCAAAAAGGTTTGGTGACACCTTTGCATGCAATATTTTTTCCTTTACCTTTTTCCCCAATGCAGACACAGACTGAAGGCATCAAACTACTAAAAAAAAAGTGTCTGAGTTCTGTTTACTTTGTGTTAATGAAGGACAGAAACCATCATTTGAAACAAGCAAGCGGCTTTAAAACCTAAAATAATAATCGACTCATTTGAAATGATTATTTTAATATTTTGGCCAACCTGTTCAACAAACACTTGATTACTTGTGCTAATCCCATCCCTCAACAGCTGACAGTGTCCCCCCTGACCCCCCCCCCCCGCTTCCCGGCTGTGTGAACACACACAGAAGGCGCTTGCTTACATTGATGCTGTTGTTGCTGCTGCTGCCGCCGCCGCCGCTGCCGCCGCTGCCGCCGGCCACGTTAGCGCCCGCTGCTACCTCTGCTGTGCCCTGGCCCCCAGCAGCAAACATGGCCCCGGGGCCAAACTCTGTCCCCGCGAGCCCGTTCTGAGGAGGGGGAGGAGGGGGGAATGCCGAAAAGGGCGTGGCCACTAATCCCTCCTGTCCTCCGGCCGAGTCCTGAGAGCCCTGCAGCAGAGAGGAGGGGGGAAAGGAAGCAGAGGAGGAGACCATTTAGTTAGCGAAGCGTATAACATCCTGATTAAGGCAGAATGAGGGGGCTAAAATCCCGCTTATTAAATTTCACTCGCCCTCCCTTTGCCTCTCTCTCTCTCTTTCCATCCCCACTGAGTTGCTCCCTCGTGCCCTCCTCAATATCCTCTCCTCCGTGTCTCTGAAAGCCATGTGTTTTCAGTCAGCTGACCATGAAATATTCACAGCAAACGCATCTATTATTAAGAGTTCGAAAATCCGATACACGACTTGCGCTGCGACGTGTTTACACGGACGGATGGATACGCGCACAGAGGAGTAAACAGTAACTGGGAACGAGGAACTGCGGCATGCTAACAGCTATATTGAGCTTTCGCGGCACGCTACCTTTTCTCCCCGGTTCTTTCCAGGGTCATCTATAATTCAGGGCAACTGCGAATGAGCCGCACTCACTTCATTTATTCAGCACCGTATCAGCGGCCGGATCACATACAATCACTTGCTACAATCATTCAGGTTTAGAGACAGTAGGATTTGCCATCATCATAGGAACGCACAATTTAGACCATAGGTGTCAAACTCTGGCCCGCAGTGTGATTGTATTTGGCCCGCGAGGGCAATACCAAATCACTATGAGAGCAGACCTGCTGGCATTACACAGCACATGTGCCACTAATACTACAAATCCCAGAATGCTCTGCTGGTATTTTAGGACATTAATCAGGACAGAACGTCCATTGAAGAAAACCATTAGGACTTCATTGGTTTATTGGTGTTATTTTATTTTTAAGTGTATTACCAGCCCATGGAAAACCTTTTTTTTTTTCTGATTTCAAATTCGATTTCGCGGTCATATTAAGTTACTGACTGTCAAGTATGAAGCTTTGCTTGTTCCATATTGAGGTTGAAGCAAAACCTGTTTGGGTCCATATTAAAAGGTTCACCGTTATGTCTGGATGAGACTATAATAAATATCAATGTTGGACGGAGACTTTTTCCAAGTTTGAAAACTGTGTATTGGAGTTTGACACCCCTGGCTTGGACGGACGAGGAGAGAGACAGTGAAATGAGAGAGTGGACAGGCCTTGAAATTCCAGGCAGTTTCACGCTGACCAGCACAGACCAAGCGGAATCCAACACTGTGAAACCACTGGCCAGATCTCCGCTGTGGGCCAGACCGGGTCGGGCAGGGCGGGGCGGACCGTAGAAACGTGGTTCTCGAGGCAGACTTTTTAATTAGTCTGATTAACTCGGGCACCGCAGAGCAAAACTGGTTCTATCGCGTTTTCTTTCCTCTGACTACACAGCCAGCTGATCTCCCACAGTCATGACTTCACTGGCTGTGAGGTCACAAAGGGGCCCGTCTGCAAGACAGGCATGAGTGACAGAAACAGGAGGAAGCGCAGGAGGTAACGTGACCATGTGATCCCCACCACCACCACCGCGACCCTCTGCCCCCGTCCACCCCCCGTAAAATAAATCAAGTGAGCTAATTATATGATATAGACGGACTGAATGGGACACAACTGGAATAATTTGGTTATAAAACCAGTGGTGATTAAAGGTCAAGTGTGAAATATTTGGAGATTTTGAAGAAGAAACAGAGACACCAAGTGGTCATATTTCAGATTGCAGCATCTTTTACTCTCCCTCCTCCTCCTCCTGAGCTTGCCAGTGAACTACGGTGTCCTCCGCAAACAAACCCAGATAGCTTGCCCACGTTTTTTCATTCAAGGACACGTAATTTCACCCTACATATGAAACGCGCAGTCAGGCAGCTGGATTGTCCACACCAGGCTTCCTTAGAAATATTGTGGTGGGAGATGGCAGCTAACTGGGAGCAAGACGCTTAAGTAAAACCAAATTACTTTTATTGTTCTGCGACTACACACTTTTATCAATGTATTTATGGTCAGTATGGTCAGCTTTTACCAGTGTAAAAATCATAAATGAAGCCAAATTTTACACACTGGACCTTTAAAATTAAACATCAAAACTAAACATCTAAAACCTCCTGACAGTAAAACCCAGTGCACCGCCCTTGACCCACCAAGGAGAGCACGAGCGTGCTTGTTTGGGCTTGCGAGCTCGTAAACATGCAGTAGCCTGTACTCTGCCACAAAAGGGTGGGGCCACAGGCAACGGCCCTCTCCGCCACTTTCAAAGTTTCAGCAACATTGTCAAGTGTCAGAGGGCCGCCTGGTGCAGCCTGCAAAAAGCCGCATGAAGACCAACTACTTTCACACATCTCCGTGCGCCACAGAAGCAACTTATGCAACAGCATACGGCTGTTGCACAGTCCTGAGCCTGCAGAAGCAAAAAAAAAAAACCTATTACATTTTGTCTGGTTATCGACGTGGATTGAAATGAATAAGATGGACAAAGAAGGGGGCAAAAAAAGAAGTCAGGCAGGCAACCTGGCCAGCCAAGGAGCAGCACTGCTGTACAGGCAGTCCGACAGAGACAGGGGAGGCGGCAAATTTGAGAAGACTTCCGAACTGCTAAAAAACCCTCAAAATAAAATTATATTGAAAAATGAAGGTAGCAAAATTAATGAAACAGAGAAAAGAAAAGGACACTTCACGCAAGATGAACCGCCCCTCCCTTTGAGTTCTTCTTTGAATTTTGAATAAACTAGCTGCAAACAAGCTAGTTTACTCAAAGAAGAGAGACGGGGGAAAAAAAACACCCAGTAGTTTAATTAAAAAGCGTCTTGATCGGGACCATCTGGAGAAAACATTGAGCCGTCCTGTCACACACAAACACAGCAGTGGCGTCACCTGAGACGCCATGTGTTTTCCATAGACGGAAAAAGATGCCCCACCCCCTCCACATGTGTGCCTTCTTAGGGTCTCAGTGACTTGACCTTTGAACTGTGAGCAGACAGCCAAGTGGCTCGCAGCCTGCCCGCAGTCAGCAAGCACAACTTCAGAGTGAAAGAAGTCTTGTATATGTGTGTGTGTGTGTGTATATATATATATATATATTTATATATATATATATATATACATATAAGTGGTATATAAGTAGTCCTTGCAACTCTCTGCAAGCCATCTGTTTTTTTCTTCTTCTTCTTCTTCTGTGGTTTAAGAGCGGGCGGACGCCCCACCTCCCAGCAGCCATCTCTTCTCCATTGCCCCCCCCTTTGCTAGCTCGTTCGCTTGATGGAAGCCAGAGGGAGATTCCACCCCTCTCCCTCCTTGAAGACAACCAGCACCCCTCCTCCTCCTCCTCCGCTTACAGCCACTCACCCCTCCACTCCACTGCACTGTCAATCCCGACGCGTAGCCGCCTCCCACCGCCTTATAAGGTCGGCCTTGTGCAGCAGCTCCTGCCTCTCCCTCATTGGGGTTTTGGGCCGATAAGATGACACAAAGGCAGTCATAGTGATAGTGCTCAAAATGGAAATGTATGTGTTCAATATAAAAAAAAAAATCGGTCTTCGGCAGGCGTCGGCAGGCGGTGGACGTCGTCGGCCAGCGGCCGCCACATAGGCTCAGTCCCACAAACGCTGCTTGCAGCTTTAATTGTTTTTTGTGGCTCTATGTGTAAAAGTGTATACTGTCTTTTTTTCTACTTATTTTCCCAAGGAAAAAAAAAAGCTATGATAGCTTGTATACCTGCCTTTGTCTGTATCTGCCCTGTGAAACACTAGTGTCTAGACTGGAGCACTGGTGATAATCACAGCCGTGTTCAGCAAGCATTCTTCTCTATGGCTTTTTATTTAAATAGAATATTTGGCATTTATTCCACCTCGTGGTGGCTAAGCATTTGTGCACATATGTACAACAAAAACTGTTTTCACACCCCAGACAACAACTTGAACATTTTGTGTTGGACGGTACGATCACATGCTGTTTAGTCTGAGCAGAGCCCCGAGGCGGAGCAGTGTCAAAGACTCTGCGACTCTGCCCTTGACTTGGTAGGGAAGCTCTATTAGAAGAGGATATTTCAAGCAGTCACCAACAGCGAATACCATGAATGGCTACATTACTATGCGAAGGTTTTTCTACCTAAAAACCCACTTCAAAACGCTGCAACATTTTGTTTTTGCTCATCTAAGCTTATTCAGTTTATGCATGTACAGTATGTGCATTAATGAATACAGATTTTCTCAGAGTGGTTGAGGGCATAAGGGTGTTGATTGCCTGGATGTATGATCACTCTTCACCGCTGTGACGAGTTAACTCTGAGGAGTGGGGGGCACCTGAGACGGTGGTCTCTGCCGCTGCTATATGGACTGGATAGTTTGGGGAGTCAGCAGGCCTGAAAAGCCCATTATAAAATGCAAATGTGAAAAAGAATGAATAGACGGAAATTGTGGAAGCCACTTCATTCCGAATTGAATCATTTCAAGGCAGGTGGGTCCCGGTGGTACGGCTACAAACAGAGCCAGGATTTAAAAAATTATAATCCAGCGCACATTAAATATACGCACCATTTGTGTATTTATTTGAAGCAATGCTTTCACAGGATGCTAACGCTACGCTTAAAGAATCTTCTAAGCGGTGCTGAGAATGTGACTGGTTACTGGCTCATGCACTCGCTCTGTTTCTGCCCGCCAAGCGTTCCAGAGAGCGGAACACTTGCAAGGGATGAGTTGACTTGCGAGGCTTTATCGTCGCTGATCGGCGACCTCATCAGCAGAGAGAAAATCAGAGTGACTAAATATGGTTCACTGAATGTTGAGTTGAATTGACATGACTCTTAAAACACTGAAAAAAAATGGGTAAAATACAGCTATTTTATGACTTACTGACTATTAACATAATTTCTTGAAGTTTGGCGGGCCGGATTAGAAAGGTTTACTGGGCCATAGATTGCCCATGCCTGGTCCAAGCAGTGTACACCAGCAGCCAACAGAGGGTTCAGGGTTTAAAAGCCACTTAATGCTTTAACAGCAACAAAAAAAAAAAAGGCACTTGGACACCGATGCCGCCTCCCCTACTGTCTGCACTCTTTGTTGCCTTTGCGGGTGGTTTCTGAAATCGTCCTGGAAGATTAAGGATACTGTCAAAAACGTGGCGAGACCGATGAGGGGAAACGGGGTGGTCAGCATAAAACGGCGGGCTAACAGTTTAATGCCGAACAAGAAAAATAGGCGATGACAGTGGAAAAACGGCAAATGGCAAAGTTCTCTGAGGAAAAGGCTGACCGAGCCTGTGACAAACTGCCTAAATGACAGTCATCATACTAAAATTGGGTCTGTATATGTTTTTTGTAAAAAAAATAAATAAATGAATAAAAAAAAAATCTGTCCTCCAATGTTGCACTTCTTTTGATGGTTACATTTTTTATACGGTGTTTACATGATTTGAACTGAGTGTCATGAAAATATGCCAGCTTCGATCACTTGGTTTCACAACCGATTTCAGAACAATGCTTTTTGATACCAAACATTTTAAAAACAATTCAAACAACAAGAAAACATATTGCTATCACATCTAAAACATTTCCATTTTACTGGTGATTCAAATCAGGATTTCCTCGAAATCAAGTTTATTGTAGTCCCGTCCTGTGGCACTACATTCTCACCACAATTTAATTTTGAGAACTTTCACTCTATAGTAAACAAAAACGTGTAAGTGTCTTTAGCTCACACTTTTAGTTCAGATTCACTTTCTTGGATGTCAGAATTTGGCACTGAAAGATGATTCATCTTTTCAATATTCGATGGGATCGGGTGCATTTGGGTCGGTGCTACAAACGTCTTGAAGTTCAGCACCCAGTCCGAGTCTTGGCTGTGCTTTATGCCACGACGAGCAAGCTGGCGTCTGACATGGAGCACTCTGCAGCAGCATTTTAATCATGCGAGTAAGAGACGGAACATTACCAGAGGAAGAACCGTCGAAAGGCTCTGCAGAGACCGTCCACGCAGAGTTAAAACTGCCCTGCAGAGATGCACCCTCCAAAATGGGGGCAGTCGCAAGACTTTAATGAGGGAAAATGTGACTGGTGGCCTGTCACCTTTCAACAGCATTCCAACATGGAGGGAAGCCACAACCCTTAGGTTACCAACCACCATCCTCCGTTTGCTATCAGTCTCTTTGAAAAGGAACAGAACGTTTAGTATACACTTGCGCTGGCCTGCTGGGGCAGGAAAGCAGAGGACGGGAAAGCGCGAGAGCAATACAAGGACAGAAGAAACATGTAAAAATGAAGTAGCGTGAAATTTCTAAACTTAAAAAATATATATAAATACTTTTTTTTTTTTTTTTAAATCACCCAAAAAAAATAAGGATTCTGTTCTTCAGAAGCAGAACCGCTGAGCTGTTCGTAGCGCTTAAGTATGCAGGCAACTGTGGTCTGGATTCATTTCAAAGTATCACGCCTGAGGCCTAGCTAGCTAATATAAATACAAGACAAGACAACCAGCCAATAAAATACTCTCACCAGCAGTACTGGTTAAACGCATACAGTTTTGTTTACACAAATGGGGTTGAGTCAAAGCAGCAACAAAGGATCACGTGACAAACGAAACTGCACGAAACAGACATTTGGATATTTGCAACCTGTGCACGTGGAGGTGGGCGAACCCCCCCCGACGCCCGACACCCCTAGTGGTCCAAAAAGCAGCCGAGACCCAGAGAGCAGGGCGTGCTGCGACAGAGCCGGGGAACGGCGCTCATCCCCGGGCTGTAGTAGCACAGACACGCCCACCGCAAGCTAGGAGGCTAGGAGCAGCCCGGCGCTGCAAGTCTCAGACAGGAACAAGGGGAGTTGAGTTTGGAACGCGTGGACCCACAGGGACGAGCAAGCAATGCAGTCAGGGCTCCAAGTCATGCCTAGTCAATTGTATATAGTGTTCCTCTAGGACAGGGGTGGGCTAACTTTTGTGTGGGGGGAGTTGGAGCAGATGGATGGAGTGTTTTGGTGACCCACCTCATATACCATGGGATATGGAGAAAACACGCTTTAATGTCAATTGAAAATGAACCAAAGCAACATTACAACAAAATCAGTGTCTTTGAAGGCCCATTGTATTTAGCTCTTTATTGAAGTGACTCTGAAAACACTGGAAAAATGGATGAAATACAGCTATTTAGTAACTTACTGTAAATATTATTTCTTCAGCGTTTCTGTTAAAAAAGCTTAAAGGGGCCGCAAATGGCCCCCCGGGCCGTGGTTTGCCCGCGCCTGTTCTACATTGTTCCTGCTGCCGTTTCTTTATTTACTGCGAATGTTGTTTTTTTTCCGCTGTTTGCACCAACTCTGCTCAGCATTGCCACTTTTTGCATTGCACTGCATGCACATCCTACGAGCATGTGACAAATAAAGTTCCTGAATCTTGAATCGAG
Organism: Nelusetta ayraudi; assembly: GCF_046127955.1. NCBI lineage: Eukaryota > Metazoa > Chordata > Actinopteri > Tetraodontiformes > Monacanthidae > Nelusetta > Nelusetta ayraudi. The sequence continues at coordinate 3,842,899 of NW_027466084.1, forward strand.
CCGTCGGAGACCTCACCCGGGCCCGAGATAGGTTAACGGAACAGTAACAGCGAGAGGGAGGACGGGGAAATATATACAGTATATTTAGTATATTTCATTCTTTTTTTCCATCTGCTGCACTGCGCATGCCAAGCGGGTTTCCTGTGCCACGGAGTCAACGGTGCAAATGAGCTCCGGCGGCGGCGGCGGCGGCGGCCAACTTACCGGCAGCACGGCAGGGTAGTAAAGCCCCATCATGGTGGGATCGGGAGGGGCTGCTGCTGCTGCTGCTTCAGCTCCCCTGCCCTCCCCTCCGGATCCCCTCCTGCTCCCCCTCCACGTCTCCTCTGCCCTTGCTGTTAAGACCATGAGCTGCACACGGCTTCGCTCCGCATCTGCCTCGCACATTCAAACGCTTCCCTTGCTTCGCCTGCGATTCCACCTCTCTGCTGGCCGACCCGTCACTCACTCTTCTGGCCTCCACCGCTCTGGTCCCCCGCCCCGCCCTCCGCACCCTCAGGCCTTTCTGTCTCCGTCTTCCCGACAGCCCGGGCTTCTTCTCGACTCCTCTCTCTCTCTCCGTGTCTGTCATTCACACACACACACACCCCCAGTGCTTCCCCTTGTTCCTGCCCCTCCTTTTAAAACTTCACCTCCCTCTCTGCCCTCCCTTCCATCAGAAGTTCCCATCCTCCCATGAAGCCTAGATATATAGATAGATAGATAGATAGATAGATAGATAGATAGATATTTTATTGATCTCGGGAGGAAATTTGCGTTTCCAGCAGCTTGACCAGAGTACTACTGTAATTGGCAAAATAAAAGGCAAGCAATGTGCTAAACTATAGTATAAATATATATATATGTATATATACACGTATATATATGTATACATATATATACACACATATACATATATATATACATGTATATACACACACACATATATATATATATAAACTTAAAGAGGGAGAGAGAGAGAGAGAGAGAGAGAGAGAGAGATTGTCATATAGATGTGAGTATGTGTACCCTACACTGCTCTACACTCTGTTGTTGTCTCAAAACCCTGAGAGAGAGAGAGAGAGTGTGTGTGTGAGTATGTGTCCTCTACACTGCTCTACATGCTGTTGTTGTCTCAAAACCCTGAGAGTGTGTGTGTGTATGTGTGTGTGTGTGTGTGTGTGTGTGTGTGTGTGTGTGTGTGTGTGTGTGTGGGGGGGGGGGGGTAAATAAAAAGGTAAAAAGGAGAGAAGATAGTGTCTGCTTCCATTTACACGCTGGCTGCTTGAAAGTGCCTCTGCACTTGAAACCCCCTCTGCAATGCAGCTTTTTTTTAATGATTTATTTATTGCGTGGCAGCCTGTCAGCTCAGTAGACAGCTAGGTACACTAGCTAGCAAGCTGGCTGGCTGGCTGGCTGGCTGGGTAGGCCCCTCAGAAATAACCCTTTCAGCCGCGGCTGTCGCGATAAAATAAATACAAGACGAACCAACTCGACTCCATCCACGGCCGATAATCTCAACCTGTTACATCAATCCGCTGCCGTGCACCCGGCTTTCCTGCCTCTGGCACAGCTCCCCGACTTCCACCGGTAGGAAACGGGACGGACAAGACCTCGGGTTCTCTCCCCTAAAATTCTCATAGGGGTGGGACGGCACTGGCTCTGCTCCAGAGACACACACAGAAAAAGCTTTGGCAAAAGCTTTAGACCAGTGGTTCTCAACTGGTGGAGTCTCCAGACCTGCATTGTATTTCCCTACCATGAAGTCGCAAATTTAATCCACAGCACTCGAATGCACTCCACCGAAATAAAAACGCTAACCCACTTTCTATCATGTCCACTAAAAAAAAAAAAACTGTTGAAAATACTGACTTGAATTATGTGTCCTGCAAAATAAACGCCCAGCATTTTCTCTATAAATACACATATTTTAAAATCCCTTTTAAAATAAGTGTCGGGGTGCCCACAAAGTCGCAACCCAATCAAAAGAGTTGAGAAACGCTGCTTTAAGGAAGGGGCTGGAGTGGCTGAAAGTGACCCCGAGGTGTTGGGGGGGCTTGGCTGGAGCACAGGTTTAGAACAGAGAGTGTGGCCAAGTGTAAACAGGAAGAGAGATAAACGGATAAAGAGCCGCACTGGGAGGAGGGGGGGGGGAGGTAAAAAAAAAAAAAAGGAGAGCGAGGGATGACGGGATTAGGGCTCTACGTGAGGAGGATGAGAGGATGAAGGGCGGATGATCTAAGGATTTAGCGCGCAGACTGGACACAGAGATAAATCCACACAGTGTAGGTAGTCACACAGCAGCATGTGCATAAAGATTTGTTTGTGATCCCCGCCTGGCATCTGCACGGCTACAGGAGGGGGGGGGGGGGCAGCAAATACAGAGAGCGTCTTCTTGCCTTCTGCTGATTGGCTGGATGAAATGCCTGTTCGTTAACAAAATGCCATTTACAGAACACTGTGTTTTCAAACCTTTAAAGAACACCTTTTACCCCAACAATCACAATATAGTCACCTCATTTCTTTACACCCCCTCAGTGTGAAACCTGTTTAGATGCACACGAAGCGGATGGAGGAAAGCAGGCTCACGTTCCTTTTAAAGCAAAGTCACTCCACGGTGGGACGCTTGTATTATTTTACAGACCACTTAAGTGAAACTGGATCATTCTTCCCGGCACACCTGACGTTGCCTCGCGTTAAACCGGCGTGTCGCAGCGCAGTGGTTGAGAAAGGCTGTCGTAACAGACACAGAAAAAAAGAAAAATGCCAATCAAATACACATCATGCACATGATGTGCATGAACAGAGCTATATGAACAAAGTTCATCATTATTATTATTAGTTCGGCCTCGCTTGCCAGCAGTCCTGCTGAAAAAAATGCTCCTCTTGAGAGACTCGTTCCCCGGCGGCATCTGTGAGCTACGAACTCTGATTCTTCCTGTGACCTCAAACAGCAGGATGCAGGTGTCTGCGTGGCCCCAAGAGGTCAAAATTATCGTCCGTGACACCACTGTAGTGTTGCAGGAATGGAGATTGACGTTTTTCTCGTCTCAGACTCGGAGGGATTTTTCTTTTTACTGGGTCTCGCCTCGCCTGTGCAGACTCGGGGTTTTTGAACCAAAGACTCGATAATAACAGAAAAGAATCCAGCCGCTGCCTGGTTTCGCTCTGTTTGTGACACCCGGAGTGACACAGCCCCACATTCATACTTAATTTGTCTTATACTTTCAGGGAGCAAAGCCGTTTTTTTTTTGTTTTTTTTGGAAAATGGTTCAAAATAGCTGGCCAAGCAGCAAAACGTTAAAGAGAATTATAGGAAAACACCTCGTTAAAGAGAAATACTGCTGTTCCATTTATGCAGAAGCTTGACCTTGAATTAAAAAAATAAAAAAAAAGCACGCTGGTCATTTGCTCCGTTTTGTTGCCGTGTTGTCTGTGATATATTCAGACTTGGCCCGGTCTCGATCTTGATGCTCTCTGGTCTCGACAACGCCTTGGTCTCGGTTGGCGAGGTCTTAACTACGACACTGCGCCGCGGTCACATTGGCGCTGGCACTTCAAACACGCGTACACGACATCGGACAGGGGGGCACTTAGCGAGACAAATGGGCCGCGGCCACGGACAAACCCATCCGGCTGGATTGCTGATGGGCCAGTTCCATTTGCAGGAGCGCCGCGGACTCGTGGCACCTTGCTCAAGGACAGAATACATTATCAGGGACGAGTTTTATGTGAAAAAAAAAAAAAAAAAAATGCAGAGCAAGGAGAGGTCAGACGTACTACTGGCAGACCCACTGGTCTCCGTGTTTCGATGCACAGATGCACATTGGACTTGAGTTGTAATGGTATCTGCAGTGACCCTCAAACACTCCTTGCAGTTACAACTCTGCTCAGTCTTTTTAGTCGCTCACAGTCTTTGTAATTGTACAGCCAGTGTGTAATAATTGGCCTTATTTATGACTTTTATATTGGTAAAAGCTTAATATAGTGCCCATAAATACATTAAGAAAAGCGTATACTCGCAGTACAATGAAAGTCATTTCTACCCTTAGAACAATTCTCATATATATCAGAATATCCACAGATCGATCAGCGTCTTGCTCCCAGTTAGCTTCCATCTTGCACCGCCATATTTCTAAGGAAGCCTGGTGTGGACAATCCAGCTGCCTGTCAGCGTGTTTCGTAATTAGGGTGAACCCTGGCGTCCTCAAAATCAACCAACGAAGAAGAAGAAGGTGGACGAGGTGGTCCCAGATTTGGGAGTGCGGGGCCACCGTAGTTCACTGGCAAGCTCAGGAGGGGGAGGGGGAGCAAAAGATGCCTCAATCCAAAATATAAACACTTGATGTGACTGTTTCTTCTTCAAAATCTCCAAATATTACACGCTGAATCTTTAAAGCAAAGAAATTTAACACATTTCGATACTAGCATGCAGGGCCAGAAAATCTGCACAACATGTTTCACAGACAAGCCAAATCAAGCCGGGTGTTCCTGAGAGAGGAGACGCCCAAGGTGGACGAGGACACAGAAGCAGAGGAGGGGAGGAGGGACGACCCACGGGAAGAAGCGAGAGGCCCTGAGAGGAGCGCCCTCGCGGTGCCGTGTAGAGGGAGGCTGGGGTCGAACGCGCTCCCAGGCCAACACCCCCCTCATGTGGCAATGCCGGAGAGATGCACTTCCGAACCTGAGGGGCGCACGGGCGGCGTCGCGCAAAGACAACAGCGCGCCCGTGTAAAGGTTTAGGACAAGGGTGTAAAGTGGCTGTGTGCGCAGATCCACGCGCACCCGAGCGCTGAGCGGTTTGGAACCCGGTGACCGCCGAGCGCTGCTGGGTCTCACTGCCGAGCGCATCTCTCAGCCTTTTTGCTCCTAAAAAAAAAAAAAACCCTCCTTCAAAAACATACACTTTTCCCTCCGCAGCTGACATCGCCGCCAAAATTGTCCCGTTATCAACCGCCACGTTCCCGCTCGCGCAGAGCAGATCGTTTCCGTTCGCCCAATTTCGGTACACAGCGCCGCGCTGACACGCTCAGAACGAGAGGGGCTGAGGAGCAGCGTTGTTACGCACACCCGGAATTGGAGGAAAGTTTGAAAAAAAAAAAAAAAAAATCCAGACCGAGCCCCCGACAACCCCGGCGTTGGTCGTGCAGCGGTGCGCTGAGGGACTTCACTCGAGCGCAAAAGTGCCACATCAATGCTGTGACGGGAGCCGCGTTATCGGGAGCGCGGCGATGAAAATGCAGTTGCACAGTTTCCAATTTCCCCTTCGCTCTCCCCCTCGCCCCGCCCCGCAGCGGAGAACCTGAGAAAACCAGCCATTTGAACTCGAACCAGCACATTCTTTCGCAGGCCGAGGATTCTGTAGCACATCTTTTTTTTCCTGTTTTTCTTTTTTTTTGTATTTATTGTCCCAGAGGCTTGCAAGCGGTCCATAATCTCTTACCTGACTGTGAGGTGGGTATCCATGGAAACCGGGGTTTAAAGGCTCATTGTTCTGCAAGAGACAACAGGAGAGAGGAGCACGTAAGTGGCTGCGCTTTTATGAAAAAAAATAATAATAATAAAAATAAAGCTGAGTGGACACAGTGAAACGGTTGTAAAAACTTCAAATGCATATAAACGGCCTCTTCTCAACTAGATCAGAAGTGAAGCATTGCGTTGTTGTTTTTTTTTTTGCTTTTTTTTTTTTTTTAGATTCAAATCGTGGTCAAAGCTCCATTCAAACATCAGCAAGGATGGCTTCCAGTTTCTGCTGATAATTAAACACGAGATTGATGCCAACCAGAGAACAATGACCAAAAAAAAAAGCAGAATCTTCCTCAAGGACAATCAAGTCGACGCTTAGCAGTCTGCGTGGATGTCATAGGAGCGCATCGGAGGTTTTCGTAATCCGAGCCGGCAGCAGCCAATCAAAATCCAGCAGAATCAGAGGCCCCCCCCTCACCCCCCCATCACCCCTTCGTCTCTGATTGCGCCGTGCCCCAGAAACCAGTCTGCTGTTTAATTGTTTTTAATTAGATTATATCTGTCACACTTCCTCTCTTTTCTCTCCCGGCCTCGTCCCGTTTCTCCTGCCGCGTGGTTTTTGACCCCGCGAGCGAGGCCAATTGCTCGGCGGTCTGCTAAGGCGAGGAAGGGGGGAGGAGGAGCGGGAGAGAGAGAGAGAGCGAGGGAGAGAGAGAGAGGGGGGGGGGACTGAGAGAAGGTCGAAGGAGAGGTTGGGAAACTGGGACGTTTCAACAGCACCGAGGGGACGCCAGCGCGCTGCCTGGCCCACGGGCACTCGGGTTCGGGTCGGGGGTTACACGCACGCAGTGAAAGCATGGCACTTCAACACTAAGCCTGGTCGGCAAGAAAGAGAGGAATAGGTCAAAAAACAAATGAAAGTCAGCTTGGATCCGTGTGAGTTTGGAGCAGCTCTAAAGCGATGCTGATGACTTCACTGTATTCCACCTCTGAGACAGACAAAATGTAACTGTAACTGACTCATACATTCCTCGTGGTGTACATAGCAGCTGCGTTTCCATTACTCCGAGAATTGCGCAAAACCATAAAAATCGCAATAAATAACTCGGAAACACATAAACTTCGTAAAAAAACTCCTCAAGTATCGCTAAAAGGTTTTTTCCGCTCTCATGAGGTCGTTCATCAGACGCATCGATATAGAGGCACGTCACAAAAGTGCATTTACGCGTCGCCCGACGTGGCGTACGGGGGTCACGTGACCAGTTCACGTCACGTGAAAATCGCGCGTTGTGATTGGACGGACAGAGCATTTCAAAGTAATCAAAGAGAAAAACAACCATTCTTGACAGCAAACAAACGACAACAAACGTAAACAAGAAAAAGCAAACGTAATTCTCGTAAATCTTGCGGAATTTTTACGAGAATTACGGTTTATGGGCTTCACACCGTTCAATGGAAACACCTGCAAATCGCAATTGTACTTTGTCAAAATTTTAGAAATATCGCTTTGGTTTTCGCGAGAAACTGTAATGGCAGCTCGGGTTATTGCTACGTCCCCTGTCCCCCCCCCCCCCCAAGCGTGAAGTCAGTTACTCCTAAACTCCTAATCCCTTTTTGTTCCAGGTATCGCGTTTCAAAGACTGGCGAGGGCAGAGCGGGAAGTTCTCCCTGACATTCGCCGTTCCAAAGTCGTACGAGTCGGCCTAAACACACTGCACAAAAGCACACCACTAAAATAGCCGTCCTGCCATTTCCCAATATCCTAAAACGACTAACTCTGTGTGTGTGTGTGTGTGTGCGCGTGTGTGCGTGGGGCGGTGGGGGTTGTGGTGGTGGGAAGGGGACGGGGGGAAGGGGGGGGGGGGCAACCTCTGGCTGCCTCCAGCTGGATTCACTTCAACCAGACTCTCACTCAGCCCATGAAGAGGCCGGGCGGAGAAGCAACGAAATGTTTTCCTGCTGCTGGTTTTCATATCTGGAGCTCCGCGAGAGAAAAGGAGTCAGAGCTGCGCATGCGAAGAGAAGAAGAAGAAGAAGAAGAAGAAGACGAAGAAGAAGAAAAAAAAACAGATGCTGTGATGCGCGACGAAAAATAAAGAGCGAGGCGTCTAGACGGACTTATAGCGTAGCCCGGAGGAGGTGGGGGAGGAGCTTGGAGGGATTTAGTGTTCTCAAAATGCCAAGCTTGACTTGACAGGAGAGGCTGAGAGGAAGGAGACAGAAATAAATACATATATTTTCTCCTTTTGATGGCGCAGCCAAGTGAATTCTGGCTGTTTATGTGTAAGGTCCAGACGTCAGTGGGTCGGTCCTCCCTTTACCGTGTCTCAAACAGCCCGTTCTTTGTCTCCGCTCCCCACTTCCTGTTTCATCTGGAACCAATTTCCCCCCTCGTGCCTCGTCCCCTAAGAGGGAGGCAGCGGGGGGGGGGGGGGGGGGGGGGGGGGGCTGATCTTATAGCGAGTCTAGTCGGATACCTACTAGAGGCAGTAGTACTGGAGGGAAATAACAGCCTCAGGGGCCATGAGGAGAAGAAGAAGAAGAAGAAGAAGAAGAAGAAGAAGAAGAAGAAGAAGAAGAAGAGTGGGGATATGAGGAGGAGGAGGAGTAGGAGGAGGTGGTAAGGGGGGGTGACGGGGAGGACGAAGAGGAGGGGGAGGAGGTGGAGGAGTCTCTCCAGTCAATGAAGCCTCGGGGCAACATGTCAACAACAGGAACAAAGTCTTTAAGAAAATAAGAAGAAAAACAGACTGAACTACTTCACACACGAGGTTTGAGGCCACGTTCGAAATACCACTGCACATTTGGTTTGTGCTGAGTCACTTATAAGTGTGTGTGTTGGTGTGTGTGTGTGTGCGTGTGTGTCTGTGTGTGTGTGTGGGTTGAGGGGGCGACATGCAAGCTGTCCCACCCCTTCGCCCCATTTTTTAATATATGCATATATTTTAATATATACATATATATGTATCAATAAATGATTGAAATGACCCAACAATCTCTATAAATATATACGGTATATGTATCTCTCTATATATATATATATGTATGTATATACATATATATACATATACATACATATACATATATACACACACACATATATATATATATATATGCATATATATATATATACACACACACACACACACACACACACGTATACATATATATATATATACATACACAAATATATCTCATATATTGACTAGACATGATGGAAAGTTGACTAGCATTTTGATTTTTGTGGAATAAATTTGGGTCGCAACTTCATAATAGGGAAAAAATAATGTGGGTCCTGAGACTCCACCAGTTGAGAAGCACTGGTGTAACACAAACGGAAACACATCTCAGAGCGTTGGCGCATCCAGAGAGGGAGGGAGAGAGAGAGAGAGAGAGAGAGAGAGCGAGAGAGAGGGAGGGAGAGAGCGAGAGAGAGGGAGAGAGAGAGAGGAGCAACGGCGGTAGGGAGAAGCTGGAAGGAAAAGTCCAACAGCAGTAAAGTCAGAAAAACTAAATTACACCCCACCGCAAAATTACAGAGTCGCTGTCGGCTGGAGGAGGAGACACAAGAGGAGGAGGTGGGAGGAGTTTAGACTGCAAGGAGGAGGGAGGGGGGGGTACAACAACATCTGGAATCAATCTGTCTGCGAGAGGGAGGGAGGGAGAGAGGGAGGGAGGATGGAAGGATGGCTGGCTGGGGGAGAAATGAAAAGAAGGATAGAGAGACCAGAATGGGATGAAAATAAAGGCAGAGCTGGAAAGCGGGCGCGTGCACGCACACACACACACACACACACACACACACACACACACACACACACGCATGCAGGCAGACCGAGGAGGAAAAGGAATGCAGAGAATAAGACTTCTGAAGCCAGGAGAGGGGGGGGATGTATAAAGCAGTGAAACATTTTGCAAACGGAGACAATGACTCACAAGTGAAGAACGCCATGTGATTTATATTTTTTTTTGGGGGTGGGGTGGGGGGGGCAGCGTCTCTACCTGGTTTCAGATGGCCTCGCTTAGACACAGTCACACTACATACATACATACATATATATATATATGTGTATACACATTTGCATATATGTATACACACACATAAATATACTGTATATACTGTACACACATATATGCCTTAAAACATGTATGATGTGCATCCTCTTTGATAGTTTGCTTTTCAAATTGTTCAATAATAATAATAAAATAAAAACATTTGCGCACACACATACACACACACACAAAGGCCCATTTGACACCACGATTCCGGGGTGGGGGGGGGGGGGTCGCTTATTTGCGGCCGACATTCTTTACGTTAGGTCAATAAATAGGAAACATCAGAGCGCTGGACGGAGCTCAGAGCCTCCTCGGGGTTGACAGCGGGGCTTTCATATGAAACTTGGAACAAAGTTTCCATCAAGTTAATTCCATACAGTTAGCGAGGAGCCTGGAGGAGGCTGGAGGAGGCTAGAGGAGCCTGGAGGAGCCTGGAGGAGCCTGGAGGAGCCTGCGCTGCCGCTGCACCAGGATCAGAAAAGCACAGGGAAAAAAACAAAAAAAACCCAACCCCGCTCATAAACACTCTCCCTCTCCTTCTCCCTCCCTCCCTCCCTCCCTCCCTCCCTCGCTCGCTCTGCCCCACCCCCACCCACCCCCCACCCCAACACACACACACACACACACACACACTCACTCACCAGCTCCGGCTCGGCGGAGGGCAACACGAAAGGGCGTTTCTCTCGGGGGGTTGTTTTTTTTTCCCAACGCTCTCGCTCTCGCTCTCCCTCTCTCTCTTTAAGCGGCTATTTTGGGAGAGGGAAAGGAACGGCGGAGTGGTTGGGGTGAGCAGCAGTTTGGAGTTGGGAGAGAGGGGAAAGAAAAGGGAGGAGAGGAGGGAGCAGCGGCGGTGAAGGAAGGCGAAATGACATGAGGTCAACAGATGGCGAGAGGGGAAGGAGACAGAGGGAGAGAGGGAGGGGGAGGGGAGGGGGGAGGGGGCGAGCGGGGTAATTAAGGGGACGGCTGCAGGCGCCCAGTCAGCCATAACACAACCGACCCCCCCCCCCTTCCCCCGAGGGGAGAGGGGGTAAGGGAGGGGGGCTGCCCCCCCCCCCCCCGTGTTTGGTTTCATCGAGACAACAATCGCATCGCCAAAGAATAATCCTATTTGCGACAACTAATACAATAAACGGCTCATATACTTGTTTTCTTTTTCTTTTAATACATATGATTGTGGAGCAGGGCTTTGTGGGTAGTTTAAAAAAAAAAAAAAAGGTTGCAAAAGTCACAAAATTAAATGTAATAATTTATTGATTAGACAGGATTGAAAGTGGGCTAGCGGTTTTTATTTTCGTGGAATGAATTCCAATGGGTCGCGACTTCACGATAAGGCCAAAAATGATGTGGGATCTGAGACCCCACCAGTTGAGAACCACTGGTTTAGCTGGTTTAGAGGAATACAGTGAGGACTTTAATTGCAGAATTTTTGTTTGCATTTTAGTTTTTTATGGTTTAAAAAAAAATTAGTTAAACACACAATTGTGACCTGAACCTCAGATGTTGAGTGAGTCTGAAGACATTTGGAGATGAACAGTTATGCTAGCTATTTTTTTTTTTTTTTAAACTATAATTTAAAATGACTGTATCGAATTGACGCCGAGGCTACGTTCTGGTTGCCGGCTGCGGAAAAGAAAGACGTAAAATTTCACCTGTGTTTTGGAGAGCTGATTTTGGAAGGCTTTTCATTTGAAACAGGTGCAGGGTCCGGGGTAGACTGGAGCTCCGCGACATCAACGGCCAAGCCAAGCCTAAATACAGGTGGAAGCGTCGCAATGGACACGAGAACCTGCACAGACTTGCTGGTATTGAGCCAAGCCCAGTGGACTTCAGTCAAAGGAAATGAGCAGGAGTTTGGGCACTGGCACTGTATGTCATGAAAATGCCATATGACAGAGAAAGCAGTGCGCACAGGGTGCGAAATGCAGGGGGGGGGGGGGGGGGGGACCCCTTGCTCGTGTGGTTCGGACTCGAAGTCAAGATATTTTTAAACACTTAAAGAAGCGAGTTTGGATACCTCTGAAAAAAGGAATTGATGTTTGGAACAAAGACTGTTCTTTCCTTCCACTTTCCACGTTCACTGTGTAAAAACGGATGAGAAATATAAAAATATACAACCAGTTTCTGACTGTTTTGAACATTACGTAATGGAAAACATGATGCATGCAGCACATTTTTTTTTAATATACTTTTTTATTCTTCAGAAATATAATGTACTTTTCGAGACAAGACTATATAGACTAGAATAGGTAAAAAAAAAATATATATATATATATTGAAATAAAATACATAAAATAACTTCCCGTTTGTTGGACAATCTCGTACAAATATCTGTGACATAATTACCGTGTTCATTCATTATGCTTCGGGTTTTCATGGTTTGTGACATTATTATCAGTATTTTTGTTATTACTATTATTATTATTACGTAGTTATTTGTTCCATTTGTCGCAAAAAAATCTCGCATTTGTAGAAACACTGGACCACACACAGAGGTTTTCATACGATTCGGACCTTTTTCACAAATCTACATTCCGAGAAATGTTTTGCGAACTAATGACGATCAAGCATAGGCAAATACTTCCAAGGACCCGGGCCCGTTCAACCGCCGACTGTTATGAGCGCAGCCGTGATGGAATATAGGGGGACAACCCCGTTTAACCAGCGGCCATCGTATCGACGTTTTCACTGCGTGTGTGAACAGAGATGCGAGTGTATATGACAGTTTGGGGGCAGCCTGTGTGTGTGTGTGTGTGTGTGTGTGTGTGTGTGTGTGTGTGTGTGTGTGTGTGGGATGGGGGGGGGCGGCACTGACATGGTGACCATACATGGAGCGCTAACATGCGAGTGTCATGTTAAGGCACATAAAGTGGTGGTGGGCCTGTAAAAGCAGAGGGGACGAAGCTTCGCCAGTGACAGGAGTGTCAAGGGGACACTGGGAACAGAGTGACTGTGCTGTTGAGCAACTTTGCGAGGATTTTTTTTTTTTTCTTTTACCTTATCACTGTGGGTTCAAAGGTCAAGGGTGAATCCGCTGCTGCGCTGCGGTTCAAAGTTTAGCCACCGCGGTCAATAAGCGGAGGTATAACTAGCGTGACGAGTGGCTCCAGGTGCGCCCCACCCAGTAGAGTGAGTAAAGAGTGCGCAGCAGAGAAAAAGAACAGGCTGCCCTCGTGCCTTTGAGCAATTCCATCGCCCGGGGGGGCAGTTTTTTTTTCTTTCTCGTAAATACATCATGCTAATGACGAGGGAGGGCAGAAGCAGGCGCACAGGCTTCTTCCTAACATGTTTATGCAACCCCAGCTGAATGTGGGCCATTTCAGGCACAAAATAAATTTGGTGCTCTACTTTTCACCTACGCTACTGTTGTGTCGTTGTGTGTAAAGACAGCAGGAGCATCATTTATAACATCGTTAATTGTGTTGCCTTTTTTTTTTAATTCCTAATAAACACCCTAAAGTAACAACAAATACCTGAAGGCAACAAATAAAGCTCATGTGTTAATTCAAGCGTGATAGTGTAGTCTACTGACAGCACATGGTTGGTCAGTCATGAGACTTTGAATGTTTTAAAGTTGGCTGGAGAAACACAGAAGCATTGTTTGTATTGTTTATTTTAAGGGGGACGTTTCTAAAAAAACAGCTTACAATATTATATTATATTATATTATATATATTATAAATACTTTCTATAACTAGTTGTCTATCTTGGAAACAAAGTATTTTAGCATATATTTCATTAGTATATATATATATATATACATATATATATATATATATTTTTTTTTTTAAGTCTCTAAAAAACACAGAGAAAATTCTTAAAACTACCATATTATACTGTATTTATTTTGAAAGTAATTGTAAATGGCAAAATGTATTAGGCTCACAGGCACTTAAACGCATCTCCGCGCGCAAAAATAACAAGAAACTTTCAAAGTAAAGAGGAACGACAGCGACCAGTCTCGGTTATCTGTCCGCTCGCATCAAGCACCCCCCCCTCTCCCCCCAGCCCCACAACCCCCCAGGGGGGGTGTGCGTGTGTGGGGGGGCCTGGAGCCCATCCATCCCGCTGCTCTGGCTTGTAAGAGCCATCAGTACGGCTAATGCCTCCTGCTGAATGAGCTCTGATCTTGTTAGCGTCACACACAAAGCCTCTTTACTGCCAATGATAGGACGAATGGTCTCTGTAGCCAGGCGGAGACGGACGGGCCGACGGAGTGAGGCGCTGCAGCTCCCGCTGCTGCGGCCCAGAGGCCCTTGCAAAAAAAAAAAATCGGCCTGGAGCGGAGGTTACTGGTGGAGTCACCGGACCGTCAGCAGTTTGTTTCCTCGTCATGAAGTCGCCTCCCGGATTTATTCCACAAAGACAATCAAAGCGCTAGTCCACTGTCTGTCATGACTGGTCAATAAAATATTGAAATGATTGAATTGAATTGTACGTCTTTGCCAATTCAATGCCTTAACATTTCCTCTATGAATATATATGTATATATATTTTAAAATCCTTTTTTTTTTTTTTTTAAAGGGGGGGGGGGGACTGCCCACGAAGCCACGACCCAATCAAAACATCTCTGCGACCCATTTTTGGGGTGGCGACCCACCAGTTGAGAAACCCCGGCTTGGAGGATGTAAATCACTCACGCTGCTGAGAGATGGAAAGTGGACCGTGAAAGAAAAGGCAGGGGGGGTGGTGGGGGGAGGAGTCAATTAGCAATCTGGAAATATGCTTTGAGGGAGAGGGGTGGGGGGCACTTCAGAGGACAAATGGGGGTGGGGAGGGTAGGGGGGATATGGAGGGGGCGGGAGCTCACTCCGAGTGGCGGCGGCTCTCTCATTTATTAGCCTTGATTTACAGTGAGCCCGGAAGGTCGTCCGCCCGCCACCTGAATGACGAGGCCGTGTAATCGCGTCTCGTCCGAGACGACGACATACGTTTTCCATATGAATGAACGAACGAATGCACACGGGTAAAAAAAAAACAACCAAAGAAATAAAAATAAGAAACGGCTACGTGTGTCTTTGTTGGGAGGCCACGGGCTGTCCTCCGGAGCCGCTGCTGCTCCAGTCATCAGTCTCTGCTCACTCTGTCACCGTCCTGGATGGCTGACAACTGATTGCATTCCTGCTCTCTCTCCCTCTCTCCCTCTCTTCCCCTCTCCCTCTCTTCCCCTCTTCCTCTCTTCCTCTCTTCCCCTCTTCCCCTCTCCCTCTCTCCCCCTCTTCCTCTCTTCCCCTCTTCCCCTCTTCCCCTCTTCCTCTCTTCCTCTCTTCCCCTCTTCCTCCCTCCCTCTCTTCCTCTCTTCCTCTCTCCCTCTCTCCCCCTCTTCCTCTCTCCCTCCACGTCAGCCTTCACTCATTCCCCGGCTTGGGATGCCCTTTCCCGCACTAGATCTCACAATCATTCAAAACCGCGCTCTTTATTGATCTCTTTGTAACGTCCGTTTCGACAAAAAAAAACAAAAAAAAAACCCCGCTCTCTTTCATTGTCGGTGCGAGACTCAATCTGACTTCACGTAACGGCTGACACTGGGAACGACGAACGCCGCTTCTTTAAAAATAGACGAGAGGCGCTAATTATCCACCGCCTGTCCGTTGATCATCGTTTCAAACTCAACGATGCGACCGTTGTTTTTTTTTCCCACCTGAAAAAAACCCCACTGACATCGGCGTCGACACGTCGGGAGCTCGGGAAAGTCGACCATGCGGCGCTTCTTCACAACGGGACTGGAGGCGCAGTGCAAAAACATCCAACAGAGACAAAGTCTGGTTCTATTTTGCATCATAGGTGCATAACTTACGCCCATCTGAGTGACCGAATGTAGACTGCAGGAGAAAGCCGGTGATGGGAAACGTCCCTTCTAACATTTGGCTTCCAATAACCACAATGGTTGATAAACCCTCGCTTATCCCGGCCTCCGCTCGACTGACTGCCAACTGCACATCTGGCTCTTGTTTGTAAGTGTTGTTGTATACAGATTCTCTCGATTCTTTCTTGTGATTACAGCACAGTTTATTCTTTCGATTAGTTGTTTTTGTTTTTTTTTAGGGTTGCACCAACAGCGTAGTTTCCCAACTGGGGATCAATAAAGTTAATCTGTTCTATTCCGTTCACGTCACTCCTCAGTTAATTTCCTCTTCTTTCTCTTATTTCCAGCATCAGTCTGTCACAGTACTACCCGGCTTTAAAAGGGGCGACGGACAGCGGAATCACCCGCAACTACGACAACAACTACGACATGCCGTGCGTAGCCGTGCCTGCGGGTCACATCCCATCCGCGTGTTCAACACCGACTTGGAGGCTCCGAGCGGAGCAGGGAGGGTTGTGGCGGGGCCGGACGGCGCCGTTAACATGACACTCACGTTAACAGCCACGGTCCTGTAGTTCCTCGCGTTGCGCTGGTATCAGGTCGCCCAGAGGCGTGATCGACAGCCACAGGCACGACGTGGACGGAGGCGAGCCGAGAGCCGAGCGCAGAGCCGAGCCGAGCCGAGCCGAGCCGAGCCGAGCGCAGCCTCGGGGGGGCCCGAAGGGTCTGCGGCCAAAGTTGTGGACCAAGCGTCGCGGCTTCCACGCCGTCTCTCGCTGACGGTGGATTCGAAACGGTGCGATATCATCACACGGACTCGCCCTTGAAGGCATGGCTCCAGGCCTATTGTTGTTTAACAGGTCACGCACACAAAGCGAGCGTGAGACTTTTACCAGATTTTGATAACCTGCAGTGGACCTTGAATAACGTCCATCTGCACCCTCGCTGCCCGGCAATGGAAAAATACCTCCTTACTTATTTCGAAGTGGTTCGGTGTTGGTTTGTCCACGACAGTGTGACGTGCGGGTGTGTGTGTGTGTGTGTGTGTGTGTGTGATGAATCTGAGGAGGGCATAGGGGGGAGAGAGAGAGAGAGAGAGAGAGAGAGAGAGAGAGAGAGAGAGAGCGGCTCTTGCGGCCCCGCTTGGTTTACAGTAATATGCACTGATTAGTCCTTCAGGGGCAGGAAATGATTGGCTGACGCTCTGCTGTCTCAGCGTGCGAGTCATGAACCCCCCCGCGCGGGGAAGACCTGCGTTGGAGAGGAGGGTCCCCTCCACCGCTCCGCTCCGCTCCTCCAGCCATCGCCACCAAAACGCCTGCGCTCTTTGTCTTTCACTGTGGTGACCCCTCCCCCAATCCCTCTCTCCCCCTCTCTTCCAACACCTAGCGGCAACTGGGGAGGCGCGGGGTGTGTGTGTGTGTGTGTGTGTGTGTGTGTGTGTGTGTGTGTGTGGAGGTTGGGGGGGGTGCTACTAATGGCACATGCCGTGTGTATCAGTTGAATGTGATGAGAGTTGAATGTGATGACTCACTGGAAATCATTTACAAAGACGATTAATCTCTAGTAATGGGAGGGGGGGGGGGGTAATAATCTGTATTCCAGTGGAATGAGCGCCAGGTCCCTCTGCACAAGTCAGCGCTGAGGAGCACTGATCTTTTTTTGTGCTTTGCCGCTGTCTGTCTGTCTGTCTGTCTGTCTGTCTGTCATGGCAATGGAGCCTGTATCATGTTACCTTTGTCTGACTCCGTCATGCCGCCCGTCGCTGTGCAAAAAGCTACAGCCACACATCGAGCGCTCCCACCGAATCGCATCGTTTCGTGTGATTAAATTTAAAGACCGGCAATGCTGCAATGTTGCATGACCGTGTTGTTGATTAGAGAGAGAGAGAGAGAGAGACAGAGAGAGAGAGAGAGAGAGAGAGAGAGAGAGAGAGAGAGAGAGAGGAGGAGGAGGAGGATGAGATGGAGGAGGGGGCGGCTATCAAAATATTATCATCACCCCTGCTGACGGCTTGGAACAAAAGATTTAGTGAGGAAGAAAGAGAAGAAAAGGGGAGAAGGGAGCGGGGGGGGGGGGGGGGCCTTCTTGATCTTTGCAATTCTCCTCCATGCAATAACTTGGACAATCGTACGATATTTGACAGCTTGATGTTATAACAAACCGCCTTTCTTACCTGTCCGATCTCCCCGACGACGCTCCCGGTCCCGTCTATTCGTGGTCTCTTGCACTCCGCCCCGGCCAGGTCGCTCAGGGCAGCGGCGGTCTGTGCATCGGGCTCCGGGTCTCCTCGCTTCATGCCCCGGACAGCTGCTGCTGCAGCTGCCGCCGCCGCCGCTGCCGCTGCTGCTGCCGCTGCTGCTGCTTGGCCCCCGACGGCGGCGTTCGCTAGAGGTCCGGCTGTCGTATCGATATCCCTTTCCAGGTCCATTATTCCCCGACTAACGGGCAGCATTATGGATGCAACGTCGGTCGACATTAACATTGGACGGCAGACAGTGAGCAGCCAGGAAAAAAAAGTCCTTCTCCCTCTTTTCCCTTCTGATTCTCTGCTCTATCCACGGCTCGACGTTCACAATGAGACCTGAGGCTTTTTCCTCCCAAAAATCTGAGGGAACGTCCCTCGATATTGGCTCACTGTAACAGTTTATTGTCTAACCTGGCGTTAGCTCGTCAAAGGCTGGACATCTTGAACTTACACCCGGGATTAAGAACCAAAACACGCGAGTACAGTTTTCCCCTCTCTCTTTCTCTCTCGCTCCAAAAAAAAAAGGTTAAGCCCACGCCAAACGCTGACCTATTTGAATAAAGAGCACACGTCTTGACTCTTGGGATGCCTGACGAGCTAATTAGCCAGCTAACACTCGCTAGCTCGCTAGCATTACATTCCGCTAGCTCCTCTGTTATAAAGGGGGCTCGCGGAGGAAGCGCCGCTGCTGGATCCAATAATAGAAAACGCTGGAAATTAGCCACGCGTGCCAATTATCCCGCCCGGACACGCGCTCCTCTCTTCTTCTATGTCCATGAAAAAGAAAAGGAAGGCCAAGGGGAAAAGAAGAAGAAAAGAAGCTTTCGCCTTCTGCGTCTCCGTCGCTCCTTTCCCAGTCAGTCTCTTTGCCCTCCTTGTGTTTCCCGTCCCTGCTCGATCAGTGATGTCTGTGGTTGTGCGGGACTGAGCCGACTGGCGACGGGCTCGGTTCCCTCTCTCCGCACTCGGTCCCTGTCGGCGGCTGCCGGTACTGAGGAAACGCGCCGCGTACACGCCGACCCGCGGTCAGTGGTTGTCCGCGGGCTCTAGGCGCGGATGCCGTGGACCTGAAGGTGAAGGTGAAGTGGGCTGGTCTGAGGTCTGTCTGCGGTCTGCGTGACTTCTCCCTTCTTTCTCTCTCTCTCTCTACCTTCTTTCTCCCTCTCTTCTCTCTCCTTCGCATCGGCCCCTCCACCCACCGTCATTAAAACCCGTCTCCGAACTCCATGAACGCGCATTTCGATATGCAAGAGAAAGCAGCCGCACATCTGCATTATTTTTCTTGGTCCCAAGACAAATTCGTGAATTGGTTATTTGTTCTTCCTGGGCAAAGCCGTCCAGTTGAAAATAAATCTGCTTTATTCGAAACAGTAAAATAATAATAATAATAATAATAATAATAATAATAATAATAATAATAATAATAATAATAATAATAATAATAATGAATATGTTTCGGTAAAAATTGATAAATAAATAAAATAAATAGGCAAATTTGATTTATTTGTAAAAAATTAAAAAAAAAAAAGAAAAAGAAAAACGCAATTTATCTTTGTAAATAAAACTACAACAATTTCGGTGAAAATAGGCAATTGTCTTTAGCCTTTTTTTTTTTTTTTTTTTTTTTTTTTTAAAGGAGACAGTGTGATAACGCGTTTTTGGACAATTTTTTTGATCGCTATGGGTAAACGAGTCTGTGTTTATGTGCATGTTTTTGAGCTCTGCCACTGCAACTTTGTTGGTTCTCATAACACTCCAACATATTTAATAAGTTATAATGTATACTTTGTTCAAAGAAAAGCCAAAAAACAATCCATGTTGAACTAGAGATTTGTAAGTCTATAACCGAAAAGGGAAAAAAAAGCAGGAAAGCAGCAGAAACGTCGCCAGGGAAATGAAATTTACAGCCTCAAACGTCACTTTTTATCTTTTTGCGCCACCTAGTGGAATTCAAGGAGAAAAACTTCAAGAGGACGCATCATTTCATGTGGAATAGATGTGGGCAATGTATGAGGAAACTAAATGCTGGACCTGGACATAACGGTTATTTCATATTTAATGTGTTGCGTGTATTTCAACATTTCAATGCTTTGTCACATTTTGTTCTATTTCTGTCCATTTACGTGTTGTTTATGTTCCATATACATAATAATAATGTATATGGAACAGTATATAATGGAAATAATACAAAAAATAATAATGCCTGAGCCGCAGTAGCACATACTATGTAATAGTAACAATATAAAATCCTTGAATCTTAGAATATCTTTAATTCAGGTGTATCCCTATATAATTTAAAAAGAAAACAAATAGCCTATATTTTCTGTAACTCCCTAAAGCTAAATGGTGATGACCCTTGTATTTTGTACTTTACAGCAGATGTTTTTCACTACCCTATATATACACTGGTACTCCACTTATATGAGCAGTCCTTGTCCTTTCCACTTGGAAAAAAAAACGGGAGTGTGACAGTCATCTGCCTTGTACCCCCTGAAGGGGTATCGTTTCAATACAGCCAGCGATTTGCTTACAGTGAGTCCAGTGTGTTCGGTAAACACACTAGCGCATGAAAGACACTTGATTCACAACAGTCGATTCCAACGTTTTTAATGAGGGTGTGTGTGTGTGTGTGTGGGGGGGGGGGGGGTCTCTACTTGGTAAAGCAGCACAGGAGAGGGAGCCACTAGGCACAAGTGAAACACGTCAAGGTAAGGGACACAATCGCACAGGAAGACAAAGCCGAAGCCAGAATTCAAAATAAAATAGGAACCGTCTCTTCCAGACTCCTCACAGCCATTCTCTCACAGTGGTTGACGTGTTTTTTTTTTGTTTTTTTTTTAAAAAGAAGAAGAAAAAAAAAAAGAAAATTAGTCTTGCACAAGAATTTGACATTCAGTTTTCGAGCACTCCTGTTTTAGCCTCTGACCGATGTAATAATATCACTAACATTTAAACTTCAATTAATCACCTGACTGTAAAGGAATGTGCTTTTTCTGCGCACCCCTCCTCCCCATGGCGTTACATCCCTAGAAACACACACTTCTCAAAAAACAAAAAAAAAAAACAAAAAACAAAACAAACGGCTCTGTTTGCAGAACAACAAAGCCGCTGGTGTCTCCTGTCGCACAGAGACTCTCCTGACGCCCTTCGAGTCTTGCGTCATGAAGTTCAGCGTAAACATGATGTGCCCACTGGCTCGGTTCCTGTTTTTGGCGGCGCATGCTCCGCCGAGTTAGCAGCTCGTGAGTCGGGTTTTTGAAAAGCACAGCAAAACGCAGCCGGATGTCATAGTCGGAGCGAGACGACCCTCCGCTGGCATGTCTGACTGGTGACTTGTGCGATGACTGAGCACAGTGGCAGCTGCAAGTCAAGGTAAGACGTTGGTCTTCGTCTTTTGTGCGCGCGCGCGCGGTGTACTAATATCAATGCAAGCGACTTATTGTGTGTCATTACATGGGGTTTTATAGACAAAGCTGTCACTTCCTTCTCGTTGTAAGTTTTCTATTAAAACCTCTCACACAACACAAGTCAGATGTAATTGTCATTTACGGTTTACGCGCTGCATGTTTCCTCTTCCCCTTAGTTCAAAGTCGTTTATTCATTAGTTGTTGAGTTACAGTTCAAGCTTTAGCTTCTTATTGTAGATCATTCAGATGCTGCGATAACCTTAGAATTAAGCCTCACAGTGTAGTAAAGTGGCATGTGTGCTTGTGTTGTAATGTCACCCTTCATTCCTTTTTCTTCCAATTGTTTTCATTTACAATAAAGCAGGGTCCAATACAAACAAGTTCAAGTTCAGGCTGTTCTGTTTTGAGACAAACACTTTGAATGGCGGCGCTTGACAATGCGGGCAGACGGACACCTGTGCACAGTGTGCAGTGGAATATGGGGAACCACTGCACACTATAGACTCCTAAAAAAAATGTTTTAAAAAATGGTCTAAATATATATAAATGGATCTGAAATCTCACAATTTCAAGATGTACAAATAACAATTTGAGAAAAAATAGATCACAATGATGATCATTTAAGATTTTAAAATGATTAATTTATACTTAATTAATAATTAGTTATTATCAATACGATGAGAGGTGGATTCACAAGCGAGCTCCCTGAATATGAATCACGATGCTGAGCTGCTATAGAAAAGAACATTCTCCTCTAAATGTGTTCATATCAAATGTTTTCTCTTGCTCAGTCTTAAGTAGGCAGCCAAAGAATCAGCTCTTATTTATACTGCACACTTCCCGGAAGGGCTTTTCCTGTTTTGGCAGACACAGGTGACCCTGGTTTTTCCGAGTGTATCATTATGCACATTATTCATCGTGCATGACAATGACTAATCTGCCACAGCTGGGCACAGTTCAGCTGTGATAGCCAACAACATCCTGGAGCTCCTGGAGACATTGAAAAGCTCAGAAGACGTGGCAGTTATGAAACTGACGACTATTAGAGGCACTGTTTGTAGTGTGGTTTACTCGTTGTTATAAAGTGCTTGGGCCTCCTGGGCACAGGTGATCATGCGATGCCCTGCAAAAAAAAAAAACCTGCCTTTTTGTGTTAAACTAAAACGCTGTTACTGCCTCGGCTCGTCACAGCTCGTTTCAAAGATTTGAAAAGTGATTAAATAGGAAGTTGTCCTTTGGACAGTTTCAGTTCCAATCATCCTCTGAGTCAGATGGATTTTGGTGTTAACAGCTGAATTTAAGAATGGAAAAGTGGAAGTTGTGGCTGCTGTTTTCAAGCGGATCACCTCCGGTTTGTCATATAGTGGAGTTTCTTGGAAGTCACAGATTCCGTTGATATGTCTTTCCTGCTTCAAACGTCTGAATCCGTGCTGGACACTTTGCTCTAATAATGATTATTAGTCATCAGCGACAGCAGCAACAGGTTTCTGAACCCAGAAGAAATGCAATTCGTCGGTTTTACTGGAACACAATGACAGAGTGTCGGCCCTGTTGGCAGTTTTTTGAAGCTACTTTTTGTTTTTGCTGTGGCGGGTGACTTACAGAGACAGGACGCAGAAGATGGAGCAGAGCTCCTGCACCGAGGATCGTATCCAGCACGTCCTTGAACGCTGCCTCTGTGATCTCGGCGCTGACACTCCCGATAAGCAGCTGTGGAACAGTGAGAACCAACATCACACCTCGCACCTCACTGCGGAAACAATGCAGTGCTCTCATCCACAGCTGGAATTATCATCTGACAAAAATGACAAGTGATTTATTTTTGTGTTGATAAATGGTTTTTTTTAAAAAATGTTTGATTTGTGATCAAGCGTCAATTAAACTCTTCCATGAGAAACTTATTTTGTTGACAGATAGGAACACTTGTGACCAAGAACTGCATTGGCATTGAGTGTTTCTTTTCTAATGAAGCATTGAATATGAAGAATTAAAAGAGAATAGAACAGACCATCCTTCTTAATCGCACACTGGGGAAGTTTGCATTACTACAGCAACAGTAAATGGATGGAAAATGATATCAATTCAAAGAAATTAAAAAAAAAAAAAATTTACAGAGTAAGAAAGGAGAAAAAATGTATTTATATCTTATGAGCAGTTGGATTATTATTTACTGTTATCTACATACTGACATATAAATAGAGTGAAATCCAGAAGCATGATAATAAACATGCCTCAAGTTGTTTCTTTGTTTGCTTGTTAGCTGGCCTATGCATGAACCGCTGGTGTTTGGAGGAACTCGTGAGGAGAGACCCCCACAACTTTGTCATTCTCCTGCAGAAAATCCTGAAGAAAACTAAGGAGGTTGATATCTAAAAAAAAAAAAAAAAAAAGGTGACATAGTTGTCCTGACTCTCAGTGAAACAACAGAAAAGTGACAGGACCTTCTCCTGTCTGGACAGGTGCTGCAGCAGTGCCGCTATGAACTCGTGGTTCCCCTCACTCTCCTCTTCTCTTGTGCTCTCTTAAGAGTGAGTACTAGACACTGTCGCCAACTGCGGAGCGCGTTCCACATCTATAATAATCCTTATTACTGCACCTTCAGGCGCCTCATGTGGCCGCAGACGGGGCCGTGCTGCAGGAGGCCTTCCTATTGTTCCATTGTTTCCTGACCTGGCCCGAGCCTTGCTTCTCTGCCAGTAAGCGTCTGTTGAACATCATCCAGCAGGAGCTCAGAGCGCCAGGTACGGCTAAAGCATCTTTCTAACACAACGCAATGTAATGCACGCTGCCTGCCGGCGCTTAGCATCTGTGCTAAATGTCACACCATCAAGTTTTCACGTGTCCGTCTCTGTAAATATTTACTTGCACAAGGTTATTTGTGGGTAACATGGTGGTGCAGTGTCAGCTCACTGTAAGAAGGTGATTGGTTAGATCCCCAAGGCCTGGGGAAGCCAGAGTGTGCGGCACTGTGGCTTCTTCTCAAGGTGAAATGAAAAACTAGAAATTGGTGGCAGGTGTGAGTGCGAATATCTTTTTTTTTTTGCTATGCAGCCCTGCGGCTAAGTAGCAACTTGTCTAGCAACGTAACCCATGTCTTCGCCTAATGGCAGCTGTGAGAAGCAGCCGTCATCTTAGCACTCTGTTCACCAGCTGTGTTTTAAGACACTGCAAAACACTGGACCGCAGATGACAAAACAAAAACATTTTCTCTTGTTGTTGAAATTTATTTTTGTCTCATAGACAAGATCCAACGAATTCATTGGTTTAATGTGGGTCACAGGTGAAGGTGTTGAGACTTTTAAATGAATGTACACTTCCTTCGCAAGGCCGTGCAAATCAAAATCCTTTCAATGAAAAACACAAATATAATCTTTCTTTGGCGCTTCCTGCTAGTTAGGAGCCCTTTTCGCGGAATACAATCCAAATTTAAATTCAGAGAGAAGAAAGGAGAATTAGTGCAAACCATGGTTGCAGCCGTGAGAAGAATTGAAGGCCAGGCAATCTCACAAAAAGGGAACTTAAAAAAAGAAAACAATAAAATAAAACAGGAAACTAACCAAAAGCTTCACATGAAAAAAATCACACCAAAAAGCACGTACACAAACCCCAAAATTCAAATAACTCCACCAACAAAACAAAAAAAATACACAACACAATTTTTTACTTTCCATCTCGAAATTCTCAGGCTGTTTCCCTCAACTTCTCTGGTTGAGTAAAAATCAATAAATAAGATGAAATCACCTGAAATGATATGATGTTGACACCGTAATCATGAAGGCAATCCTGTCATGATTTGTATAACCAAAATAAACCCTCGTAATTTGCAAACCTAAATCTTTGCAACTGTATATTTTCACACAAATACTTGTGTACTCATACTGTGCATTCCTTGTGGTGTAACATTTGTGTTGCACATAGCGTTATTGCTACGTCCCCTCAACAATTCATCAAGGTTTCCTTTCTCCACCTCAGAATCCCTGCTCTCAGTTAGTGTCACAACATGGGAGCAGTGTGACAGTGCTTGTATATATATATACATATATATATATATATATATATATATATATATATATATATATATATATATATATATATATATACATATATACATATATATATATATATATATATATATACATATATATATATATATGTATATATATATGTATATATATATATATATATATATATATATATATATATACATATATACATATATATATATATATATATACATATATATATATATATGTATATATATATATATATGTATATACATATATATATATATATATGTATATACATATATATATATATATGTATATATATATGTATATATATATATATATATATATATATATATATATATATATATATATATATATATATATATATATATATATATATATATAAATATATGTTAAGGGTGTCAACGCCGCTTTATCGGCGAGAATTTTTTTATCGCGCGATTAACGCACACAGTGCTTTTTGAACCTTTGGCCGCTCCGTAGATCGTGGAAACGAGAAATGAATTGACTCACAGCACACAGTCACACGCTTGCAGCCGGCTTGTAAACACAACAAAAAAAGAAAAAGACACTGAGCTGTGTGTGTGTGTGTGTGTGCGCGCGTGCGCGTGCGTGTGTGTGTGTGTATGTGTGTGTGTAGTACAGTGCTAGCAAGTACTTAAAAAAGTAAGAGTACAGCCCTGTGTGAAGTCAGTAACTCCTAAACACTGACCTCAATCACACAAAAAAAAATCCCTTTTGGTTTCAGGAATCTCATTTCAAAGACTGGTGAGGGCAGAGCAGGAAGTTCTCCCTGACGAACACTGTTCCAAAGTCATGTGAGTTTATTTAAACATACTGCACATAAAGACACCACTAAAAGAGCAATCCTACCATTTCCCAATATCCTGGAACTACTAACTCTGTGTGTGTGTGTGTGTGTGTGTGTGTGTGTGTGTGTGTGTGTAGCATGGTGCTCTTAGTGAGTCCAGATGAGGACGTCCTTCCCGAGGTCCAGAGTCTCTCTGAGCAGTTACGCAGCTCACAGTATTCAAACAGGGACATCACCATCCAGCTGGTCCTCCGCTGTTTTCAGTCTGCTCTGGGTGCGAAAGACAACCTGGGAGCTCTACACGCTGCCCTGCAGGTGCTCCACAAAACGTTCGATGGTTAAAAAATAAATAAAAATTGCTCAGCCTACCGCATCGCCCACGGTAAATGAAATATCATTCATCTTCGACCCCAGACGAAGCAACCTGAAGAGCTGCAGACAGTCATGAAGGAAGTGACTGACATCATGGAGACGGCAGCTTCCACCGCAGACCTCAGCACAGCCAGACAAAGTCTAGTGGACGGCATGGAGAAGCTCAGAGAGGGCCTCGCTGCTTCTGCTCCACTGGATCACAGCCCAAATACTGGTAAAACAGAAATAAAGACGTACAAGATACATGGAATAGATCATGGAATAGATCTTTCCTCTCCGTCTACTATCATTAATAATAATAATAATAATGTTTTTTATTTATAAAGCGCTTTTACAGGTGCTCAAAGTCGCTTTACAGGTAAAATAACAATATAAAACAACTCGAGAGATTAAGATAAATAAAAAAATAAATAAACGATTAAAATAGATGTAACTCAAGAATAAAATCAGTTAAAAGCAGACAGGGTTGAGAGGGCAGATATGGGCTGGGAGGTGTGGTGGGTTGGAAGTCGTCTGAAGAGGTGGGTTTTGAGGGCAGACTTGAAGTTATTGAGCTCCGTGTAGTTGCGGATGTGTTTGGTGGGTGGCGGTTCCAGAGGGTGGGGGTGGAGACACTGAAGGCCCGGTCCCCCAGGGTTCGGTACTTGGTTATGCCAAGGGGTGAGAGGAGGTTTGCGTCAGCGGAACGGAGGGGACGGTTTGGGGTGTGACGGACAATGAGGTCAGACAAGTAGGGAGGGGCCAGGTTGTGGCCTATTTTCGTTTTTTCCTTTCCACCCTAACTGGTCAAAGCAGATGGCTGCCCTCCAGAGCCGAAGCTCTGCTCGAGGTTTCTTCCATCTGGGGAGTTTCTCCTCGCCACTGTCGCTTCAGGCTTGCTCTGGAGGGATCAGTTGTTTGTTTGTTTTTTTTAAACTGCATCATGCAAAGCGCCTCGAGGCGCCTCTGCATGTGATTTAACGCTTCACAATCAAAAGTGGATTGACTGAAACCATGGACATGTGGAGTTGTATCACGTTGCATGCCTAGATTGGCATAGGGGAGGAAATGAACATTTCCCATTCAAAAAAAAAAAGAGGATGCTTATCTGGAAATTTGCTCTGAAACATCAGTGCTTTTTTTGGACTGAATGTGACTTCCTCTCATTAGGGCCTGTCGAAACTGGCGCGCTGCCCTTCCCCAAATGTCTGACATGTTCCTGGGACAACGACAACTTTGGTGATTACCCGACTTGTATCCGAATGCCGCATCGACATTTCGCAGCCCTCATTTTAAAATTGTATTCTTCACCTTCTGGCAGATTTTTTGAAAGACGTCATTTCAACGGCGCCCGACCCCGACTCGCCTGCGGACTGCTTTCTGAAGATGGAACTGGACGAGGACGACAACAACGACACCAGTGTGGACGAGGAAGACGAAGTGATGATGGAACAGAAAGCAGAGAACCGCATATCTACTGCCTCCTCTTCCTCCAGGGATTCCAGCTACTCCCTCTCCTCCAGCTGGTCCTTCGACTCCACGCCGTCCTGCTCATCTGGCGTGGAAAGTGACTTTCGCGAGGAAGGACTCGACAGCCAACCGAAGCCCAGGAAGAAGCCCAAGAAGAAGTCCAGATCCCTGCTGGGTGTCGAGCGCTTCTCCTTGCTGTTCAAAACACCGCTCAGCCCCAGGAATTGCCGTCGTGTCCAGAGTATGGGGTACTGCGGGGATCTGAGCAAAGACGCGCACAAAACTGGTGCACAGCTCAATAACTCCAAGTCGCAAGCAGGCCTGGCCAGCCTGTACCCTCCCCTTTCCCCCCCCAAGAAGCACATGTGCATCCGCAGGAGGCCGATCCTGAGCTGCGACGAGGACAGTGTGTCAGAGTTGCCCACCCTGGTGAAAGTGGTGGTGTTTGGGGGCGACAGGGAGGCTGGCAGGCTGGCCAGGGCGTACCGCGACCTGCAACAGAAGGAGAGTAAATATCCCAGACTGACCAAGGCATGCAAACTGCAGTTCTACTTTGTTCCCACCAAGAGGAGGACGACCAGAGACGTCGGAGGAGGAGTGGGGGCGACCTCACTGACTGAAGGACAGACAGGAAGTTCATCCAAAGTGTCTGGGGTGGGAACATCTCAAATTGTCACATTTCTGACTCACACCAGAAGTGTAGATTGCGAGTGATGGCTTTGATAGATTTGATAGTGTATTCAGGCCAATGAAACTCTTTTGACTGATTCGTCTTTCAAAGGGTAGACCATCAAGTCTGCTTTGCTAGGTTACATCTAGGGAAGTCCGATATTATCGGCCTCCCGATATTATCAGCCGATAAAGGCGTTAAAAATGAATATCGGAAAATATCGGTATCGTGAAAAAATATTACAAAAATATGACTTTTTGAAAAATATTTTTCCCGAGTGGAGTAGTCATGCCAAAGAATAAATTCCTCGATTTTTCCTGGTATTACTGCACCTAATTACTAAATAGTAAATAACAACACTTTACTTTACTCGTCTCCACTATGCTTGATGATGTCATCAAACCGCATCGAAGCATAACAGCCAGCGACGTGTTTTAGCAGAGTGGTTTCAGTTGGTGGCTGGCTGCTCACAAAATAGCTCGTTCGTAACTGACGGCATCATGCGGGGACATCACAATACAAATTAGCCATAATGTGTTGATTCCACGACCGCATATATCGGTATCGGTTGATATCGGTATTGGAAATTAGGAATTCGGACAATATTGGGATATCGGACATCGGTGAGAAAGTCAATATCGGACATCACTAGTTACATCCGTTTCTTCATACACTCATAGATCCATTTTTCTCTTCTCCTGCACTCAGGGTCCTGAGGGGGTGGAGCCTAGGCCTAACCCTAACCCCAGCCGGTCATAAACACTCGCCCACGTAACCCCAATACAAAAATAACACCGATTGTGAAAAATGGGCCAATATTTTAACTATAATATGATCTGTGCGTTCCTGATGTGCGCCCATCTTGATGCCTGTTGATAAATACCACACTGTGGAAAAAACTGATCCAATTTATAAATGACAAATGTGTGGTGTGGGTATTTATTCAGATGGACACGAAAGAAAGTTTAAAAACACAGAAATCTTTTTGTGTTTTTTTAAGTCATGTTTTGAGATTTTTTCCGTGTCGGTTGAACAAATCACATGACATACAGTAAGTAATAGGAAGCTGACTAATAGAGTGAGGACGTAAATGGTCTATTTTATGTGCATAGCAACTTATGATTAAAATGATCAAACAATGCCATAAACTGCATCTCATGTGATAAAAATTAAACATGATTTTTTTATTTTTTTTATTATGTTATTATATACATACTCTTTGATTTTTGGCTTTGGTGTTGATTCCAGCTGGAGTCCAATGGCAGTGGGATAAAGGAGAGCACAAGTACAACTGACATAGCCCAGATGTTGGGTGCGATTGACCCCTGGTACGAGAGGAACGTCCTCAATCTGCTCAGCTTGTCTCCTGATGTTCTTTGTCAGGTACTTTCCAAACTGTAACTGCGACTTTTGTTGACTCGTGCGTCACAATTCATTCATGACAATAATAATATGGTTTCAGAAACGCTATTGACTTCAGAGATATTGGTGCTAATACATTTATTTATAACAAGATTAAAAGCATGTTTATGTTGGGACACTAGTTGATACATATTTTGGTTTTATCCCAAATGTGTCCTTGCAGTTTCTGTTTTTTTTTGTTCTTAAAAAAACAACAACAAAAAAACACTTCTGTTTTTTATTTTTAAGGATGTCAGTAAAGGAAGTGACGATGTCTCACCAGGCTCTGGAAGCGCAGGACGGCTTCCTCTGCTCACTGATTTGGTGCTGTACTACTGCAGACATGCTGATGAGCCGGTCCTGATGCAGCTCTACCAGGCAGAGGTGACACACGCCCATGTGTGCACGTACACAAATACACATAGGGCTTTTTGGCACATCTGCATAGAGCTGAAAACCAAACAGAGCTTCTTTTTTTTTTTTTTTTTGTTCCTCACAGCTGACCCTAGCTGGCGGTGAGAAAAAAAGGGAAGTGTTTCTCCATTCTCTAGAGTTGGGGCACACTGCTGGAACCAGAGCTGTTAAAGCTATGGGTGAGTCAAACTTTGGCCTACAAAAAAGCATTGAAACACGCAGATTCAATTCACCAGGGACTGCTGGATGCATGTGAATTTCCACTCTCGGCACTGATGGATTTAACTTAAAATGAATTTGCAAGTCAATGTGAGACACATCTGCGACTCTAACAACAATTCCAAAATAAGATTGTGTATGTACTAAAATATTAACAAATCGTTTTCCTTCAATTACCCATAATGACACATAATTGTATAATGTTTCTTTAGGTGCTGCAAGTAAAAGGTTTGGTATTGAGGAGGAACGAGAGGCGGTTCCTTTGACATTCAGAGTAGCCTATAATAAGGTATGTTCTCTTCGACCTTTACTTGACAGAAAGAGTTGACCACTGATTTTTTTTTTTTAACTGCTTTCTGTCTCCTGTCGCTGCACTGCAGGTGGCCGTTAGCCGCCGGAGTCAGTGGAACCAGGCAGACATGGTTTGCACTTCGATAAACCTTCACAAAGCCTGCCAGAAAGCTATGCTGCTGGGTGTGTGAAAAACACCAGGTCGGTGTCTCTGACTCGTTTAGCGATAAGTTTCAGAGTCATTCTTGTTTGTTTGGTTTCAGGAATAGAGAGTCTGCAGCTGTCGATGACAGAAGTCCTGAAGAGGCAGTGCTCCAAGTCTAAAAAGGGCTACAACCAGGTGACTAATCCTTGTACTCCGAAGAACAATAATAATGATGATGATGATAATAATAATCAGCAGCAGCATCGTTGTCGTCGTCAAATAAATAAATACTGTATTTTCCGCACTATAAGGCGCACCGCATTATAAGGCGCACCTTCAATGAATGACATATTTTAAAACTTTTTCCATATATAAGGCGCACCGCACTATAAGGCGCACCGCATTATAAGGCGCTACAGTAGAGGCTGGGGTTACGTTATGCATCCATTAGATGGTGCTGCGCTAAAGGGAATGTCAACAAAACAGTCAGATAGGTCAGTCAAACTTTATTAATAGATTACAAATCAGCTTTCTGACAACTCCATCCACTCCCAAAATGAATAAACAACTGTTTTATTATTTTCTCCGAGGTAAAGTATTTTCGTGACACAGTTTATCTTTTTCTTTTTCTTGGTAGTCAGCTGGCAGTTGCTGTGAAATAGTAGTTCGTGTGCGGATGGAGAGATTACGTCTTTTCATAAACCGAAAGCACCAAGAAGGACCGCCTCTAAATTCATTGATGTTAAGTTCGCGTGCTCGCGCTGTTGCCTTCATTCGAATAGTGATTGTCCTGACACTTCTACTTGCTGCTCTCTGTTCAACAACCCACTGTTCAAGTTTGTCCTCTAACTGTAGCCATCTCGCTTTGTTCCCGCGGAAACTCTGTTTAGTCTTCTTTACTTGGCGCAGCTCATCCTCTTGCTTCCTCCACTTCCGCACCATTGATTCGTTAATGTTAAACTCTCTCGCTGCTGCTCTATTCACGTGTTCTACTGCGTGACTGATCGCCTTGAGTTTAAACTCTGCGTTGTAAGCGTGTCTCTTAATAGGAGCCATTTCAGGGTCTTTACACAAACACACGAATGGAAATTAAACGCTGTTTTATATATCCCAGCATGCACCGCGCACTACTTCTTCTACGGGGGAAAATGGAGTCGGCGGCTGCTTACTGTAGTTGCGAGACCTGTTGCGGCTCAATATTGATCCATATATAAGGCGCACCGGATTATAAGCTGCATGGTCAGCTTTTGAAAAAATTGAAGGCTCTTAGGTGCGCCTTATAGTGCGGAAAATACGGTACATAAATAAAAACCACAATAACAAATAAATAAATACAACAACAGCGTTTTGATGTGCTTCTCCCACCTTCACACAAGTTCTCTCTCGGCTTGTCCTCTGCAGCACTTCTCCATAACAGAGGTCAGGGTGGACCAGGTGCAGGTGAACTGCGTTGACGAGGGGACGACCTTTGCAGTGTGTCTGGATCAGGATGAGAAGAAGTTCATCCACAGTGTCGTCAGGTAGTCATGCCCAAACTACCGAAGAGGATTAGGGCCACAAGAAGAGAAAAACTTTTTTATTTATTTATTTTTTTTTTATTTTCGCCGGTTTCCTGATTACTGTAGTAGGTGAACCTTGTGGGATACACCAGTTTTCAACAGGTTACTTTTAACTGTGGGTAACTGGGTTAATAATCCCCCATCCATCCAGTCTACTCACCACTTAATGCATGAAATTTCTACTTTATTCACGAAATTTCGTCTCTTATACGTCGACTTTTTTCACGAAATTTCAACTAAAAACTCGAAATCAAAAAAACAACAAAATACTCCTTCCTGTAATATTTTTTCTCTCTTGTGGCCCTAATCCTCTTTCGTACCCAATACACTCCTCAAAGTGATTCTGAATTATTACTGTGCTTGCTTTGCAACTGCGTGAAGCGCATGAATCCTTGCTCCGTAATAGAAATCTAAAACTACGGTGGCCGACAGGGGCAAACGCGCTTTCTATTTGTAAACGTGCAGCGCTCAAAACTTAAATATGTCTACATTTCTGTAGTGTAACACAAACGACAACTGAAGGGCTCACAAGTGGACTGCTAACAATGACGGACCTGCCTCCGACAAGGAGTTACGCTACGATGCGTCAGACTTTCTTTTCGATTTTATTTCTCTCTAGTTCGACAATTCGGAGCGAGCGTCACACCGTTTCCGTGTTTTCGGAAGTTGTGCCGGGTTTGTCCTGGTTGGCCGCCGTAAAAACAAAACAAAACAAACCAAGAAACTTTTCGCTCTGTCTCAGGTCAGAGTTGTACAGCGAACCGAACGCGGTAGTACTCATTGTCAGGATGGCCGAGCGGTCTAAGGCGCCAGACTCAAGGTTGCAAACCTTCCTGTGCACGGGACTTCTGGTCTCCGAATGGAGGCGTGGGTTCGAATCCCACTTCTGACATTACTTTTCTTTGGCAATCAAACGTTTTATTTCATCTTAAAGGTTCAACCCGTTGACGTTTAAGCACCTTAACAAAGCAAACGACGTGACAAGGCTTACTCGTTAACTTGCAAGACGCAGTAACGTTGTCCTTCCCTTTGGAGGCGCAATGGATGACGTCATTCAATAAATGACGTCAGACTCACGCCGACGCTCACAGTAACAGCCTGCTCAAGCAGAAATTGTAAATCGAACCAATTAATCAATCCAACCAAAATCATAAAATCATCTGATGCAGACACTCAAGCAAACCGAGTAGACTTGTTACTGCAATGGGAGGGGATCTGTAAGTCTCTGCCTCATGACTGGCCACAATGCACAATGGTGTTAAATGTAATTGCATATTAACTCTAAAGCCAAAACCTCTCCACAGAGGGGCTACCAGGTTAGAGCAGACCCTCCTACCTTTAAATAAGCTGCCTGACGAAGAAATCCAAACACATATTATTATTATTATCATTTATTTATTATATTATAAGTCATATTAAAGCACCTTATTTATACATTCTTATTTTGTTTTGTTTTAAAACAATCTTAATTCATCTCCTTGTTGCTGTGTTGTGAAAGTGAGAAGGGGAAATATAGAACAATTGAAATCAATAATTAATCAGACTGCCAAAGCGAAAATATAGACTCTAGTGTATGAATCCCCTTGTGTTTCCACAACTGTTTTTTGGAAGAGTCTCTCTCATGCTGCGGTCTCTTTGTCTACGCAGGTGTGACGTGTCTCTGTGCTGTAAACCGGGAGCCACTTCGGACTGGAGGTCCTACAAACCGTCACTTGGCCAAGTGCAGCCGCTGCACCCGTCCTACTATTCCTTGCTGTGCCTCCCTATCACCTCTTTCTCCACCTCGTGTCCCTGAGACGAACCAAATCACGTGCTCCTCCTCAAGCAGTGCGTGGACCAGAGGCAGACAAGCAACAGCGTTGACAGCGGACAGTGGCCAGTCAACGGTGACTTTTAAAGTCACCGGAGAGGTGCATCGTGGACTTCTACAGGTGCAACAGTCGCCATCTTGTGGTCAAAATAAGACACTGAAGAACCGTGTTCTCAACGTGAGGCGCCTGAAGGGGGAGGTTCTTTGTCAGAGGAAAGGAAATCTTTTAAACGATAAATTGATTAATGGTACAATTTTTCTCGAAGGCTGCAATTTCAATTACATAAAAAATGTGAGAATGTCGAAAATGCATACAATAATCATTCTTGTAGAGCTTTGATTGATGGAAATAATGAATGTCTTTACTGTACCTGTCACTGTGGTTCTATCAATATGGTTCTTATTTATTACGACTATTAGTACCGTACAGACTTCCTTGTTTGTTTTTGCACAAGTGGCAGTACACGCTAGAGTTGTAAAACAACACTGTTTCCTCATGGCACAGAGAGAGTCCTGCGGTACTGTGACCGCAAGGGAAACAATGACAGAGCACAATGCACATACCGATGAGCTACATGAATTTCAGGTTTCAGGCCAACAGCTGATGCTGAGGCGTGTCACGTTAAACTGGGTGGTTCATTTTTAATCTCTCTGTCTTTGTTTCAGCACAAGACAGTGGTTCGTGATCCAACAAATCCAGCACTAGTTTTTTTTTTTTGGTTGTTGTTGTTGTTGTTATTGTTTTTTTTCTTTAAGTTAAAATTTTTATGTAACGATATGATCTCAACAGAACGTTTCTCGTTTTATTATGCTGATGATGCACTGTCAATGTGAACGTGAGAATTCCCTAGACTTCCCTTTCTAGATAAGCTAAATATTTTTTTTTGAACTGAACTAATTTTTTTGTACTCCAAGAAAACAAGACATCCTTTATGGTTATTATTGCGTTGGAAGCTTTGTTCCAGAGCTTCAGTGACATTATGTTTCGTTCAGCTTTTAATTTATTTGGATTTCAAAGAGCCTCTCTCTGCAACTTCCTCTTATGACTCACTCACGCTTCGTGCCTGTAGTTTGAGCACAACCTGTCATTGCACAATGCTGGACTTAGCAGGTAGCAACGGAGTGAACGTTGAAAGGGAGCTCTTGTCCTGAATCTCTGTCCACTTTTGGGATAGACACTACAATATAGAAACCAGGATTGCAACACGTTAGAGCGCAGCATAGACCTAGTAAGTGAACATCTTTCAATAATCATAGAGGCTTATCTTAAGTTTTTGGCAGAACTGACGTCTCACAATAATCGGACATGATTTCTTTTTTTTTTTTTTTAGCTGAAGCGATTATGGAGTCAAACCTGTACAGCAACGTCCAAGCTCTTCTCAAAGAGATTATGAGCAAAAGAGCTTCACAGAAAGGTAACAAGTAGATGAATATGCACCTAAATATCTTTAAAATAAATAAATAAATAAATAAATAACTTAACCATTGCTTAGATATTCTCCAAAGCACATGGTAACATCTATCATATATGGTGAATTCAGCATGATAGCATGATATCATTGGCACCGGGTGGGTGGGAGTTAATGATACTGATTTAGTTTTTAAATGTAGCGTTTTCTTAAAGTCTTAACATTCTCTGCAATATGCAGGTGGCAGTCAATGATTTGAATTTAGTTCATTTTGTTACCATGAAGTGTATAAATTATATGTGTGTGCAATGTGCATGAATGAATGAACTCTAATCAGCTGCAAACCACAAACTTGAGAGCGACCGAGATTTTCGAATTTCTCATTCAGGAATTCAGGCTCAAAGCAAATGAAGAGGAAACCTGAACAGGTCGAATTCTGAGGCTTGGCTCGGATTCGGACAGATCCTGCTAAACTAATGGCACTGATATATGTGGTAGTTCAAAATATACGGATCAGACTCATTTTCAAGTTCAAGCGACATTTAATTTGTCTTTGATCATCAAGGTAGCTAATATAAACCCATGCTAGTGTAAAACCCTGAAAGGCTATTGAACCCCCCCCCCCCCCACCCCCCACATGTCTTTAGCCTTCAGTGGAAGCGGTCCAGAACCGACTTCACGCCAGACCACATTTGTATCTGTGCGACCTCAGTCTCACCATCGCCTGCTTCAAACATAACAATGGTTTCTGCAGGCTAAAACATAAATGCAACGTACCAAGACTTCCCTCAAAACATGACTATTATGTCCTAACTATCCAGTCAAAGCAGATGACCACCCTCTGGAATCTGGATCTTCTCTAGCGTTCTTCCTGCATGGAGAGTTTTTTTTCCTGGCCGCTGTCGCCCCCTGCTGCTCTGGAGGGTTCAGTTGGGTTTCTTCCGATTGTACGAAGCGCTTTAAGACATCTTTGAATAGGATTCAGTGCCATAAAAGTTGATTGACTGATTATCCTAACTGGAGCTTCATCAAAACCACCAAGGGAGAAGATTAAACCCTCGACTTCTACAAAGATGGAATCCAACAATAAGAAAAACCCTGTTGTCCCATTCACAGCAGGTCTCTCTGAAAAACTGCAAGCGTGACATCACAGTTCATTTTAAATTTGGAAACTTTGTCAGAAACTGTTTCTTCCCGAGAACAAAACTCCAAGACAAAAACACGGTCATGTGATCTGCGCACGTTTTAGCCTGCAGTCCACGCTGTCCTGTACAGCAAGAACTGCCCTGACCTTTACAGTTGAAACCCTCACCCTCCACCTCAGCTCACCACTACCCCAACCTCTCAGAGCTCCACACACGTGTCAAGCACATTCCACAACTGCTTTCATTCTATTAACAAGGCAAAACACTTTCAGGTGAGTGTTTCCCAACCGGTGGGTCTCGACCCAAAGGTGGGTCCTGGAGCTGTTTTGATTGGGCCGTGGCTTCGTGGGCAGTTTCCCTATTTTCAAAAGGGGGGGGGGGGGTGGTTTAAAATAAAATGTTGGGCATTCAACGATTCAATTCAATAGTTTCAATGATTTATTTAATAAATATGTTGATATGATGTTTTGATTTTTGTGGAATAAATTTGGGTGGCATCTTCATGAGAACGAAACTGAGACTCCACCGGTTGTGAAGCACTGTTTCAGTCAGCAGGATAGACATGCCAAGCCTCAAGACCTCCCCGTCAATTCTCGGGGGTCTTAAAGCCGCTTTTAGAACTGTAGAAAGCAAAATGTCTACAAACAGCCAAAATTAAAAAAAAAAAACACCTCTAAACTCTCTAAGGTGGGAATGACCTGGACCAACCAGAACTTTCACTGACGTTCACCGAATAAAATATCACAGAGCTACGCCAAGAACTCAGCTTTACCTGATTTGGATGGACAAAAACTCAACACGGGCGACACGGTGGCGCAGTGGTTAGCGCCGCCGCATCACAGCAAGAAGGTCGTGGGTTCGATTCCGAGGCCCGGGCCTGGGACCTTTCTGTGTGGAGTTTGCATGTTCTCCCTGTGTCTGCGTGGGTTCTCTGCGGGTTCTCCGGCTTCCTCCCACACTCCAAAAACATGCATGTGAGGTCAATTGAACACTCTAAATTGTGTGAGTGTGAATGGTTGTCTGTCTCTATGTGGCCCTGCGACGAACTGGAGACTTGTCCAGGGTGTCGCCCTGCCTTCGCCCTAAGACAGCTGGGAGAGGCTCCAGCAGACCCCCGTGACCCTGAATAGGAATAAGCGGGTATAGAAGATGAATGAATGAAAAACTCAACACACATTTACACATCTTAGTTGTTCACTCGTTATTTTTATTTAGAGTAAACGGTTACCATGGTTTCATGAAGCAAATGACCTCCCGTCTCACATTCTGCAGGGAAGCTTCGATGGACTCTTCAGAAGGAGCTGGAGAGCAGTCCCTCAAGCAGCATCTTATTGATCCAACTAGTGCTCAAGGAGCTGGAGAATTGCTTTGAGGCCCAGCAGCAGATGACCTCAGAGGGCAACGCAAACAAGGTGATAACCAGTCGAACCAATAAAGTTGGTCTTCTGGGAGGATTCAGGGGGTCTTAATGGCTACCTTGCACTCGTACACTGGCGCAGACCAGTAAGGGGCTGAGAGCAGATCAAAGACAAGAAGTGAATTATGCTTTGCTTCCTGGGCTCTGCGAGAGAGGGCACTGACATTAAGGAACAAGGTGGGAGAGGGGGAAAGGTGAGAAGCGGAAAGGATTTATAGAGGCTGCACTGCCAAATATGTGCCTCTCATTTCTGCTCCACACGTTCTTGTTTTGTTTGCAAATCTGTTTCGCCAGAGCACATTTTTAAATTTGGATTGTTTCTTGACTGACAGGTTTTTAAAGCAGAGTCCCTCGTGAATGTGATCCCGTTGCTGCACACACTGTACTACGTGATCATTCAGGTAAGAAGCACCAGAGTCACCAAACCATGTGGTTGATTTCGAACTAGAGAGGTCATTATAATCCTGTCTCTTTTCAAATACAGATATCAGCACAAGTGACTTGTCCACACTTTCATGCATAATAAAAAAAAATAAAAATAAAAAATCACCTTAATTTCATCAATTTCATCACCTTAATGTCAGCTAGCGGCTTTGTCAAGCAATACAAATTTCCCAGGTATTTAAAATCAATGAGCTTGCAGTCACGATTACAGATACTTTTAAAAGTCAAAATTTTAAGAGATCAGTCAACAAAGTTTAAATAAGTCCACCAAAAGTACCCTTGCATAAGCTTATACAAAGTCTGTCCAATAAACTGTGCATTGTTGCCATTTCAAATAAGACAAAGGAGGATCAAGAAACAAACTGAAATGTTTGAACTGAAAATTCAATGGACTTGTTTTTTAAGAACAGGCAACAGCAGAACAATTGAACATATTGTCCCAGCAGCGACGTTATTCACATTATAAATTGTAGATGATCAGAATTTATTGCTGTTGGTAACTAACACATCTTTCTCTGTGTCTTCTGTTTGTATATACATATATATATACATATATATATATATATATATATATATATATATATATATATATATACACACATATACATATATATATTATATAATGCATATATATATATGTATATGTATATATTTATATATACATATACATATATATATATGTATAATGCGTCCAGTCCAGTGCAGTGATCCCCACAGAACTTTACCAGAGCGTGTGCGAGTGCCTGACGAAGTTGATAATATTACCGCCTCCTTTCTCCAGTGTGGCCTTGGCCACACTGAGAAGCATAAAGACGGAAATGGTCACACCAGGTACGGTGACAAGCAAACACACGGGGCAACATGATGTGAAACGTGAAACTCTGCAAACCCAGTCGTCCGTCCCTTTGCAGGCTGCTTGTATCAGAGCAGAGTCGCTTTGGAGCAGAACTTGAAGAATGAGCGGGAGAAGTGGGTCCATCTTTTTGTAATTATTGAAATGATTCAGATTATACATTAGTGATAGGTGGTTCTCAACTGGTGGGGAGCCTCAAGACCCGCACCATTTTTTTTCCCCCTTACCACAAAGTCGTGAGCCGAATGAATTCCACAGCGCTCGTTTCATGTGTAGTTAAAAAATTCTTTGTAATTACATATGTGTATGTATGTAATAACATTTCCTCGATAATTATATTTCAAAATCCGCGACCCTATCAAAACAGCTCCACGACTCTCTTTTGGGCTGCGACCCACCAGTTGAGAAGCACAGGCTGCGGGCACGCGATGAGGCTCTGAACAGCGTGGCCTCTCTTCCCTCCGACTGCAGGGTGTTTGTGCTCGCCGACCCGGCCGTGTGCTCTGCTGCCCTTCAAGCAGCCGTGCGGGAACATTTGGAGGTGTCACACGTGTCGAGGGACACGACGGCCGTGCAGAACAACGTGGTGCTGCACGTCCTGCAAGCGGGCCTGGGGATGCAGTGCCGCAGCTCCAGTGTTTCTCAGGCGCTCGAGGTTTGAAACTGTTTCTTGCAAATGCAAAGGACTTTTTGAGCCAGACTTGCGATTTCTCTCAGTGTGTGTTGGTTAATATGCGCTCGCCACTTGTTTGTGTGTTTGTTTGTTATTCATTATGCACTTCATGCCTGGGCATTCAGTGACGTCCTACTTAGTCCTACCTGAATTAATACACCTCGTAATACCATTTGATAAATAGTATCAATCTTTGTTCCTCCCCCAGTGCATCGCCTTTGTAGTGAAAAATAAGAATATCACAGATATTTTCTCAAATTCAAAATTAAAGGGCGATTTTAGAGATTAGTCAACAAAGTGGTTGTTGTTGGTTGTTTTTTTTGGAGACATGTGGAAGCTAAAACAGAACATTTTTGAGTGAGGCTGTAACCAGAGGGCTAAATATTCTGTTTCCGATACCTGAAAATGTATGCAATTTGTGTGAGGCTGCAGCACTTAAATCTCCAAACATTGATTTCATTTTTACATTTAGGCAATTTTGGCCCATAAAAAGTCACATGTTACACAGAGAGACACACAAATAACTCAAAGAGCACCAGGAGCACCAATAATTCTTCCATTAAGTTTATATTTTTGGGATTCGTATTTTAGATTCTGGGCGACCAATGGACAGAGAAATATTTCCAGCAGCTGGCTGAAGTCATGGAGGACAATATGAAGCAAGGCGCAGGTGGACATGACCTCTACCTCCTCAAACTCAAGGACATCCACAGTCACATTGTGACCGCTTCCACGGAAGGTGTGCGTTTCTTCAACATGCTGTTCTAACGTTGGATTAAAAAAAAAAAGAGAGCATTTTCACCGATTCATCCACTCTGCTCTCTCAGAAGTAACTCCAGAAGATCAAGATTCTGAGCTCGCGAGTCCGATGCCCTTCCCAGACATACAGTTCGTAACGTGGCACAACGACGACGATCTCTGTGAGTCAAAAACCGACCGTGGTTGCAGCTTTACGACGAGGTCCCGTGTTACCCGGTCGAGTGAATGTCTCTCTCCTGCCAGGGGACCTGCTGTTGAACTTCTCCCTGCACTGCTGCCCAAACTCCTGCTCGGATGAAGGCAGCAAAGATTTGTTTGACTTGTCAAAGGAGAGCAGGGTGGAGAGTAACCGCTGCGGCGATGGCGAGAATTCCCCCGTCAGAAAGCCATCGTCGGCGTTCAGTCGCAGGAAAGCCTTCAAAAACGTAAAGTTTGCCGACAAACTGACACTGCTGAGGGAGAAGATGGAGGCCTTCAATGGAATTTGCGATTCGCTGAGGAACAACAGCAGGCGTCACACGGCGCGGGTGGTGGTCATGGGCGACGACCGC
The DNA here is from genome assembly GCF_046127955.1 of Nelusetta ayraudi. Lineage (NCBI taxonomy): Eukaryota > Metazoa > Chordata > Actinopteri > Tetraodontiformes > Monacanthidae > Nelusetta > Nelusetta ayraudi. The sequence goes on from NW_027466084.1 coordinate 3,884,281, forward strand.
GTCCTGGGACGGCTAGCCAAGGCGTACCACTCCATCAGGTAGGAATTCTTCAAAAAATAAAAAAACGCCTTCATATATATATATATGTAGTTGTGTATAACACTTACAATTATGTGAAAATCACTGTTTTCGATTTACAATGGGGTTTCCTTTTTGTCGGACACAATTAGCATAAAATGCAGCAACGCATGTCGGAATCTTATACAATTGAAAAAATGTTGCCGCATCATTGTTTTCATCCATTGAATGATGAAGCTACCACATGGTGGTTAAGCTATTTCATATTGTTTATTTGTACAGGAGGTTGTAATCATGGCCACTGAACTATTTTCTTTTTTTTAGTTTAACTTTAATCGTCACATCTTCTCTCATCATTTATTTACTTTTCTCCGGGTTCCTCCCACAGTCCAAGAACATGCATGCGAGGTCAATTGAACGCTCTAAATTGTCCGTAGGTGTGCATGTGAGTGTGAATGGTTGTCTGTCTCTATGTGGCCCTGCGATGAACTGGCGACTTGTCCAGGGTGTCGCCCTGCCTTCGCCCTAAGACAGCTGGGCTAGGCTCCAGCAGACCCCCGTGACCCTGAATAGGAATAAGCGGGTATAGAAGATGGATGGATGGATGGATGGATTAAACACCTGCAAGGATTTTTACGTTTGGTTTTACGTTGAAATAGGAAGAAAGAAAAAAAGTTCTCTCTGAACAAGTTTCAAATGAATAATATTCATTTTGTGAGGCAGTTGGAGACCCAGATATATATATTAGTCACATGATGAACAGAGGTTTTGTCCTCATATTCTTTGCAGGGAAAGAGAATCCAAACATCTCATCCTGACTAAGAGACTGAACTTGCGGTTGTACTACATTCCGCTGGCTGATGTGGGGACTCCACCTCAGACACCTGTAAGCTTGGTTGCTCACATTAACAGGCGTTGTCGCAGAAATGTCCACCAACGCATGTCATTGCCCTCAGTGCCACCCTCGTCTGGATGACAGCGTATATTCTCTCTCCTCCTTCCTGGGACAAGTGGATCCATGGTACGACAGCAACATCAATGGCCTGCAGACATCGATCACCAAGCTGTACGAAATGGTAACGTGGTTAAACGTCCTCCATGTCACTTCGTGCGTTGGCGCTAGCAAGCTAACTGTTGTGCTTCAGGGTTAACAATGACGCTGGATTTTAAACACTTTTTCGCAGTTCACACACACACACACACACACACACACTTTAGAACTCCCAATTCATCTCACCTCAGACACAGGGAGAACATGCAAACTCCACACAGAAAGGTCCCAGGAGACCCCGGGAACCGAACCTGTGACCTTCTTTCTGTAAGGCGGCAGCACTACCACTGCACCACTGTGTCGCCGCCAATGGGATGCATCCACTTCAAAAAAAGTTATAATATTACAATATAGTTATCATCTGTCTATTCTATTATTTATTATTATATCTATTATTATGAACTTGTGTTGTCACGATACTGGATTTCAGACTTCGATAGAGTATTTGGAAAAGTATTGATTTTTCGATACGATTTTCGATACTAGCAACTGCGGAAGTTTGGGGCAGGGGGGTCGGGGGGTCGCACTGAAGTCCCGCAGAAGGGGGAGGTAGGCGAGGGAGCGCTCAGAGTGTTTGTGTGTGTGTTGGCGGTGTCGCACGTCACCTCGATGTAGTACCGACATGTCGATACTACCGAGAAGTCACATCGTATCGTTTTTAATTTTCAGTATCGAAAAAATATTGACATTTTTGACAACGCTAGTAGGAACTAATTGCATTGTTATCATTATAGTCATGTTTCCATTTGTGGGAGGATACCATTATGTAGGAGTTTATGAAGCTGTGAGACTTTGCATGTTTATGTATGCAACCCTTGATTCTGTCCACTTGGTCTGCTGCAGCACTGTAAAAACATCAAGCCCTCAAGGCACAACCTCTTCCTGCTGGACACCCTGTGCTACTACCTCCGCTGTGGCTCGCAGCACGTGAAGCTGCCACTGTATTCCGTCAAGGTGAAAGCCCCGTGGCCTCAATAGTTTGGCAGAAATGTTACTTCTCATGGCTGAAATGATTATCACTGCATAGTATGTATACCTTATAGTGGAGAAATACCTTGGCAGTATTGGCTGCAGAGTGCATTCCCGGCTTGACCGCAGCGTTTCTGCTCAGATGACCCGTTCCAAACCTGAAGGCTGCCCCGTGGTGGAGGAGATGTTTGTGTCCCGTCTGGAGGCGGACATTCCGGAGTTCAAACACCTCAAAGGAAAATCCCCAGAACGTATGTTTCACTCCGTTTACGCTTGCGTGTTTTACGCGGTTACGCCATGCAGTAAAGCCCGTCACATTTTTACAGTGCAGTTTGCCACGCGCAGAAAGAAGTCATTGGGCCAAGGGGCGTCGTTATCCATCAGCTATTTAAAAGTAAGATCTTTGTCAGTGTTGTTTCTCTTCAGTATTCTCCCCCCAGAGCGAGGCTTCTTCTTACTGTGTTACTCTCAACAGACTTCTTTAAGCAAACGACAAGAAGTGAAGGGCGAGGCCCCAATGGCTTGCGGCGTCGTCGTCACCTCCGAACCCACCGCCGTGACATCAGGTTCTCCTACGGTCCACTCCTTGAGACTGCATTCGATTGAAAGATTTCCAGTGATGCAAAGAAAGACGCAGCAAATGCACCAACTCATGTTATTTGTGTTTTTATGCCGGAAAAAATATGTGCAAGAAAAATAGGTGCGCTTCCAGTCAATTCCCGATAATACAATAAGAATTGCCGAATTGAAAGGGAACAGACTGAGCCATTAAGATCTCAGAATAATATGAAACTTTATTTATCTTCATTTGCAAAGTTTTCGACCATTATTAATGAGTAATTAACTTTAACTAATGTGAGACCTGAAAATGGAAGCTGCCTGTGCTACACGCAGTCAGTCTTCTCTTGTTTCTTGAGCTGCTGCAACAGTGACTCCATAGGAAACAGTGTTAATCTGTCTTTATCATTTTTCATCCAGGTGAAAATGCACTCAGTGTTAAGTTTGACTACATGAACCCAGAGTGCAACACGGTGAGATGCTTTTGGATTTTACTGACTGATAGTGACAATTTCAACAGTAATACTGCTGCATCATTGCTTGATTCTCTGAATTGTAACTAAATTATACACGGGGGAAAAAAAAAAATTTTTTTTTTTTTTTGGCAAATGGATTGCAGGAGATACGCACAAAAAGCCTCATCGTAAAGACAGTGGCCAATCGAACCCTCTCTGTGTGCCTGGATCAGGACTCCCGCAGGACTTACCACAATGTCCAAAGGTTTGTTTGTTATCTTTCACTGTAAAACCACTGATAGTAGAATCTGCTGCATTGTCCCGTCATACTTTCCAGGATGGAGATTTCTGTGTGTGTCGACCCAGGGAACAAAATCCGGTCCAGCTTTGGTGCCAGCACTCAGAGAGAGCCGGTGTTGAGGCAGTATCTGGACAAAGTTCTGTTGCTGCCAATCAACACGTTCTCCAGTTTGACACCTTGAAGGACGCCAGCTGTCTGTTCGTGTCTCCCGGTGCGAACGCCAATAAAAGAAACCAGTGTGTGGACAGACCTTTGTAGCTGTTGTCTGAAGCTACACAAGATCTTGTCCTCAAGTAGCAGCAGCTAGCATCAGTCAATGCTACTTTGCATCTACCAGGCTAAAATCGAAGTCGGGGGGGAAATATGTTGCATTATTGAACATGGAAAACTGAATGCATAGTAAATTCAATTATTATTATTATTATTATTATTATTATTATTATTATTATTACTATTACTATTATTTTGTGTGGGGGAGGATGTTGGGGGGGGGTTGAATATTTTAAAGTAAGTAAAATCATTTGAATGTTGGTAGAGAAAGAGAAGTCAGAGTTTAAGTGGATGGTCAAGAGAAACAGCTCAGGCTACTTGTTGTGGTTGCTTGTGTCCATAATTCATTTAAATATTGTATTTAACCAAGAACATGTTGTATTTAACTAAAATTAACTAAAAGTGTAGCTTCAGTCCTAAACACTTGCAACATTAAGTAAAGTGGTGATTAATAAACACGCATTCAATGTTATTTGACAATATTAAAAGCGGGCAATTTATAAATATCAATAAGCTTTTTTTTTTTTCTTTTTTTTTTAAAGTTCCGTCGTTTACAAATTCCGCAGAAAGTCATCCGTATCGCTAGGGGGTGCTGTGGTGTATAAAACAGCAGGTGTGAGCGCGCTTGAACACAGACCCGTCGTGCAGTCAGAAAGCAGCAGGTGCGCTTCAGTCTGACTGACTGAGCTCTAAAGAAGAAACTGTGGGAGTTGGTCTTGGGCAAAAGGACGGCGGGCGAATGTGAAGAATTAATAAAGAAGAAGAAGAGGCGGTACTCTCACGACAGAAACTCAGTGAGTTTGACATATTATCGTCTTTTTCCGTCTTTTGAGCGTAGACGTGACGTGTACTCCAGTTCCGCATGTTTACATCCTGAAGCGCAGGTGTGTGAATCCGGACTGAGTACTTATTATTATTATTATAATTATCATGTCGTTATGTCTGTCAGTACTCGATCAGCTGTGAGCATCGTGATCCATACTTGTTGGTTAAGTACCTCCCTCGTTTTATTTTTTAATTCCATCGTAAATCGGTTTAAGTCCGGTCGAGCCGTGCATCGAAGAAGTGGAATAGTTATTGTTAGTTAAAGAGTTTGTATGATACTGCAAGACATTTAAAACGTTGAAATCTCGAAATGTTCCCTGATCTTTTCCCAGATATTGTTGTTGTTGTTGTTTTCAAGACAAAAAAAACACGCGATGCGAGTGTACAAACTTTATTGATAATTACAGATAGTTGTTGTTTTGTTTTTTGTTTTTTGTTTTTTAATGAAACACCCTCAAACTCTTTGGTCTTTAGTCTGGAGTTAATATTAAAAAAAAAAAACGTTTTACGTTTAAGACTTTGACATTTTCAAATTGCTTGCTATTTTTCTTTAATGTAGCTTAAATACAAAGGAAACATCAAACAGCGATACATCTGAAGATATGCAATATTCACACAAGAGATGGGGGGGGGAAACAAACTTTTCATTTCACCGTATGATCTGCATTTATGACATTTCCTGTAAAGAGCATCTATATCAAGTCGGGTAAAAGATCAAAATGCTCTTGCAACACATATTGCTAACAAGTGGTCTCATTAATGCACAATGACCCTGGCTAACTGGATAGTGCGTAGCTCTAAATGCAGATCCTCCTCCAACCAAATGCTGAGAATTTCTTTTATTTCTTTCAAGCCAACGGTCGCCTCAGTTTGCTCTCATCAGCTTCCCTCTGAAATTAAATCACGTCCTTTCAAAGTAAACTTCAGTAAAGATTTGCAGTGTGATGGATCTCTTTCTTCTGCCGTCCCACCACGTTGGCCGCGCTGATCCACGTGTGTGTCTTTCAGCCCGGTGCTCCTCCACATGAGCTCTGTCAGCAAAGCACTCCATCGCCCCCCACCATGAGAAGGACCAGGCAGATCGACGTGCACCGGGCCCTGGCGCTGGCCGGCCTCTTCAGCTTCCTGCTGAGCTGCGCCCGGGCCTGCCTGCTGCCCTTCCTCACGCTGTACTTCCGACAGCTGGGGCTTCCTCCCGCCATGGTAGGCGTCGTCATTGGAACCAAACACCTGATAAACGTGGTGTGGAGCCCCGCGGCCGGCCTGCTGTTCAAGCTCTACAACAAGAGGCGGGTGGCCATCAGCTGCGCTCTGGCCCTGTCGGCAGCGCTTCCTCTTCTCCTGCTGCTCCTTCCTTCTTTGAACTCGGACCCCTCGCGCCACACCGCCGTCTGTAATTTGTCCAACGCTAGCGGAGCTCCGCCCCCCGACGCTGGTCGCGGTGTTCTGCCCGCGACCAGCGCCGGTCCTGCTGCCACATCAGGGACGACAGCGCGCTCGGCTTTTGTCTCTCAGTCGGACTTCACCGCCTCAGCGAAGGCTTACCAGCCTGACGCCAGTCCGACTGCTGCTGCCGCAAGCGAAGCCCGGCTGCAGACCCGATCCAAGCCATCGCAGGAGAACACCTCGGAGTCAAAGTCTGCGACTCCACCCGGGAGGATCAGGAGGAGTCCAACCGAGTCAGCGGAGCCCAGAGGAGGGCAAATGGACGAGGAAGAGGAGCCCGACCATTTCTTTCTGAGAAGCCTGAAAGCGATGGACGCCCAGCACCAGCTCCTCTTCCTGGTGCTCATCACCGTGTCCCTGTGGGAGGTCTGTAGTGGAAACACGACGGTTCATGTTGTTTCTCATGTTCTCTATGTTTCTGCTAACAAACAGGTTTCAGGTTTTTCCTCTGTGATTTTGCACACCCGACTACGGGTCAGTAAAAGGGACAAAAAGGCTTACGCTGGGTTGACACCGGATGCGGCTCGCATGCCCACGAAAATGGCATGCGAGCCGCATCCCTCCTGTTCACACCAGACGCACATTTCTCCGCAACGGTCGACAGGCACTACTGCTCAGCTGTTGTTTTTTCCTGTTCAGAACTATTCAGAGCGATGTTCTTTCATCAAGATCAATTTCACATCATCCATCTTGACTTGACAACTCCTTTCTGCCTATTTTCTCCCGCTCTTTCCCTGTTTGTTTGTGTGTTTAGACACCTAAAAACCCCAACCCCCCACTCTGTTACTCTCTGTGTACTTGCGTGTGTTTGTTTGTTTGTTTTCATCTCTCTCGCACTGTGTTTCGATACTGACAAATATGACTTACACAAATGTGATTGCATTTGTCAATCGCGGTATATTATTTTAAAAATTGCTTTTATTTTGAAAATTTACAGGATTTTTCTCGTGGTTCTTTGAGTGACTTCCTGTCCAGCTTGACGTGGATCGCTCACAGCTCGCGCATGAAATGGAGCAGATGCCGAAACGATGGCTGCGATATATGCGATACGTCGTATATATATCGCAATATATATACGATACGCTGTGTGTATATATCGCGATATATATATGATGCGTCATGTATACATATCGCGATATATATACGATACGTCGTGTGTATATATCGCAATATATATATACGATACATCATGTATATATATCGCGATATATATACGATACGTCGTGTGTATATATCGCGATATATATACGATACGGCATGTGTATATATCGCGATACATATATATATATATATATATATATATATATATATATATATATATATATATATACGATACGTTGTGTGTATATATCGCGATATATACGATATATCACGGTGGGACACGGTGATGAGCGCCAGGATATAGATATATTACTATATCTATATCTCTATATCTATGTATCTATATCTATGTCTGTATCTACATCTAGAGAGAGAGAGAGAGAGAGAGATACATACATAAACATATACAGTATATAGATAGGTATTCTTTGAGAGAGGAAGAGAGGGAACATGCATATACAGTATATCAACTTATCACATGCTGCCGTCGTTCCTCTTGCAAGATCAAACCTGCGTCTGCCAGAGTTCAGACTTCGTCCTCCTTCACTCTCCGAGCTAAACTTTGTCATCTGCCTCCGCGGCAGGTGGCGTCGAGCTCCATCGATTGGACCGCAGACGACGGCCTGTACGAGTACCTGGACTACGCGGACGCCTCGGACCGCTACGACAACAGCGGGAGGTGGGGGCTGCTGGGAGCGGCCTTGGGGGTCGGGGGGGCGGGGCTACTGGTCAGCAGGCTGAGCTGCCTGGCCGCCGACGAGAGGGCCGGCAGCGCGGTCCACTTCTACTGCTACGCCTGCGCGGCGGTCGCCGCCCTGCCCGTGGCCGCTTACCTCCCCCTCCACCTCAACAGGAAGCGCGACCGGGCCAACGGGCTCCTCAGGGGCGTGCGGCTGGTGCGCGGCTCCCCCCGCGCCCTGCTCTGCGCCATCAGCACCCTGCTGGCGGGGGCGGCGGCGTCCGCGGTGAGCGACTTCCTCCTCTGGCACATGCAGGACCGGGGCAGCAGCGAGCTCCACATGGGCCTGGCGCTGGCCCTGGCCCTCCTCTCGCAGGCCGCCTTCCCCCTGCTGGCCGGCCCCCTGTCCAGGCTGCTCAGCCCCAGCAGGGTGCTGGCCGTGAGCGTGGCCAGCCTCGCGGTGCAGTGCTTCTACTACTCCCTGCTGTGGGGCCCTTGGGCAGCTCTGCCCGCTCAGGCGCTCGGCTGTTTCAGCAGCGGCGCCCTCTGGTGGGCCGTGAAGGTCCAGTGCGAGGACGTGGCTACGCCAGGGGCCGAGAGCAACGTCAGGAGGGTCTGCGGCACCCTGGCCTTCCGCCTGGGGAGCGGATTGGGGAGTTTTGCCGGGGGCCTGGTGGTGCAGAGGTTCGGGACGACGTGGCTCTTTCTGGGAGCAGCTGCAGGTCTGCTGCTCTGGTGCGTTTGCCTGCCCCTGCTGCAGTGGAAAACCCCCCACCAGCGCAGGATCAACTACTCCCGCCTGCTGGCTGCAGACGCGAGTGAAGCCAGTGACTCCGACTCCGAGCAGGAGAAAGACTGGCTGGACAAAGCTATGGAGGTGGACAGAAGCAATAACAATCATGGACGGCGGATGAACCACTAGGTTGGAACGGGGACACTGTTGCGAACTGGTCTGATCTTATTCTGCATGAGTCTAAACTCGCTGAATAAAAATGTTTTACCCATGGGTGTCTGTTCCCTGCTAATATGCTCTTTTTCATTGAGTGATGTTCTTACGTTTGAATGGTTCCATTTGAATAACTTGCTCATTGTGGCTGTTTCACAAAAAAAACTTGCACTCCTTGTCACCTGAAGATTTTCATTTGTGCATTTTCCTCAGACAGATATCGCTATAGGAATCCACTAGGAGGTCAGGTGATTGTGTCATGACCTCCGGACAGGTTTAACCACTCGCTTTTGCTGTCTTGACGCGGAAACATCCAAAGCCTTTTTGCACACAGTGAATGTGTTTGTCACGAGGCTCAACTTGTTTGACAACATCTTGTGTTTGTGTAACGCTAATAGGATCCTCTTCGTGTCCCGACTGTAGCCATTCAGATTCAGTTATGCTGACTGTGGACAAAACTATATGCACTGCAGTGAGGTCATATTATTTCTCATAAGGCCTCTTAATAAGAAAACATACGGCTTTCACAAAATGCCTTTTGAACATCAGGAGTGTGTTGCTTTATCAACAGCTTTTAACCTGATATCATTCAGGAACCAAAATAAAAGTCTGGCTTGAAATTAACATTCAATTGACACCTTGACAGAATTCTGCATATTGACCTGTTGGCCTTTATTCCATTGTAATTTGTTTGACTGACGAAACATGGATAGCTCATTTGGGTCAAATTAATATTTAAAATGAGCTGATACAAGCTGTACTGAGCCAATTCGTATTTATTATTTTCACTTTCTTACTCTTGAGTAAATTCTCTCACTTTTCCTGCATCATTTTATTTACTGATGGGATTTACATTGGATTTTGTGGATTGATTGTGAAATGGTTAATGGTTTCTTAATGGTTTAGTAATCATCAAAGATGCTAATTAAACTTAAATAAAAATTTAACAAAGAAGCTGTACTGTTCATGAGCACTGCAGTCTACCAACATCTCTCATTTAATTGTATTTCTATTGTAATGCAAAAAGGATGGCCACCTTTTCATAACACAACTTACTGTGAACTTAATAGTCTATCAGGTTTTTGTCACCTATTCCATGAAATTACTGACTGAAAGGTAAGCATATTCTAGAACAAATTACCGCCCAGCCCATTGAATGCCCTCTGTTGTGTAAGTGCTAGTCACGCCTTTTCATTTTAGGCACCGTTCACAGAAACATTGAAATAAGCACAGATAGGATGTCGCAGCAAAGAGAGAAGCTGATATCAGATGCCCTCTCTTTTTGTGTTTGCAAACCCCTCAAAAACAGCTGCAGTACCACCTAATGTAGAACCACCTGTCCTGACTAATTACAATAATAAAATTAATAATAATGTAGTTTTGTCTGTATTTGTGGCACAAAATGTTGGCGGAACGAAAGACTGAAGGAGGACAAGAAACATTGATTAGTATGCTGTTGATGTGAAACTGTCAAAAGTTAGTTTCTTGCTGATGCATCATGCATGCCGTGCCATGCTGAGGAGAACAGGAGAAAAGAGAGGAAGGGGTGAGCATAACACAAAGCTAGCTACCAGAAAACATTGAGCGCAAGCTTTGGGGAACATTATGGGGATAATTGATGAGAAAGGGAAGTAACAATTGCATCACATGGGTGACGTCACAGTCACTTTTTGCAGTTGCAACAGACTTTGTGTCACATTAAAGGACTTCAACACATCAAAGGACAGTTTCATCTGGATCAAAGTTTCAGCCATCCATTAGTACAGGGAATCACTCTTGAAACTATTTTAGTTTGTTTTTAAAGGATAATGAATTAACAGCTTGACTGAATATTGAGAGACTGAGGAAAATGCTTTATCCTGTAATTTCAGTTTTAAACAAGATTTAGAAACTGCAAGCTGTATCTAGTAGTTTGCCATCTATCCTATAAGTACTTTAGGAAATAAAAATAAAAATGGAGAGTAATCGTGGGAAAAGAGCAACAGATTTCACCAGAACCTACACGGTGGACAGTGGAAAAGTCTCCCCCGCTTCCTCAACTTCTTCAGTAGCTTCTGAAAATGCTGGCCGGCTTGTCTTTGATACATTTGAAGTGGCTGCTCATAATATCAATGAGCTGATGCAGCTTATAGCTATGTGGGAAGCTGAAGAAAGTGCCAAGTCGGAGGCTGAAGGTGAACCTTTGGGTCCTCTTTATGTCAATCAAAAAGTGGAAAAGTATCTTCAAAAGTTCTTTAATCGTCGGAAAGTTTTCGCAGAGCACTTTATAGGTGGTGACATGTGTCCTGAGGAAGAGGATATCCCATTAAAGGATGCTTCAAGTGAATACTTTGAGGAACAGCTGAGGAAATATATGGAGAATAAAGCCAGTTTAACCCCAGCCAGTGGATTTTTCTCATGCATACCAATGGAGCACACTGCATTGACGTCTGTTTTCACTGGAAATGACTTAACTGGTGCTGCAACAGATCCCTTGTCGGAGATTGAGGAAAAGGAAGATCTCGATTCGTTTAGGTCGACTGAAAGCTACCCAACCTCTGAAGATTACCGGGAAGTTGACAGTACATCACAGACCATCATAGCTACTACTTCATCAATGTCAAGCAGAGGCTCATCTCAACAAGCAGTACACACTGACGTGCATTCTGCACCCTCTTCACCTTTTGGCTCAACACCAGAACCAACCGGAGAACAAGGATATTTGACACCTTTACAAGCGTCACTGCTTGCTATTAAAACGGCATATTTTGTTGAAACAGTAAGTACCACCCAATCACGCAGTTTTCTGTCTGTAGAAGACACATCTTCACTTGCTTCATGCGAATCTACTGAGGAGCAGTATTTGGATGTTGAGTCAGAGGACACTGATTCAAATTTGAGTACTTTGGTAGATACCGATGTTGTGTCAGAAAATGTCGTACAGGAAGTTGAGAAGGACAAGCAATACACAGATATGTATACACGTGGAGCAACTGCGCTTTCTCCAGCGATAGTTCAAACACACACAGATTCTAGCAGCAGCTTTTTGACATCTGAAGACTTGACTATGAGAATTCAGTCATCACAAATTCCACAAGCAATATCATTTAATGAAGATGACGATGTATCTTTTCAACTGCCTAAAAGTCAAGAGTCCACAGATGAGACATTGGAGGCCACCATGCTTGCCCCATCTTTATTGAGCAGTTCAGCCCAACAAGCTGTGTGCTCTGCTGCAGTAGAGGAATATGTGGCAAACATGAATATCATACAAGGAATTGCCAGCCACTTGCCATCTGAAGACACAAGTTTGGCCATGAGAGAATATCAGTTTCCACAAGAGAAATCATTTACTGAAAGGGAAGCAGCTCCTCAGAGCAAGGAAAACGATGACACCTCTCAGGCAGTCCATGCCCAGACCAGTGTCTTTCTGCCTAAAAGTGAAGAGTCACTGGACATTACATCACAGGCAATGATGGTTTCTCCACCAATGCCAAGAAGTAGCTCATCAGAAAGTGTACAGAGTAATATCCTTCTTGACCTGCCCAAAGGTGAAGAGTCAATGGACATTACACCACCGTCAGTGATGGTTTCTCCACCTATGCCAAGCAGTACCTCAGCAGTAAGTGCCCAGAGTAATGTCATTCTGGGACTGCCTAAAAGTGAAGAGTCACCTGACAGTACACCACAGACAATGACGGTTGCTCCACCCATGCCGGGCAGTGGCTCATCCCGACAAGCAGAGAGTCCTGATGTTGCCCCTGTCCTTTCTTTCAGTTCAACACAAGAAGCATCAGGACGTCAAACACCTTTAACAGCTCTCCAAATGTCCCTGTTTGCAGTGAAAGTTGCAAGTTCAATTGAACTTAGCAACCAAGCTCGCAGCTTTTTGTCTGCAGATGATCAGCCTCCAATTTTTTTAGCTGGCCCTACAGAGGAACCGGAGCCATCTGTTGTGTCTGAGGATAGTACTTCAAACATTGGTGTACTTTGCCCTGTGGCAGACATCGATGTCTTACCAGACAATATTATTACAGAGGCCAAAGACAACCTTTTCCCAGATATTTCTACAAGGGCTGATGTCGAAACAAAGGGACCCATTGAAGTTCAAGAGCAATATTTAGCTACAGATATGTACATGACAAAAGAAGAAGAAACAGTAATAGCTGAAGTTGTAGGCACCAGCTACACAAATTTAACAAAACAGGCATCTCAGTTGCCACAACTTGCATCTTCTTTGATAGATGAAAAAGAAGCATCAACTGCGAGTTCAGAAAAAGAACCTGCATCACTCGGTGCTACCGTTCTGACTGACAGTATCCAAAACTTTGTTCCTATGGAGCTGCCTGAAATCGAGAAATCAAAAGATAGTCCACCACAGACCCCCACGGTACCTCCATCTTTGTCAAGTTATAGCTTAATTGAACAACCCCAACATCCTGAAGCAACATCCACTCTCAGAGGGCAAGTCTTTAGCCGAACACCACAAGCTGCATCACTCAGTGAGATCTTTCAGACTGTCAGTATCCATAATGTTCCAATGGAACAGCCTAAAAGTGAGCAATCCGAAGACAGTACACCACGAACCCCTCGAGTACCGCCATCTTTGTCAATTCAACGTCCTGAAGCAACATCCACTCTCAGAGGGCAAGACTTCAGCCGAATACCACAGGCCTCAGGGCAGCAAGGACCTTCAACAGCTCTGCTGTCCTACAGCGATTCATCTGAAACACCAGAGCAAGCTACCTTCACAGAAGATTTGAGTGCTGAGTTAGAAAGGTTCAGAAAACAATATGGTCTGGCGCCAAGAGAGGACTCATCTGATTTTATGACTGAAGAAGTTTCATCTGATCTGCTAGTAGTTGGAGTCTCATCTGATCTTGTGGCAGATGGAGACTCATCTGATCTGGTGGTAGAAGAGGATTCATCTAGTCTGCTGACAGAAGCAGATTCTTCGAGTTTTGCGGCAGAAGTCGTCTCATCTGAACTTTTGGCAGAGGAGGACACTTCTAGTCAAGTCATAAGGGAGGACTCATCTGGTCTAGTGGTAGAAGAGGAGTCATACAGCCTTGTGTCAGAAGAGGATTTACCTGGTATGCTGACAGTGGATGACTTGCCTGGTCTTGTAGCAGATGTAGACCTACCTGGTCTACTAGCAGATGATGACTCATATGGTCTGCTGGCAGAAGAAGACTCCTATGGCTTGGTGGCAGAAGACTCTTATGGTCTGGTGACAGATGACGACTCATACGGTGTGGTGGCAGAAGACAACACCTATGGTCTTGTTGCAGAGGACGACTCATATGGTCTGGTTGCAGAGGACGACTTATCTGGTGCATTGGCAGAGGACGACTCATATGGTCTACTCGCAGAGGAAGATTTATATGGTTTAGTGGTGGAAGAGCAATCAGCTGGTGTGGTCGCAGAAGCGTATTCCCCCGGTGTGCTGGCAGGTCAGGACTCATACGGTCTGCTGACAGAAGAGGACTCTTGTGACGTAGTTCTAGAAGAGGCATCTGGTGTGAGGGTGACAGCAGACTCATACACTATATCAGCAGAAGAGGATTCATATGATCTGCTGACAGAGGAGGACTCATCTGGTCTGCTTTTACGAGAGGATTCATATGGTGTGCTGGCATGGGAGGACTCATCTCCTCTGGTGGCTAATGTGGACACATCTTGTCTCATAGCAAAAGGGGACTCACCTGCTCCGCTTGTGGGGGAGACTAGTGACAGGGTTGCCTTATCGTTCTCCAGCAGTGATTCAGGTCAGCTGGCAGAGAGGCTTGAAATGGCACCTGCTTTGATGGAGAAAAGCATTGATGTAACTCCAGGATCCCAAAAACTGGAAATGGTACCTGTGTTGGGAAGAGTAATCAAGGTTATGGAATCCATTTATGCCGCCACTGAGGCCCCATATTTTGCCGGATATATTGTGAAAAATAAAAAAAAGGACCCGTAGGGAGACTAACAGTAATTAAGTTTTGAGGAGTATGACAGGCAGAAGATAACTGTCACACATTACTAGTGTCTTGAGTTCTACTCTCTGTCTATACAGTCAGTTCCTCATGTTTGTTGTGTCCCACAGTTTCTTCCACCTATGAAAATGTACTTTCAAAAAAAATTGATAAATGCTAAAATTCAAATAAAATTTAACTGCAAGTTCAAGTGCAAAAAAAAATGACAGAAGTGAGGTCATTTTAAAGAGAAGACATTGGCCTCAGTAGCCATATTTAATGCACAAATATGAAGTAGTTGTAATTAACTGTGCATATCAGATGCACTCACATTTTCTATGCTAGCGTTTATGTTAGTTTTTTTAACTGCTGTAAATGGGAAAGGTATTATTTTGAAGTGGGACTTCCTCTCACAAGTCAAAGTTTGCCTATTTTGTCATTAGTTATATGTTCATTTGTTCAGTAGTTGGACAGTGCTCACTCAGCATATGACATATCAATCATTTTATGATCAAAATAATCAGCTAGTTTTACATTTTTCCCAAAACAGAAAAAGGAATTCAATACACATGGTCTGTTTGACTCAGTTGAACAGGGTTATAGGTTCAACAGACAATGTAGGGGATTTTACAAGTGGACGTCAACATCACAGAGTTGTGTTTGACCAAATAAAAAATATCATAATAAAAATCAAAAAATCATTTTTGGCCAGAAAGGACTAGGACAGAAGGTGACAAAATGATTTAACCATGGTGTGAAACTTCTGCTCAGTTGGTTTAAGTGTTTAAATAGGAGCTAAGAGAAACAAAGTCCAAGACAGGCCTCCAATTAAATGTTTTGTTTTCAACCTCTAAATATGAAAACACAGCAAATGAACCAGTAAGCTGGTTAGTAATGAAATCCTAAGGGATTTTGAAGATCCTGTCTGTTGGAGGTTGGCAAGATTTGAGAGTCAATGTCCAGCTAAGGCGGGTTATTATGTGAATTGCAACCATTTCAGCAGTGTTGCATTCTTTAAACAATACAAAATGCAAAGCAAAAAAACGCACATATTACAGAAAATAAACCCATCTGTATATTTCCGTAGAACTAATTTTGCCTTTAGATATGATTATGGCATCTCCTCATACTGTGAAATTGCAGATCTGTCAGCAGGTGGTGCTGCGTAGCAAAGGCTTTGCTCTCCTGCAGTGGCACAGTTGCAGAAATTTGGCTGTGTGCCAGACACGAGCTAATTCAGCTGTTGGCTCCTGCTTCACAGTTGTGGTCTTCACCCAAGGGACTCGGACACAAACTGCGTATACTGAATACAGTGAATAAACCTAATTTGTTTGTTTTTTTGTTTTTTTGTTTTTGTTTTTTAGAAAAAACAGGAACTGTGGAGAATATGTGCGAGATCGAAGGTGAGTTTTTAGTTATTTTAAACTGAACATGTGCATGGTTGACAATTGGATGGGAAGTAATAAGCAGTAGTTGTAACTGCATTTCAATTTCAGATTATCTTTATTTATATATTCAAATGTGGCTTAGCACCTGGAATTTTGTTTTAGATTTATTCCACCATTGCACTGAATTTTGCTGTTTATTTCTGTAAAAAAACATAATAAAATGATGCACAAAAATAGGACGCAAAATTGAGTATGCTTGATGTGCCTGACGCACATGCTCTATGCAACTAATTTTCGTGTACTGATCATGTGAACAGCACAAGTTGTTTTGAGAGTGCTTTAATGTGAGTGCCTACAACTAAAATCTATTCCATCAGTGTACAGATAAAAGATCAGAGCCAATGAAAACTCAAGTAGATCAACAAAAACTGCCAAACGACAAGATAATGGACGTGTTGGTGTGAAAATGAAGCGACGCATTTTAGAACAGATGCCCTGGGGGACGAGGATGTCAACCAAATCCATGCAAATAACAGTAAAAGGCACAAATTACATCAACTGACCTGCTGCGAATATATTCATATGCATCTGTAACTTGAAATGCAGCTGAATGAAGCCGGTCGTCAGTTGTGAGTGCGTGTGCGTTCAAGCAGGTCACATATTTAAGCAGCTGTGACATCCCTTCTGCCGCGGCCAGGTAATTTCAACGCCAACCCGAAGCCCCTGCTGGATGAGTCATCACTCATCAGGAGGCTGTGGGGAGGCGAGCCGTCAGGAGTCAGTTCAGTGTTGCTCAGATACACAAAGTGATTAGATGGCGGAGGGAGTGATTGTTTGATGAGGAGCCTTCGGTGGTGGCGGCAGATGATGTCATTCATTCACTTATTCCTTCATTATTAGATCCAAAAATGGAATGGCTGCGTGTTGAAACCGCGCGTTTGCGCATCCCGTCGATTTCCATTGACCTCGCAGACAGCGCTGGAGTGGAACACATGAGAACACGGGCACACAGGCAGACGTTAACAGCGTAGAAACAGACTCCAACGAGAAAGAATGAGGAGAGGGGAAAAAACGTGTCTACTTGAAAATGATTCCTGCTTTCTTGAACTAAATTGAGGTCTCCAAAGAAATGTGGGGTATTTCCTTAAGAGGGCAAAGTGAAAAATCTCTCGTGATAGAACAACAATTCTCTAGAGCATTATATTTTGGGCAAAGAAACGTCCCGTCTGTCCTGCTAAACAGTGTGTAGCAATTAATGAGCCCGGTATATGTCATTGTTGGAATTTATAAAAATATAAACTACGTTTTCCTAAAAACTCTAGAACTGTAGTTTTCACAGGGGTCTTCATTGACTTGGTTTTGTCGCCTGCGCTGTTGCACATTGTTTCTGTTTGTGTGTCATTGCAGCGGAAGATGTCATTTCAATGGCTGACTCCGCCATCGCAGTCCAAGACATCGAAGGAGAGCTGCGCCGAATTGAGCGGATAAGAGACGTCCTGGTTCGGAGGGAGTCGGAGCTGAGATACATGTAAGATCTTCAGGATGATCTATTTTTACATCACTGAGCAATATTTTCAGGCGTCGACACGAAAGGCAAAGCACACAAACCCTTTTGGAACAAGTCCCTCAACACTGGTGCCATCAACAATGTGCGAGCACATCAGCACGTAAAAAAAAAAAAAAGCCCTGCTATTATAAGTTTGAAAATCATGCAAACACACCCACACCCACACGCCTGTTCTTTGTTTTTTTCCAATCTTTTCTCGCCTATTTTTGCTTGTAATTATTTCACTGTTTCTCCCAAGACCTTCCTCGTTATTTCTGACACATTCCTCGAAGATCAGGGAGATGTGTCTAAGCAACAGCAGGCACAGCTGCGTGGCGCATCCCTGAGACAGAGAAAGAGCCACAAAATGTGTACATGCTGTGCTGGTATTAAAGGATGTAGTGGTAAATCAGATTTACCACTACATCCTTTACCATTTACAGTCTTCTATTTCTATCCAAGACAGCAACAACTAGAAATTTATAAACCATGCAACGATACAGACGAGATGTTCTTGGTTGTTTTTTTTTTTTTTCCTGATTGGCCTGATGAGAGTAGTGTTGATGTGGAGGCTCATCACAATAGCAACTACATATTGCATCAAATGACAGTGCTTGGTTGAAATATGAATCAGAAATATCTTATTTTCCAATGTCCACATGATGAATTTGCAGTCAACAAATTTACTGTGCTTGATACTGTGCTAACTAGTCCTCAAAGCTGTAAGTAAATGTGGACCAACATCCAAACCAACATTTTTGAGCTACTTTGGTACTGTTATTGGACTTTCACACAATTTGATTTGATTTGATTTGATTTGATTTAAATACTTTATTTCAATCATGTAAATTATAACAAAAAAAACATTAAGATTACATGAGCGAAAAGGAGTAGGAAGAAGTACAAACCTCAGGTTTTAGGGAAACGTCACATAAATAAGACCTGAAAAAAAAGAGCTAGAAAAAGCACAATATTGAAGCAGTGCTTATTTCATTTAAAACTCCAACTCATAGTTCTCATTTATCGTCCCGTCAAAGGATGAAATATGATCTGATAGTGTGAGAAGTAGCCAATTTTAGAGGGCAGCTAATAAACTGAGAGCAGCAGCTATCCAGTGTTCAGTTCAGTGTCTGATGCGACCCCTCATTTCACACTGAGGCTTGTGGGAAGTTACTTTTTCTTATTATTATTTTTCTTATTAGTATTAATATGTAATAATGAGAACTATAATTATCAGACAGAAAACATGGTAAAAGGAAATAAAACAAATGAGTAAATAAATAAAAAGAAGGGATGCAAATTTTAAAAAAAGAGGGGGATTGCGGGAAGTTACTTGATGTAAACCAATTTTTGCTTTTAGCATCGTCTTAGCTCGTACATCTGTATGTCTGAGTGGTCGCTCGGCTTAGCGCTTAAAATTGGATTTTCTCTGTTGGATGTTGAACACCCACCTACCCCCAACCCCCAGGATGGATGACATCCAACTCTGCAGGGAAATCACAAGGCTGAAGACAGAACTGCAAAAACTTGTCTCTATACCAGGTTGGTTGAGTGACATTTTCTTTTGATTATTTTCATTTCTTTTTTTTTATGCGTGATCACAGGATGAAGACATCATCCAGCTGTGGCATGGTTCAACTCAAACTCCAAAATAACCTTCCTACACCGTTCTTGACACATAACTCATTTTGGCCATTTGTCCACAGAAATGTTGCTTTAGTCCATGTATGATATTCCTCAATTTGTCACATCTAGAAATTGTATTTCTATACAAAAGGTTTTTCTTTTTTTATTTTGTCTGTTAAATGTTTCTCCACGGCCCCTCCCAAACTGTCATACGACATGTACCTCATCTGTGATGGAAGGCTCAGTGGCATGCCAACAGTGGCAACTCCACAATAAAAATGTCATTGGTGTGCAGATAAGGAAAAGTCAATGGAGGATCGAGGCAAGGAGGAAGAGCTCCTACAGCAGGTTAACAAGCTTGTGGAAACCAGAGACTTCTTGGTGGATGATGTGGAGTTTGAGAGGCTGAGGTACGTCGCATCTAAAAGCAATAACGTGCACAACTTTGAAGGTTAAGTGTCTAATATTTGAAGAATTTGGAAGATGAAACAGCAACATGAAGTGGTTACATTTTAGAATGCAGCGTCTTTCACTCAACCACCCCCTCCCGAGCTCGCCAGTGAACTACAGTGGCCTGCACACCCAAACCTGGATACCTCGTCAACCTTCTTTTTCACTGGTTTATTTGAGGACGCCAGCGTTCACCCTAAATACCGAACGCACTGTCAGGCAGCAGGATTGTCCACACCAGGCTTCCTTAGAAATAGGCGCAAGATGGCAGCTAACTGGGAGCAAGACGCTGATTGATCTGTGGATAGTCTTATACAGTATCTAAATAAGAAGTGTTCTATTGGTAGAATAAAACCAAATGACTTTTATTGTACTGTGAGTAAACACTTTCATTAATGTATTTATGGGCAGTATATTAAGCTTTTATCGATTTAAAAATCATAAATCAAGTCAAATATTACACAATGGACCTTTAAGCCTGTTTATTTACATTAACTAACATAAATAGAAATCACCGTAGCTATCTTTTATAGGCATCATTTTCAAATTACTACACAAAATGATTAGCACAACCACACACGCACACACACGCAATTTACAATACGTGTCACAAATATGGATCACAGCAGCGCAAGAGTCACTGGCAGGTCGTTGAATGAGGGAGTTTGAGCATGTAGGAGCACGTCAGCTCCTGGAGTCCTGGAGCGCGGATGTATTCAGGGACCAGATGCAGACGTGGCTCCGCCTTCACTGATTGACGGGTGGCACTTATTATGCCCACCGCGCCGACTGGAGGTTCGCGTGAATGCAAGAAAGCGATGAGACGCCGTGGCAAAGATCCACTCAGAGCGCAGTTATAAAATAGCATTGCACATGAAAGTGGTCTGCATCTGTTTGTCACACTCTCAGGGTCATAGAAAAAAATGGAACAAGATCAGATCAAGTCTGACAGACAATCAGACAGCATCTGTATTAAGCGTTAATATTCAGACCATGCATGTTCCGAGGGTTCCACATAAAATACATTTTGTTTATAAGTACCGACATCTATTATTCACGCCATCTCACCCAGTGTGCTTTAGCATCGTACGCATATTTACACCATTTTTGCTAGCAATCAGTGAATCCCTTTTTCTTTTCTTTTTTTTTGTTCCTTTGCATGTCTCAGCGCTGCAATTTTTTTTTTTTTAGAAAAGTGAAGAATGAGAGATTGCTGTGCTTCACAGGGAAAGAGAGGAAGACAGAGAGATGGCAACGATCTCGCAGAGCCGATTCTGGAGCACACCAACTGCAGGAGGTGAGGCAACTCTGTGTAAGCCTCAAATAGGAAGATGTGGTGGACTGCAGTCAGGGCTGAAGCGTCTGTCTCCAATGTATTCACTCGCACAGTGTGCAAGAAGATCAAAACACATCAATGTACTGTAAGAGCAGATTTTAGCCGTAACGTGCCTGTCTTCACCTCTGAAGTTCTGCTCGGTCTCAATCATTTTGTTTCATCTTTAAAAGAACCAAAGCCCGATAAACATTGACTCCATGTTTGATCCCTGAACCAGTTTATAGCAGTTTATGTTTGTTGCTTATTTGTTTATTTGAACTGAGTTCTTATTGACTGACGTCACAGCAGGAACTTGCAGTATTACAATTATTATAGAGTAAAGAGTAGAGTGAGTTCTAAGGGAATAATTAGGTCATAGATATACACACATGTAAACGTGACAATTTCTTGCTGCGTCTCTTTTTCCTCAGGGTGCTTGAAGCAGAACTCAGCACCGCTCATCACCAAGACTGGACTTACACTACTCAAAGACTGTTGCGGCGTCACCTGTTCCATCATGTAATATTGTCCCTGGGTGTGGACGTGTGTAAATTTGAAGCAGGTAGTAAATGTGTCTGACGGAACATTGCCCTTTACTGCTTTCATTTGCGCTAAAGTGGAACGTAATTGTAAAAACATTTAATATTGTAATATAGAAGGATTAAGTAAAAATGCAATTTCTTTTTTTTTTCTTTTTTTTTGCGATGTTGAAAGTCCAGTTGCCTCCGTTTAACCCTTCTACAGTAATATCTCCTGAGAACATTCATATTGAACACTGTAATCGTGCCAGCATTATTTGAAATTTAAATTTAATTTCTGATCATTTAGATGCTGAATTTAGTGTCTAATGAATAGTCCAAAAAACCCTGTCACTGAACCCCCCCACCTGAATGGATTGCTACCCCTATAGTGACTCATGTGTCCACAGCGATGATGTGAGCAATCTTTTTTTTTTTTTTTTTCAGACGCTCAACTGGGTTCAAGTGTTGGGTCAGTCAAGTCACATTGTCCAATCCAGTGGCTCATCAGCTTGGGGAGAGACCCAATTTCCATTTTTCCAATTTTCACTTTTTTTTTATCAACACATTTGTGGTGTGCTTTTGTCATGGAGCGTTTTTGCATCTCTGCACTGTGAGTGAAAGGATGGCTCTGGACTCTGGCTGACGAAGAAGCAAGTGTTTAATCTCGCGAGAGGAACCAGGGTGTCCGAGACGAGCGGCCGGTGCGTGTCTCCGACACAGTTGTTCCCCGAGCATCGGGAGCACAGGTTTTTTTTTATTCCATGGAATAAACATGAGCGTGAGATGAATAAACATGGGCATACCCTGAGCAGATGCATAAGTAATTCATTGAATACCTCCCCAACAGTATCTGGTCTCGCGCCAGACACAATGTCGCCGGGCAAAAGACACAAAACCTATCCGAGCTGCTCGACGCCTTCCCCAATCTGTTTTAGTTTAACCTTACCCCGATTTACAGCGTATATCACTCAGCCAAGACTTCATTCTTGTGTGGATAGCGTGCACACACGGAGGCAAAAGGCCCTGTTTATGGCTTCTATGAGAGGCAGCATATACGAAGGATTTGCTCATCCCCAGGAAATGTCCCAAAAAGTCCAGTTGTCACAGATCACATGGTTCAGGAATACATTTTCCACCACATTTTCAACTTTTTTTTTGTTAATATTCACTGTTAAAAAGATGCCTTTCCTTACAGTTAAAAGTGTCACGATAGAATAAATTCATATTTTGTGTTGGATTGCAACCCTGCCTTCGCCCTATAGGCTCCAGCAGAAACCCGTGACCCTGAGCTCAGGAATTGAAAATGGATGGATGGATGGATGTTGTATTGCAACTCTCGGGCCGACGGGAATCAACTAACGTGACGTTCCCAGCAAACAGTGCCTCCATGTGGCAGAAACTAAGCAACACACCTGCCTTGATGCTTGGGGAACTGTGGCCATGGCGAGGATTAAGGACGGCAATACTTGCTATCCAGAATTTGTACCCAGTATATTACGTGTTCTGTAAACTATGAATCCTTACTTGTCATTCAATCAAGCTTTGACACCGTTTATGTATCCAAACACTTAAAACTGAGAAGACTTGTTTTAATGAGGATGTTCAATGCATTGATTTAGTAAAAGATGTTAAAAAGATACAAACTGATAATTGACTTATACTGTTTGTCAGGGTAACATTTGTCATATGTGTTTCTCAAACGTCAAGTCTGTGAAACGTGGACGTATGCATCACCACCAACCCATCGCCATCATCTTCAACACCAGCAGAGGTCACCGTTGAGACAGAAGCCATAGGTGAGACAGCAGTCTGCGCATCTTGAGCTGCAGAGGACCTCTTCTGACCCTCCCTGGAACAGTACCGTTTTACCATGTTGACATGACAAATTCTGGACCGCCGTCTGCGGTCAGGGGTTTTTGATGACATAGTTTGTCTCACTGAGTTTCCTCCCTACAACATAAGGACCAGAAAATTTAGTCGAGAGGGTAGAACCAGGAACAGGCGAGAGAATCAGAACTTTGTCACCTGTTTGAAATGACTGGGCAGTCGCTCTCCGATCACATCGTTTCTTCATCTTCACCTGGGACGAGGTCAGGGCTTCTCTAGCCAAGGAGCAGGCTAACTGGAGGCGATCCTTGAGCCTGGAAACATAGTCAGGAATGCTTGTCACTTCTTTTCCTGGTGTGACCAGATGCTCTTTAAGGACCTTTAAAGGACCCCGGACCTCATGGCCGAACACTAGCTCAGCGGGACTAAAACCTAATGACTCTTGTAAAGCCTCACAAGCAGCAAATAAAACAAATGGGACACCATCATCCCAATCCTTTTGAGACTCATGGCAGTGCATGCGCAACATGGATTTCATGGTCTGGTGAAATCGTTCAAGTGCGCCTTGGCTTTCAGGATGGTAAGGACTAGATGTTCTATGCTTTATGCCGAAAGTTTTAAGCACCTTGGGCAAACACCTTGGATTTGAAGTTGGTGCCTTGATCCGATTGAACGACTTTTGTCGTTAAGAACTTTACCAAAGCCTTGGTGACAACTGGAGCTGTTAATTTCCGGAGTGGGGTGGCTTCTGGGAACCTCGTGGAAGCACACGTCATTGTTAGAAGGAACTGATTTCCAGCCTTGATTTCCTGCTGTGTCTCAATTCAGGGTCTCTATCCTTGAGGTACGCATTTTGAAAGGAAGTTGCGTCATAGCACTGCGCGAAGGCTTGTCCCAATTCCCAAGGGTCCCTAGGACGCTCAAAATGCGCACTCGGAAATGCGCCCTCGTTTTAGCCGATTCCAAGGATGCACCGCTACTATCCTTCGCGTACTTATGTATCCCATGATGCTTTGCGTGCTGCTGCAAAGCATCGTGAGATCCTGGGAAGTCAGCTGAAATTAGCGGCATGTACTGGTAAAGACACTTCATATAAATTTAAGTATTGAAATTTCACAAAAAATATGCAGTTTTAACATCGGGTTTTTATTTATTTGAATATCGAACAACATCGTTAGATGGCGAACCAATGGTTAGCTTGATGCTATAAAAACGTCGCTTCCGGGGTTGGCCAGCAGGAGGGAATGGCGGTCACCCAACGAGGAAATACGTCGAAGGCGAGACCGTCCCCTGTGGTTACCAGGGAGACGGGGTTTGGTCCGTCCTTCTAGGCCGGGTCCTCGAAGAACACTTCCTTCAGACAGAGGACACTCGGTTTGAAGGGTGCAGACCCTGAACTGAGACACAGCCTCAGTCTTTGGTAGTGGCCCCACACAATCGACAATGACCTTTTCAAATGGCTGTCCCATTACTGGAATAGGACAAAGAGGTGCAGGGGGAATAATTTGGTTCGGTTTTCCAGTAATCTGACACAGATGACATGTGCGACAATAACGAACAACATCAGATTTGAGTCCTGGCCAAAAGAAATGTTTAAGGACTCTGTTGTGTGTTTTTGTCACCCCCATGTATCCCGACCACGGGTGGCCATGAGCTAAGGACATCACCTGCGAACGATAGGCCATCGGCACGACAACCTGGTAAGTTTGCATCCTCCTCTGAAGGATCAATAATCCAGCGACGCCTCTACAGGCCATCATTATACACCGCTTTCTTCATCTTGGTCTCTGCTTCCACCTGGCCGAGAACAGAAGAATGACATTTTGAAAGTGTGCCATCACCTTGCTGTGCTGCAATGGATTCTTCTCGGGTGGCTGGCAGGTTCATAACCTCTGAACTGGTAGAGGATGATGCAGCATCAGCAGGTTTGGCTTTTACCCGACTTTCAGACTCAGCTACCACATCATCAGGATCCTGCTCAGTAACTATGAAAGAGTGGGCTCGGGTTACCACATAAGCAGGAAAGATATCACATTTCTGGGCTGTGTAGTCAGATTCTAGGGTCAGATTGGGCTTGTCTAGTACCTAGTACAATTTTGTCTCCTGCTATGTCATTGCCAAGAATGAAATCAACACCTTTAATGGGCAAGGCAGGAAGAACAGCCACTTTAAATAACCCACTGACCAGGGAAGACTGAAGATGAATGTTGTGCAGAGGAGCAAGTACGAAGCCCATTTCAACACCCCGAACAACCGCAATTGAGCGACATGAAGATTTGGACGTTAAAGGCAAGATGCCCTCTAGGATAATGGACTGGGCACCTCCTGAATCCCTAAGGATGGTTACCAACTTTTGATTCTTTGGATCCCCAGTTAGTGAAACAAAGCCCTCCGAAATGAAGGGTTTAAAACAGGGATCAGGTTCAACGTCTTCAGCATCATCTTGTGACATCTCAGTGACTGAAGGGGAAACAGTCTCTACCAGACCCATGCCTTTTGGTTGTGAGGAATTAGATGGAAATTGCTGTTTACGCTTGAAAGTAAGGCAATCAGCAATAACATGACCCTTCCTATGACAGTAGAAGCATTCTCTAGTGTCAGAAGGGGACTGTGGTCCAGTAGCCTTTTCAAAAGGAGGGAGCCAGAATCAGGTCTCATGGAGCGAGATATTGAGACTCTGTCAGAGCGGCAAGATGACATAAAAACATTTTTATGTGTTAAAACAAACTCATCGGCCAAAACAGCTGCTTTAGACAATGAACCTTTTGTTCATTTAGGAAAATCACCATCTTGTCAGGCAGAGCATTCTTAAAGTCTTCCAACAACATCAGCTCACGAAGGGATTCAACACTATTCTTGACATCGTTAGCACCGCACCATTTGTCAAAAAGAACCCTCTATTCTCTTGCAAATTCGACAAAGGTTTGACCACTTGTCTTTTTATGATTCCAGAATTTTTTCCTGTAGGCTTCTGGCACAAGCTCATAGGCACGCAAAATTGGCTCTTTCAGCACATCATATTTCAAGCTATTTTCTAAGGAAAGAGATGACACAACTTCCTGGGCTTTACCGACCAGCTTGCATTGAAGGAGAATAGGCCGCGTGTCTTTCTGCCATTCTAGTGCAGTTGCAATTCCTTCGAATGCACTGAACTAAGAATCAACCTGTGTCTCTCGAAACGTTGGCACCAGGGCAATATTTTTACTGACATCAAAGCTTTGTTTGTGGAAAACTGTTTGTGAAGGTGCCAATGTCTCAGCTGTGTGTGCCATCATTTGGGCAGAGGAGATCATCCTGGCCTCTACCTTAAGCTGCGGCAACTTCACTTCTTTTTCAGCCTCAATCTCTAACCTGCGAACCTGCAATTTCAGGTCATAATCTGCTTTGCGCATGCTCTCCTTTTCCTGTGCCTCTAGCTGAAGGCGGGCTAAACGAACCTTCAACTTGGCATCGCCACTAAATCCATGAATCTCTGGAGAGAGAGGCTCAAAGCGAGGCAACGTTGCAGGAGGACCCTCATGGACAGCCTTCCCCCCCCCCGAGGTGTGGCCCGTGCAACCTGCTGCCCCTCTTCTTCATCCCGAACCGAGGAAGAACTTGGCCCAACGAAGGAAAATCCCTCTGGAGAAACCCCAGCCATAGGCTGAACAGAGTCAATGGGGTCTGTAAGGATCCCCAAATCCATTAGCTTCTCCGGGACTTTATTTTTGATCTCCTTCTTAACACCATACTTTTGTACAGTAATATCAAAGTGTGCTGCAATACATAGCAAATCATCCTTGCGACAGGAGTCAAGTTTTTCAAAACTGGGGTCATCAATGAAAGTTCTGCAAATTAAAGCTCATGCTTACTCTCAATGCCACAACCACATCAACTCGTCAATTTTGATTGTCAGCTCAGGGAAAAGGGATCCCGGACGAGCCCCCAATTGTGTTACGTCCACCTGGTGAACTCAGTTGGTGGACAAACACAAGACAACCATAAAATCCAACGAGTCTCAATGAAAGTGAACAAAGGATTTATTGTGATAAATGGAGACAAGGTGGGCGAGGACGGGGCAGGGTGACTGTGCCAAAATAAATGAAATCAATATAACAAAAGTAGGCCTGCTTGGCTGAACTCTAGAAAAAACAAACAAGATGCCTCACTGGCTTATCTAAAAAAAAAATTAAAAAAAAGGTCTCCAAAAACGTAAAAGTGTGGCACAACCAATAAACCTAGTGGGATAACAACAAATCAACTACGTGCGTGTAAAATGTATAGGGTACCCCAACTTACCCACTCACTCAAACCTCCCACCACATATCAGGCAAAAAAAACATGTGTCTGAGCGAATGGACAAACAGCAAGAGAGAGAGCTTGAAGGCCTCAGACCTCCTCCATTTTATGAGGTAGTCTCTGTCTTGATAGGCCAGCTGGAGAGACAGGAGGCCGATAGGAGGCTTGGTCTGCTGCCACAGGTGAGCACCTGAGAAAAAAGAAAAAACAGAAAGGGGAGGGGGAGGGGGAGGAGCAACACAAAAACACACTCCTTTTTGCTGGGCACGTAACACTTTGGAATATCTCTAATAAGCTGCAGTAGAATAAACAACAACAACAACAACAATAAACACTCAACAGCAGTTATGCTTAATTCATATGATTTGTTTGAAGTTAGAAGAACCATCCACATTCGGATGCCTTTTTGTTTGGAAGGTTTTGGTGTGGTTAAACATAGACAGGGTATTTACCTTTTGTTGTCCCAACAATGTAGCTCAGCAGCCTGGGATCTGGGTGGGAGTCGCCAAACTTTTTCCAAACTGCTTATTTGTTTCTCGACTAATCCTCTTCCATCCACCAAGTTGTCTGTATTTACCAAATAGATTCTCCTTCCAAAAGAGGCAATGTTCCATCCAACGGTCCGCGGCTCACAGTAAAAATTGTTCATACTTTTCCACGCTTCTCTCACTTGTTCATTTGGAAACATATAGTTAAGATAAAGTCAGAAAGAGTGGGACATTTATCGTTTATTCACTTATTTGACACACCTGACATTTACATACATATGAGTCACAGTTTTGTTTTTTTGTGTGGCGATGTTACACCATGGAGTTGAGAATTAGCATTAGCTATAAACTATGCATCACATCAGGTGGAAGCTCGTATTTAAATTGGAATATATTGTCCCTTGACAAATAATACAAATAAATAAAAGTATACCACGTAAAACAATATAACACTGTTTAAAGATTGAAAAGGCGCTCTCATTCTATGAAGTGAGAGTTGGTTGTTGAGTGCTTGGTGCAGTAGGCGGCAGCTAGCTGCGGGCTGCTGTCCCTTTAAAGAGTGACGCAGCTCAACTGGTGCTCGCGCTACACTCTCTTCTCCTGCGCGGTCATCGGCAGTGAGTGTCGCGAGCGGCCCGGCGTGCGTGTGCTGGGCTTGTGGACGCGCTGCGCTTGGACGTCGGCGCTTCGCAGGGTTTCTCACCCTCTCACCATGGAGTTCTTATTAGGGAACCCGTTTAGCACTCCGGTGGGACAGCGGATAGGTGAGCCCCTCCTATCAACCGTGACATCGTAGTAACGTCCACTAGCTAGGTCCGCGGCAGCCGCCGGAAGCTCTAATCGCTATCTGTGAAACCATGTCCGCATTTACTACGGGTAGTTTTAACAGGCTCTGCTCAAATATTGCCGACTAGATGCTTTAAATAGGTTTTAAGTAACATTTATTAACCCCGACGGAACGGCTACGGGGGATATAATTGATTGACACTTTCGCTGCACAATGATGAGACGGGGGCGGTGCGAAGATGATACGGGGCTGAAACCTGATTGGCTGTTGGTTTGTCTGTTCAACATGCCAATAAGTGTCCGACTTCCGCCTGACCTAAATGCACGTCCGACTGCAGCCTCCTTACATCCCGCTTGGATGCCTTTAATAACTGATGGCAAATGAGATTTAGGGATTATTTATTGGTAAAAAACGATTGTGTTTGTAGCAAATACCGTCCTATCTTTTAATGAAACAGTTTTTTGTTTTTTTTTTAGTAATGGAAGCCATGAGCATGACCATCGTTTTGAACAAATATTCTGTTTGTACAGCTACAAATATGAAGCAGAGCGGTGTAACAGTCTATTTTAATACTCTTAAGGCTTGAGAGACCATGTCATATACGTGCCTAAATTATTGCACGGAGCACAGTCTGTAAGATACATTCTAACCAACAGGATGACATAGTGTCTATTGTACCAGAAAAAGGTGCTATGATCATCGCGCGCGCGCGCGCGCGCACACACACACACACACACACACACACACACACACACACACACACACACACCTGAGCTCAGTATATATGGTCCCAGCTGCAAGGTTTACCACTGCAGCACTATTGTCACCCAAGCCTCCTGCAGAGAGAGAAATTGAGAAGGTTAAAGATGTATTTAAGA
This sequence comes from Nelusetta ayraudi, assembly GCF_046127955.1. Taxonomy (NCBI): domain Eukaryota; kingdom Metazoa; phylum Chordata; class Actinopteri; order Tetraodontiformes; family Monacanthidae; genus Nelusetta; species Nelusetta ayraudi. The sequence goes on from NW_027466084.1 coordinate 3,913,940, forward strand.
TGACGACTTCCTTCCTTCCTTCCTTCCTTCCTTGCTTGACCTTAGCATTAGCAGCACATATACAGTCATTAGCAAGGTGGTCCAGATAATGTGACCATTGAGTCTGTACAGTCTAATCTGCTGGCCTTCATCTATCGCTCATATCCCCAAGGGTTTACTAATTGTCAAAATAAAATATTGTGAAATATTGGTTAAGGTTTTTTTTTTGTTTTGTTCAATTAGCTATAAAAAGTAATCTCATAATTCCTTCTATTGATTTTTTTTTTCAAAGTTATAAATAATGAATGAAAACCATCTGTCAAAGGAAACTTATCCATTAACCACTTGTTTTGTTACACCAACAGTGGTGGCGAGTAATCTATTACTAAGTAATCCACTACTGTAACTGAACTTTTCTCGTAACGGAGTAATGTAAAGGGATTACTGTGGCAAAACTGGTAATTATATCATAATTACTTTATCAAGTAACGATTCCACTGCTCTTCTGAAATATTTTGCAAGCTAAAAATGTCTTATTATCCACAAAATGTCTGAAATTTAGCAAAACAACCAAAAACAACAATGTCGCAGATTAATGCAAAGTCATTGATCTGCAACAACGCACCAAAACAAGCGCGTTTGTGGCTGGAAATACAAACATTATTTTGAGTTCATCTCGTCTAGATGAAAGAATATTGTGGTTCGTTGTACTTTATGTGCAGGAAACAAGACGTTCTCAACGGACACTTCTTTTCTAAAGTAATTAGTAATTGATTACTAATGAAACAAAGTAGTTAGTTAATAATTAGATTACTTTTCAAAAAAAAAAGTAATCAGTAATCTGTAGTTGGATTACTTTTATGGAGTAATCCCAACAACACTGTGTGTCAAACAATTCATATTCCTGTATACATTTGTCCAGAGAGTGCAACCAGTTCCAGCCTGGTGGCAGAAGACTGGGGCCTCAACATGGAGATCTGCGACATGGTCAACGGCTGCGAGGAAGGGTGCGTGCCCGTATCCTGTGTGTGGACTCAGGGCATCAGAGTGCCTCTGTGTCGTGGTGGAAGCCCGTTAGTGAAACGCACTTCTCTTGCAGACCCAGAGACGCCGTCAAAGCCATTAAAAAGAGGATTGCGGGAAACAAGAACTTCAAGGAGGTGATGCTGGCACTCACGGTGAGTTTTGTTTTCGCGGCCCCCTCGCCCCGGTTTGACGCCGTCGGAAAACAGTGGCGCACGCTCGGACTCGACACAGTGTGCTGCTCCTCGCTGTGCTCTTTTCATTATAAAAGAAAAACAACATGATGGTGGGAATATTATGATGAAATTCCCAGGCAGTTTTTAACTCATCGATCTACATGTCAACCCATTTTCCTGAAACTTTGGTGTAGAGACTGAAATAATAATGAAAGTTGACACAGTATGTAGACAGTAGTAGAGAGTGAGGAGTCCGCTGCACTTGAAAGACGTCAGCTGTTGATTGTCGAGCTGGTTTTTCTGGCACATTTGTTTCATTTGGCCCCCGAGTTCTGTTGAGTGTTTTCAAGGAGCAGCTCTGAAGCCTTGCACAGAGAGACATTCCTGTTTAGAATGCAAACAGAAAGTGTTTTATTTAACACTGCTCAAAAAACTCCTGCGTCCCCCATTCGATGCAAGGTCCTGGAGACGTGCGTGAAGAACTGCGGCTACAGGTTTCACATTCTGGTGACGACGCGGGAGTTCGTGGAGGGGGTTCTGGTTCGCTCCATCATCCCAAGAAACAACCCCCCGCTGGTGGTTCACGACAGAGTGCTGAGTATAGTTCAGGTACAAGACGCGTGTGCGTGTGTACGCAGATGGATGGATAGGTGTTTGACGTGCTTGCTGAGATCGGTGTCTGCAAGAACGTCGGCTCACCCTGAGACTTTTGTATTTTGCGCTCGTCTTTGCTGAAGGCGTGGGCGGATGCATTCCGCAGCTCCCCCGACCTCACAGGTGTGGTGTCTGTGTACGAAGACCTGCGAAGGAAAGGCCTGGAGTTCCCCATGACGGAGCTGAATGGCTACACGAGCGCCCAGCCCCAACAGAAGGTACCACGGCGTGAGCGCCGGCTGCATTCGCCGCTCACTAATACCTGGGTGCTGCGTCCTGCCGTCTCACTTCTCACTCTTCTTTGGGGTTCTTTCTGTGCCTTTTCTTACCAGGCCGTGCCTGCAAACAAGCCTGCACCAACTTCCCTTCCCTCTGTGATTCTGTCCTCTAAACCGCCACTCATCCCACAGCAGACCTCTGAGCTAAAAATGGCCTTGGAGGGAACAACTGCCCTCACTCACAGCCAGGTGACAGGAAGCGACGCTAGCTAGCTAGCTAGCTGTACATTAGATTAGATTAGATTGCTTTCAACTTTATTGTCATTGTACAGGTCACGAGTACAGATCAACGAAAATCAGTTAGCATCCAATCAGAAGTGCTTAGTTGTGAATTACACACACACACACACACACACACACACACATATATATATATATATATACATACATATATATATTTACATATATACATATGTATGCTATATAGGCCAATGCCATAGGTATTCACATACATATATTAAATTCATTCATTATTGGTATATCTTAGATAATAATGTAATAATGTGGATTATTGTCAGATATATTGATGTTATATTGCAAAGAATTATGGGATATTATATTATTATTATATGATAGGCCTGAGAACAAGGTTGGAGTTAATAAGTTCTTCTTTCTACTCCTCTTCAAACTGATCTTTGGACATTTCTTTGTCTTTATTTTCCTTTTGGTTGTTTGCCATACGCCATTCATTCCTTCATTCATTCATGCATTCATATTCCTTCATTCATTCCTTTATTCATAACCTGATCCTCCAGATAAAAGCGCTGAAAATAGAGCTGGGTGTGGTGCGGAGCAACCTGACCATGATGTCAGACATGATGAGTCAGCTGGATCCTGTGACTGTAAAAGAAGCAGACTTGGAGCTTCTGGAGGTAACAAAAAAGTAGATGTGATTGATTGGTTGATTGATTGATTGATTGATTGATTGATTGATTGACCAATCGATCGATCGATCATTTCAATATTATATATATATATATATATATATAATATTATGTTTTCTGTGGAAGAACATCATCACCATCCATTCTGAACAACCCCCGGAGTGTTTGACCCCTAACTGATCTCCTACTGCATACGTGTTGTGTTGCATCTGGCCCCTCCACCCCCCCACCCCCACCCCCACCCATGCATTCTCTGTCTGATTGTGTCATTAGCAGTTATACACAGTGTGTAAAGAAATGCAAACAAGGATCGGGAAAATAGTCCCCAGGCTCAGCGAGGAGACGCTGATTGAAGAGCTGTTGGCGACCAACGACGAGATGAACACTGCGTTCACTCGCTACCACAGGTTCATTCACACTTATATTCATAGATATTGTATATAACAAATATTGCTCTTGATATTTCCGTATGCTGCGGCCCTGTTGCGTGACAGCGTTGTACTGTGCTGCTGTTCTCAGGTTCGAAAGGCGGCTAACAAACGGCCCTGAGGGAGGGCAGAAGGTGGAGGCACACTTTGTGGTTTCTGGCTGCGGTTCAACAGTCTGAATTTCAACACTGCAACACTTCACAGTATTTTGCTTCTTTTTCTTTGCCAGAGCCACACGTACGTCAACCTGACGGAGCTCGATTTGACTGCCGGCTCGGTCAGCGAATCAGGACTGGGCTCGGCTGGCAGTGAGAGCTCCCACAGCCAGTCGAGAGCAGACAGTCTGTGCGGTCAGATGGCCAGATTGAGTGAGTAGTCCCGACTGGTGTGCTGTGCTGCGCTGCGCCGCACCTGTTAAACACTTTGTTCTTTGTCAATTAACTGTAAACCTGCCGCTGTTTTTCTCGTAGGCACAAGTGACTCTGACACATTCCAGCAGAAAATGGATTCCCCGACTCAGCCAAGGTACAAACACATCAACCAGTGGGTTTTAGTTGGAGAGGGAGAAGCTTGATTCACACCCATCCAGTGCAAATAAAATAACCCATCAGTGCGCATTAGACCAATGGGCACGTTGGCCAAATTTCCTCATCGACAAACACACTCAAACTCAACAGCATTTACAATTGTCTTTATCACTCTGGGTTTGGCTGAGTACCCGGTGTTATGTCCAAGAAAAGGTTGTTGATTCGATTAAAAAATGATGATGTAAAAAAACATTATCAAATAATAGAGCACACTGGCAAGTACAAATACAGGAAATGGGCTTCCAGTGGCGAGCAAACAAAACCATCAGCAGGCAAAGTCTGAACTGTGACTGTGTGCTTTCCAGCCAAAAAAAACATCACTCTGAGGCCTCAGCATGGCTGATGTAGTCATGGACCTGTGCACCTGCAGGGGGAGCCCACTAAACCAGGAAGTTATCGCCGCACCAGTCGCACACAGAGTCGATAGGAAATAACCTCGTGATATAAATGTTCAAACACAACTCAAGAGACGCTTGTAGAAATGAAATAAACACGTTTGCAGCTACGCGCTGGTTGAAACACGCCAGGTTGACCTGAAGCGCAGAGCGTTGCCAGTGTCTTCCACCAGTCACTCTTCTGCAGCGCAATGGGCTTTATTTTATTTTACCCATGAACAGAGACGCCCCCCCATTGAAGGTGGTTGGAAATACCGAACGAAGATGATTGCTGAAAAAGCTGCGGTTGCTGAGGCGTCGACTTCTTGGCGGCTCGTGCAGCAGTTTTCTTCTGTGAAATTTCAGACTGGACGCTGCAGAGATGTTGATTATATCCTGTCGCTCCTGGCAGGGTTGGACTGGGACAAAACATTCAACCCTGACATTTTGTCCCAGGCCGGCCCGACACCACCAGCGTGCAGATACTCTATGACCTCAGCGGGTCGAGGCAAAAATACAAAACACACAAGCCCTTCAGATTGCATTTACTGAACAATCCGCGTTTGGGAGCGTTCAACAAGACAAATTACTTCAACTTACACGACCCAAACATGACATGATAAGTTAGCCTACAGTGCTGCACTGACACGGAGAGTTTGTTGCCCCTTCAAGAAGGATTCAAGATTCAAGATGGGGGTTCATCTGTCATTTACAAACAGCTAAAACCTGTGCAATTGTTATGGCACTGGCAGGCTGCCAACAAGGAGAACTGCCGCTCACTCAAACGACCCCGTGTGAAGGACAAAAAACAAAACGTGCACACTCTTAAAGCGATCTATGAACAGGATCCATGTTCATGTTCTGGTCCTGAGTCATATGAAGGTCCAACCAGTTTGCTACAATCTCCTGAAACAACAAACTTCCTCAGTTATATATTATTATTATTATTATTATTATTATTATTATTATTATTATTATTATTATTATTATTAATATTATCATTATTATTATTATTATTATTATTAGTAGTAGTAGTAGTAGTAGTAGTAGTAGTATTAATATTAATAATCATAATGATAATAATAATAATGATACTGATCTATGTGAAGACACTGATCACAATAATAAGTTCTCAATAATTACCAACAGTGACTTAACAAGGTTGGATAACATTGAATTTTAGCCTCAGCTCAACGAGTTGTGCTATTTTTCAAACAGGCCTGCAGGGGGCGACTTGTGTGGTCCTTGTGGGGGGGCGCCCAACATTGGTGATCCCTGGTAGTCTTGACTAAGATAAATGTGTAATACAGTAGTTGGCCAAGGGGGAGGGTGTATTTTGTATTTGTTGAGGTACCATGCATTGCTTTGGCAATTACCAACAAAACATTTACCTTATTTGTCTTAAGAATGAATGTGTTTTCTCAGCCAGAAGTGCCAGACTCAAAAGTGGAACCACACAGACAGCCAAAATTACCCGTGACCCATCCAACCAACCTATTTACCCACTGATGCCCAATCCACCACTGGCTCTTGGCTCTCTGCGTGCATGTAGCAGTTGGTCTGAACTCAAATGAAACCGTAATATCCGTCCTTGCTGTGTGTCCAGTGGGCCGGGTGAAGTGGCTGTGGATGCTCTGGATCAGGCTCAGGCTCAGGACTGCAGGCTGCTCAACGCAGGGCTGGTAAGCACAGATCTTCATTATTTTCGCCACTGATTGATTCACAGGAAAAGCCCAAGAGTCGTGCGTTTGTGGTGCCACCTGTGGACTTTGCAATGACACAGCCGGTACTGAGGCACGTAAAGGACCAGTGAGCTGTGTGCTTTGTGGAAATGTCTTGAGTTCCATGACGTAAGGAAGCAAGGGAGTGTTTTCCTAGCTGGAGAATTACAGAGTTGTTGCAGTAGCAGAGAAGTGTGCGTGTTGCTCTGTGTCGCTGTCTCTCTCACCAAAAGCAACTCTTGTGTCTGCTGTGCATCAAGGACGGCAGCCCAGCCTCCACCTGCAGCTCCTCCCCAAAGTTAGATTGGATGATTAAGAGGGGAATGGTGGGTCTGAGTCGGACTGTGTCCAGTTTTGTACCCGCTCACCTCTCAGTCCCCTTTGTTTCTTGTTTGTTTCTTGTTTTTTTTTGTTGTTGTTTTTTTTTTTCGTTTATTCTGTTTGTGTGATTGCAGTTCCTTTTCGGTATCGTCTCGGTTGCTTTTGTTGGAGCTTTCAGTTGATAGTCGGGTGCTTTGCATGCTCTTAAGTTGGTTGAAGACAACTGAATGTTTCTGTTTTGTTTTGTTTTTTAATTTCCCTCCTGTGCTGCACCTACAGAATGTGTTGCTGATGAGATTTTACTGTCCTGGAATGCCACATTGTTGCCATATTTTATTTTGGTTTGTTCGCCAACGTTTTATCCATCTTGATTGCGCTATTTTCCAAGATATCATACACACACACACACACACGTAATTCCACTTACGGTCCTTCCTTCCTTTCATTTCCCCAGATTCCCCTCACACAGCCTACAGTCATGGATGACGTTGAAAAGTGGCTGGCGTTGGACGATGAGGTAAATCCACGCTACTAATTTGACGTGAGAATAAATCTACAGAATGTGCTCTGATTTCCTTGCAGATAGTATGAATTCCAGCCGCGTGTGTGCTCTCTCTCATGAACCTTTGACTCTCTATCGGTCTCCTCCCTCAAAGCATAGTTTGCTTTCCTTATTTTTCAAATGTGAAACTCTCTTTTGTTAAGCGTCAATTCCACTTGTGAGGAGACCATGTGGTTACAAATGCATTGGACTTCCAGATGAGTACAGTTTCTCAGTGGGACCTTCTTAACGTTGTCTGTCACATATGTACATACCCTCGAATGTCCTAACATCCTTAACATTACCCACGATATAAATTGAGCATTAACATTTATTTAAAGCAACAGGATAGGTGAGTGGACAATTATGTGTAAAAAAAAAAAAAAAAAAAAAAGTGTAGGTTGTTATTTAATTATTTCTGTGACGTTATGCAGCCAGCTGCGTTTGACTATTCCAAACCTCCGCATGTGGATGTTCAGTAACTTCTTCACTGTTCACTGTTCACACATCAGGTGATAAAAAAAAAGCGGGGGAGAACCACAGGGTGATGAAGCAGAACACAGCGTTTTTCCCTGTCTGTGAAGCCTTATTCGTCTTTCTGGGACTTGCTTGATAAATTGCAATCCATCACGGCCAACTCAAAATCCAAGTGTTACTGAGTTCATTTTAGTTGAAAGCTGGAAATTTAGAAGTTAAACCATCACAGTAGAAAACACAAAAAGTCCCCCAGTTCTTTGCAATGGGTGGTTGATGAAGAGAAGGACGTTATCATCTTGTTATAATATTGTTATTATTAATAATAAAATATTATGGAACATAAATGACACAACATAGTCTATAGTGTGTGACATATATGTAACAAAACCTTTAGCCCGGGTTGCACTTCGTCAAGTATTGTTTGAATTAAACCAACTCATCAACACTGTCTGACAGCTCAGTCCCACTAATTTCTGGCCAGGAAAATATTTACACATAGACACAGAATAACTTTGTGGGGTTTTCTCTTGTTTTTAACTGGTGGCCTTAATTGAATTAAAACAAATGACACAAATTAAATTCAAATTCTTCTTTTTGAGCGATGGTGGAATAATACAGGCGCTTTCCCTTTTGTATTTTGTCACATTTTATGATGGCTATACTAGCTATATTAAAAATGAATGTTAAGTGTAAAGTATTCTTTGGGCTTAACCTGCTAAATATTAACTCTAATGTTCTTGTCATGCAGCTTGATGACTTTGAGGAAGAGTCAGATGGTGTAACTAGTGAAGGTAAGGATCTTTTTCAACATCCTGGAAAATGGATTCCATCTGCACATCAAGGATCCACTGCTAAAATACTATATATATGAAATAATAAAGATTTTCAGTTACTGGCTCTGTTTAAAATGTCGGGTACATTTTGTGTTAAGCGACGCAGGTAATCGGGTGGAATATGCACTTCTTTTCTATACAGTAATAGTTCATTTTCAGTGAGTCACATATCTTCAGTGGCAGACGAGGGCAAACGCATCACAACTTCAGAAAGAAAAAAAACAAAACGTGTTAACGGCGCGAAATGCGCTCCAAATCATGAAGCGAGCTGCAGAGAAATACAAACAACAGCAGAAGTATTTCCAAAGGAACCACAGTCAGAGACGGACCAGCCTCCTACACAGAGTTCTGCTAAAATACACAGTGGATTTAGTTAATGTTATTTGATTTGAATTTGGATGAAAAGAAAAAAAACTAATCGTGTTACATATCATAACAGTCATTTTTCAAGTGTTTCGCGCAAAACACAAAAAACTGAACCAACTCAACATGAGAAGATGTTTTTGAGAAGAAAAAAATGTATCTTGGTCAAAAATGTTTGACCATAATTTCGATTTTATCTCATAATTTTACATTTTTACCTCATAATTTTTACTTTCTTATCTCATAATTATGACTTACCATCGGGCTATTTTTATTTTTTTTCTGAAGCTGATAGAGTAGCAGTAGAATTCTCTCTCACCAAAAGGTTTTGTTTAGTTTTATTGATCCAAAGTCAGTTAGAAATAAAACAAACTACAACCACTTGGGTATTTTAGCAGAACTCTGTCACTGATAGTGGTCACTTTGGAAACACTTCCACTCTTCTTTCCAGCACTTTTCATCCATTAGCGCGCACATCACGGGAGGGCATTTCATGCTATTTGCATGTTTCCTGAAGTTGTGGCTCGTTTACCTCTTGTCAACCACACATCATTCCAGCTGGTCAAACCTCAACCTTTACATATGTGTTTGTCTCACTTGGCTTAAAGCGCCTCCTCTTTCAGCCCCTGCAGAGATGTGTAATCACGGATGGCCTGTCTGAGATTTTTTTTTTCTTTTTTTTGATGTGTCATTATGTCGAGAAAATCACTACATGCTACCTGCCCAGGCAGCACCAACATCTCGGACAACACTGCTCAGCAGATGGCCCTTCATCACGGATGATTAGAATATGATGCTGAAAATTTTGTTTGTCACATGTCATGTTACATGGCAGTGACATGTTGGCGTGGCAAAACCTGAAGTGATTGTGCACACAAGGAATAAAGAAAGTGTAAAAAAAAAAGAAGAAGAAGAAGAAGAAGAAGAGAGAATTTAAAAGTGGCAAGTGAAATAGAAGTTTTACAAATATACAAAAGTACAAAGTACAAGTGTATTAGTACAAATAAGGGTGATTGAAGTGTGATGCTGTACTATACAATATAATATAAAATAATATCCACAAGAGTAGTCATAATGATAACATCAGTAAAATAACAGCAATAATAGTAGTAGTGGTAGTAATAATAATGGTGTAATATAATATAATAAACATTATAATCGATATGGTATAATTGAAAGAAAGCGTACAACTAGTAGTATGAGCTGGCATCAACCCACCATGCTACTAAGTCATTGTATTTAGGTTTAAAGACCACTGCCTTTTGAACACGTTGTAATTAAGCAGCGGGATTATTTTTCTCCCACCGGGCGTCTTGGACACTGAACGCATCATGACACAGCCAGACTCAAACTACTTGGCCGCACAGGCATCAGATTTCTAACCTTGGGACAAAGACAGATGGATGTCAGAGCTCTCGATGTCACATCTTACAGAGAATCGTGCAGATGCTCACAAAAATCCCAGCGTTGGATCTTTCAATCTGTTGTTTCATAATCCATCCATCTTAAATGTGTGTGTGTGTCTCTCTCTCCCTCTTTGCAGAGTTTGACAAGTTTTTGGCAGAGAGAGCGAAAGCAGCTGAGCGCCTGCCATCACTCAGGTCCTCCTCGCAGGATAACAACCAGTCGGAGTCTTGAGACGCCCTTAATTGCTGCCCAGCTGACTAACTCCGCTCATCTAGCTCCCACACTACATCCAGAGAAGTAGACAAGCAAAATGGCCAGTTGGCGCATCCAACAGGTATCGCAGCCTGTGTCCGAGGAAGGGTTTAATACACTTGTGTGCTGCTCTTAAACTGGAGTGCAACTTTTTTCTAACTTAAGAAGGCGATGTTCTGATGTGTACTGTTTGGCATTTGTTGATGGATGGAGGTTTTACTTGACACTATCATGAGGGTCCATTGTGTTGAAAGCAAATATTTGCACATTTTATATAATTAAATTCCTGCTGTTGGGAGGGGGAATATTGTTACATGGGGGAAAAAAATGACTTTTGCAACTAAGATGTATTCAATTGCTGAAATAAGCTGTATATGTTGTTTCATAATATTATGGGTGTCCGTTGCAGTAGCAAATGTTGTAAAACATGTATGTAAGTGAAGCTCAGCGAAAGGGACAGTTTGATACTTAACTTGAGTCTTGATTATTGTAAAGAAACATTTCCCTGTGCAATTTTCTCATTTGATAAGGAAGTCCTGGAAGAAAACTGTCCCTGAAGCGAACTCCTTAACTGGAACTCTACCTGTTATCATCCTAATCTTTATTCGCAAGGTTTAAATTCACAACTGGATGTGTTTTTTTTCATTATGCTAATAAAACTGCATTTACGGTTTCATTTACTGTGTTTTCTTTAATGCTGAACTAATGCTGAGTTAGCGCCTAATGCTGTCGTTATGGGCTAACTTGATGAGAAAGTCTCTAGAGGGAGGTTGGGTCTAATTTCATGTATCTGCAGCTTCATTCCAGCATGGAATATCTTCCTTGTGTCTCCCTTGCACTGATTTATGTAGACGAAACTTTAGCCAGAGAGCTACTTACTGCTAAACATACTTGTAATTGTGAATTTGTGCTAAATAGATGTAGGAGATTCCTAAACAACTAGATTGTTTACTGAATAGTAAAAGTATGTATTATTATTATTATTATTATTATTATTATTATTATTATTATTATTATTATTATTATTATTATTATTATTGTGAGCTGTGTCTAATTAGTTTTAAATTGTGTGTTCAGACAAAATTTGGAATTTCATTGGAGTTGATACTTTAAAAACCTATCAATGGTTTTAAAAAAAAACAAGATGAGAAACAATATTATGCTTCTGTCTTCTTTGTAGTTTCTACACATGCGCTGACTGTCTCTGATGGGCCAATGACCGGCCAAACTGTTATGTAGTCGAGAGAGCTGCAGTTCACGTTAAGCAACACATTGCTAACGTGGTAGGAGTGACGTCGTACTTTTCTTAACGCTGATTGGTCAAAGCTCGCCATGTGGCATATTCCCTGCTCTGTGATTGGTTCGCTATGCCTTACGCCTCCTTTCTAATCTTACCATATGCTGCCACACAGTAGTTTTTGACAGTTCCGACGCTGGTCTCCGCCGTCATGTCTCTCGGAAAAGCCGCCCGTACTTTAGTCAAACCTGCCCGCGGCGTCGTGGCGTCCCTGTCGGCCCCGACTCGGACTTACGCCGCTGTGGCCGAAGCCAGGGCGGTCCTGGAGCAGGAGCTGGAGGGTATCCGCGCAGCGGGAACGTGGAAGGCTGAGAGGATCATCACGTCGATGCAGGGTCCTCAGATCAACGTGGACAGCAGCCGGAGCAGTGAGTGCTGGAACTGTGGCGACAATCCGCTGTTATAGAAGCCAACCAGCCGGTTGGTTGTTCGTCCTGCAAAACGACCTCAACAAGCCCAGTTTGGGCTCAAGCAACTGTTTGAGTCAGTCTGCAGTCAGACAGACTCCAACCAACCGAGTTGCATGTTTTACCAGCCTTTTACCAAGACTTTGCAGAGTTCTGAAACAGCGTTTCGGCTGCTGACGTAACCTAAATTAAACGCCTAAGAATAATAATTATTAGTAGTAGTCGTAGTCGTAGTAGTGGTAGTAGTAGCAGTAGTTCTTCTGTTTGTCAAAAGTAGTCCTATCTTGAGTAATTTTCTCATTTCCAAACTGTCGAAGTTTCCCACAATGAAATCTTCTATTTTAAATTGTGTAATGTCTGAGATTTTATTTCCAACATTACACAATTTAAATCGTGGGGTTAAGTAGTCATAAATAGGAAATAGTTTTATTGAATTGAGAACGTAATCTGATCCTTTTGTAAACGACTGCTGATTCATGAAATGCTCACTGACCTTAGCGACCTTTCCTGCGGCCGGTCCATCTGAATGGCAACATCTCAACATGCTACACTTTGCGCCATGTCAAATCTTCTCACTTGCCTCACATGATCGTTGTTGTTTTTATGACCTTGACTCAAGTGGGTGCCTTTTTTTTTTTTTTTTTTTTTTTTTTGGTCTGGTTTTGTCCGAGGTAAACAGTGTTTACCTCTAGTGTGGACAGTCTGCTGCTCTAATGTCTTCTCTTCTGAAGATATCAGCTTTAATTCTTGTCAGTTTAATTATTAAACTAAAAGCAAGCAAATTGCCAAACACATCCATTTCAATAAACTATAATCAAATGTATCCAGCAATTTGCTTTCAACAATTTTAGTCTTTTAACCCAAACGAAAAGAGCACAGACGTCTCTTTCAGTGACTACTCGCCCTTGACGTGAGCCTCTCTGTCTCTGTTGCAGGCATACTGAACTTCTGTGCCAACAACTACCTGGGACTGTCCAGTCATCCAGAGGTTGTGAAGGCAGGCGTTGATGCTCTCCATTCACACGGTGCCGGACTGAGCTCTGTCAGGTTTATCTGCGGCACTCAGGTACCGGTGGCTTTTCATAGACGTGAATGCTCGAGCAAGATGATGTACGTGGTGGATGCATTTGCAGCCCGTCGGTCGACAGAGGCATTCAGGTTACTCATTCCATTGCAGGACATTCACAAAAATCTGGAGCAGAAGCTGGCCGAGTTTCACCAGAGGGAAGACTGCATCCTGTATGCCAGCTGCTTCGACGCCAACGCTGGCCTGTTTGAGGTGGCTCCTCTTCACGCGCCGCCGTCACGAGCAGAAAACCCAAAAACCCAAGCCAAAAAAATGTCAGCAAAGTGAAGTGAAAACAAATCTTGTGGTACTCTTCCGTCAGGTCCTGCTGGGTCCAGATGATGCGGTGCTGTCTGACGAACTCAACCACGCCTCCATCATCGATGGCATCCGTCTGTGCCGAGCAAAACGGCTGCGTTACAAACACATGGACCTGGGCGATCTGGAAAGCAAGCTCAAAGAGTCACAGGTATGTTTGTGTTTGGACAACAATATTTTTTATTTATTTTATTTTTTGATAAAACATTCCTTTTATGACTTTTATTTTGTATTTAATTTGTCATTTATTCTGTTTTCCTTTACACTTGGCTGCACCGGGACCAGAGTGTCTCATCTCGTTCCACCTCATGTTTTTTTACATGTGTTGAAATGACAGTAAAGCATCTATCGATCTATCAATCTTTATACATATATGTACATGTATACATATATATACACATAAATATATATATATATGTCAATATCAAATAATCTGCAAGCTGAACAGTGTGTGGGAGTTTCTGTTTGACATTAAGGCAAAAAAAAATCATCCAGGCAGTCCCTTAACAAGCATGCTGAATATTGTCAATCATTCCACTTAAAGGTCCAGTGTGTAATATTTGGCTTGATTTATGATTTTCATACTGGTAAAAGCTTAACGTACTGCCCATAAATACATTAATGAAGATGTATTCAATAAAAGTCATTTGGGTTTCATACCCTAAGAACTGTTCTCACATACATGTACAAGAAGATCAAGGGTCTTACTCCCAGTTAACTGCCTGTGAAGTTAGTGTGACCGCTGCCGTCCTCAAATAAACCAACAAAGAAACAGAAGGTGGACGAGGCGTCCAGGTTTTGGGTGCGCAGACCACCGCAGTTCACTGGCGAGCTCAGGAGAGGAGGGAGAGCGAAAGACGCTGCAATCTAAAATGTAACTAGTTGATGTTGCTGTTTCTTCTCCAAAATCTCCATATATTGCACACTTTGACTTCAGTGGACCAATTTGATCATGGCATATATGTACAGTATATTTATACAACTGGCATTTGGTACACAAACTGAATATCTGAGCAAAGCAACTCAACTCGGCAAAGCAACTTTATTTTTCATGACCCTATCAGTGTCATATGAGGTAACTTTCCTGGCACTCTTACCCTTGTGTACACAAACGGGGGGAAAAAAAAAAAACAGTACTGATAACCAAATTACTTGATCAACAGAATGAAGACTTTTTTTTTTTTTTTTTGCAATGAACTTCCTCACCAGAGACACAAACACGTTTTCTCTTTACAGTTACAGTTTGGGTGACTGGGTCATGATTGGTTAAAGCTGTGACCCTGCGTGGAGCTCCAAGCAGTCTTCTGATCACCAGTTTTCTGTTCTGTGCCCTCCCCCCACCCGCTCCCCCGCAAGTCATCTCGAATGCGCCTGGTGGTGACGGACGGTGTGTTTTCCATGGATGGCGATGTGGCTCCTTTAACGGGGATTTGCGACCTGGCTGAGCAGTACGGCGCCATGGTCTTCATAGACGAATGTCACGCCACTGGCTTCCTGGGTCCACGGGGAAGGTGGGTGAATAAGCCATCCCCCTTTCTATGGTCCACCACTCTAATATGGGCTTTAACGTTACTGTCTTTTTTTTTTTTTTTTTCCATAAACATTTTATTGTGTTTTTTTGGGTGATACAATTTTCAATTATCCTCAAACTTACAAAACAGTTCAGTATCACATAAGTATGTATAAATAATAAGTTTAACCACTTTTAACTGTAAACTGTAACTACTGTATAGTTTATTTTTATTCTTCTATTTTCACTTTTTGTATTGTTTTTTTTGACTGCTGCAACGGTGTAGTTTCCCAATTTGGGATCAACAATTATTTTTAAGAGGCACAACACTGTAAAGCTGCAGCCTCAAAATCACCAAGTACACTGTCCCTGCATCAGTCGAGACAAATGTCATCAAAGGAAGAGTAAATTAAAGGCCGTCTGCAACATCAGCGTGTGGTTGTTAGGGTCCAGTGTATGATATTGGATAAAGAAGAAAAAAAACAAACAAATCAGGATGATGATGAAATCAGGCATCATACTTTAAGTTTTCTACTTGTATCAATTTTTTTTTTAGAGGAACCGACGAGCTCCTGGGAGTGATGGACCGGGTGCACATTGTGAACTCCACCCTGGGGAAAGCACTGGGAGGAGCAGCTGGTGAGTGACCTTCTGACCCGACTGTTGCAACAACTGGAAATCTGAAGCACAATCACTGGACACACCTTCACTTGTATTAATGCAGTTTTGTTGGTATTAATTCTGTCCGATGTTGACTCCTTGTTTTAGGATATCGTCCGGGCAAATTCTAAACAACTGTTTTACCACAGGCAGGCGACAGTGCTTGGTTGCTTTATAGAAACTGTAAATGGAATAACAAGACTATGTTCCTTCTTCCAAAGAGGTGCACATTCACCTGCCATGTCTTTTCGTAATACGTGAATTTCTTGAGATGCACCTGTAAGAGACGAGTGTTCCTGCGCGCTGCTCCCTTGACATCATGAACCCTCCCATGTGTTTTTGCCAGTGCCACCCTTCACTGCAGGGGTGGGCAAACGTTTTGACTGGTCGGCCACAGTGGGTGCTAAAATTTGACAAAGGACCCACCTCGTAGGAAAAAATATTATGGGATGTGTAGAAAACATGCCTTTAACGTCAATTGAAAATGAACAAAAGCTGCCGGTGTAGCGGCGACGACATTTCCAACTGTCTTCATCACTCTGGGTTTGGCTGGGTAGGCGCTGTATTAGACCCTTGAAGCGGAACGTCCAGGACAAGGTGGTTGATTTGAAATAAAAAAAAAATGATCTTGATCTTGAAAAAAAAAAAATCAAATAACATAGCACACCCACAGGCAAATACAGAGGAAAGCTTCCAGTTGCAAGCAAACAAACCTATGAGCAGGCAAGGTCTACAGACTGTGTGCTTTCCAGCCAACAAAAGTAGTAGTCATGGACCTGTGCACCTGCAGGGGGAGCACAATAAAACAGAGAGTTATCCGCACACACACACGCACAGTCCATATGAAATAAGCTACTTTAAAAAAAAAGAAATTGGCTCGTACATGTAGTTTCTCCTGTTAGCTGGCTAGCTGACCCCAGCAACTGTCCCCAAATTAAGTTAAAGAACACGCTTTTGCTCCTGAGGGCAGTTTTTCCTTACAGCAGAACTTTGTATTGGTCCATCACTGATAGTGGTCCCCTTGGAAAGAGCCATAATTGGCAGTGGCGTTGGGCTCTCACAGCCACCAGAGTCTTCAGTGTGCGAGCTGTGTCCAATCCACCCGTGTCTGTTTTGTGCGTGCTCGTCTCCTAGGTGGCTACACCGTCGGCCCCAAGCCTCTGATTGACCTGCTGAGGCAGCGCTCGCGGCCGTACTTGTTCTCCAATTCTCTCCCCCCTCCTGTGGTGGGCTGCGCCACCCGAGCCGTGGAGCTGCTGCTGGCCTCCAGTGAGATCGCAGAGAGCATGACGGCCAAAACCATGAGGTACGTTTGGTTCTCGGGGCAAAATTAGAGGGGAAAAAGGTTTCTGGAAACTCCTAAAAAATTTTACTCAATCCTAATTGTTATTCTTAAAGGTCTAGTGTGTCAAATTTGGCCTGATTTATGATTTTCCTATTGGTAAAAGCTCAATTTACTGCTCAGAGATACATTAATAGAAGTGTTGTTGCAGTACAATAAAAGTAATTTGGTTTTCCTACTCTTAGGATGGCTCTCATACATTTATAAGAATATATATATATATTGTAAGGGTTGAAGAAGAAGGTGGACGAGGTTTCCAGGTTTTGGTGCACAGGCCCCCGTAGTTCACCGGCAAGCCCAGGAGGGGGAAAGAGAGTGAAAGACGCTGCAATCTGAAATATAACCACTTGATGTCGCTGTTTTCTTCTTTGAAATCTCCAAATATTACACACTGGACCTTTAAATATTTGCCAAAGTGCGTGCGTGCGTGTGTTTTTCACAAGGTTTGGCCCGCAAACAAAATGGGATTTCTTTTTTCACCTCTGTATGTATAAAATAATTACACTACGCCACTAGGTGTCATAGTTGCGCAGTGTAGGTACAGCAAAACAAACTTGAACTTGAAGCGCCGAACTTTCGCCAAGTGGACGATGATATAACAGGACCTTCTTCATCACATGTGACATAATATTACAAGATGAGGCTCGTCCAAACATTGTGTTCTAAATATGAAACGCTCCCTCCACACCCCACACACAGGGACCTGCTATATCAGGGACAACCGGAGAGTTATTATTTAATACGAAATATAGTGTAAGCCTTAATGTTTAATCATGTGAACATTTTTTTTTTTTTTTTGTATAAATAATGAATAATCTTTTTCAGTCAATGTACTGGCAATGATCCCATGAAAAGGGATTGATATGATCGAATGGCTCAGCAAGGGGCAAAAGCTTATGACATATAATATACATAAACACACACACACACACACACACACACACACACACACACTTACCTTCCTGTAGGCTACTGCAGTTTCTAGGTATTTCGTGCGTATTTTGTATTTATGTTGTGGGAACAACTTAATAATTTGTGCACACGTTTTATATCTACATGCCATGCCTGGGGCTATGTACAGAACAGTCTCCATTAATATTCATAAAAATCCAATCTACCCGGTTCTGATGAAATGCCTGGAGTCACTTCTCCAGTTTCCTCCACGCAGGGCTGTTCACGACGGCTCGTCTGTCAAGCAGCGCCAACAGAATTAGCATTGTAGTGAAGGGAGGAGTGTCAGGTGAAGGTTGGAGGCTCTTTCTCTGTCGATCACAAACCCATGTGTAAACACACAGCTCAATTACTGTTAGATAAGTGAAGCTGTTTTAAAGCAGGGGGCTAATATTTTCCTCCGTCCATAAACAGAACCAAGCTAGCTACAGGCCTAGGTTTTTATTGACATTGCCTTGTCCTCTCCTGTTACCCTTTTACAAACATCCCAGTGTACACTGAGAAAAATCTCCAAGATACTTTTCAAGTGCTGCGTTGTGATGAGTTGGGCTCACTTTCTATTCATTCCAACCATAGTAACTTACATTTATTTAAGCCGGCGGATGGTTTTTCACTGTATGCACGTCCATGATGATGCTGGATGTACAGATTTGCACTTCACAAATGTACCGTGCGTCTATTAATGTTTTATTATCTTTTATATGTACCTAAAGAAACCCACACAAGCGTCTCCCCTCTGCTTGTCTGTACAGGTTACCCTTATTTTGAAGGTTTTGGTTTTTTTTTTCTACCTAGATTTTGTTGTCGTCCTCTTGAATAATGACTCTTTTGTAATGATGTCTCCCCCAATCCGTGTGTTGTCTCTCTAGGTTCAGAAATAAGATGACTCAGGCTGGCTTCACCATTTCAGGCTCCGCTCACCCCATCTGTCCTGTGATGCTGGGTGACGCACGGCTGGCATCGGTCATGGCCGACGACATGTTGAAGCTAGGTGAGGCCGCTGCCCGAAGGAATGTGTTTAGTTATACTTGCATGTGTTTGGTTGTATTTTAGTTAATGAAAAACGATGTTTCTGATACATTTCAAATTTTGGGAAGGCAAAAATCCTCGCACGTCTCTTTCCACAGCTAGTGCGTCGGAGGGTGACAATTAAGTCCAAACGAACAAAAGGAATTCCCGCACACGTGGCCAACTTGCAGAATTTCATTGCGACGTTTCGGTCCTGGAGGAACATTTGCTTGACAAGGATCCAGCACCGAAACGTCGAAATAGAATTCCGGAATGTGCAGGAATTCTTTTGGGAAATTTGGGGAAGGAAAATAGTGTGATAAATTATACTGAATTAAAGTGACAGCACTAAGTGTCAGTATCAATAATTTAGTATTGATACTTAGTAGATTGATTATCAATTAATATTGCTGGTAAAAAGAATAATAACTAAATATAATTTGTTTAATTTTTTTTTATCATACACTAAGCACTATGTGAACTACATGCTCTCTGTGTATGACTACAGTGGCTCATAGAAAAGCACTGAGTATTGTGAACAATCCTGATCACCATATAAGAGAGTGTTTGGCAACTCCCAGTTTAAAGTTAACCGTTTCATATTGCTTTATTACCCACCCTGTTGACTTCCATACATTGTCATTGTATACACTGTACAGTGTGCATACCTCAGATTTCTAAATAAGCTTTTAAGCCAACTCTCTCCATTGCTGCTTGTTGAACGTGGCTATTTGAATTGTACGTGAGTAGCGAGTAAAGTAAAGCGACTAAAGAGTAAATAAAACCAGCTGCAGCAAACCTACAGACGACTGGCTGACATACAGTCCGTGCAACCGTTGCTCTTCCCTCCTCATTTCTGATCATTCCGCTGCGTTTGTTATGACGTCCGCCTCAGCGATGACCCTCGCCCCCCCCCCCCCCCCCCCCCCTCTCTCTCTCTCTTCCGCAGGAGTGTACGTGATTGGTTTCTCCTTCCCAGTCGTGCCAAAGGGCAAAGCCAGAATCAGAGTTCAGATCTCGGCTGCCCACACAGACGAAGACATCGACCACTGCGTGGATGCCTTCATTCAGACGGGCAGAAAGCACGGCGTCGTCTCGTGAATGTGATCGGCCGAGGATCAGCGAAGCGCTCGCTCTGGCGGAGCGCGTTCTGTTACGCTGCACACCCGCCGGGGTTGTAATGGAGCTCACTGGTTACATTTGCAGGTCATTGGAGGTGTGTTTGTGTTTGCTCGTCGGGATAACGCAAGTAGGCTAACGCATGTAGAACTTTGTACTTTAAGAAAAGGCTGTCAACCGAATAGGGCAAAAAGTTTGAGAAAAAAAAAAATCACATTAACGGATTCTAATTTTAAATATTGTGAGATTTTTTTTTTGTTTGTTTTTTTTTTGGACTGTATGAAATACGATTGTGACAGCGGTAGTGTCTGTTCATGACAACTCGCTCAATTCTTTCTCCAAATGTGGCTCCTTGTGATACCGACACATTTGCGTATGTATCGGCCTTATGGAACTTACAGCGTTTGACATCCAAATGGCCTTTTTCATTCCTCCGAATTAAAAAGCTGCTTTCTCTGTTTTCCAAAAATATCAAACATTGTTTTCAATTCCTGAAATAAAGAGCTGTTTTCTCTATTTCCTCTATTTCTCTCCTGTCTGTTTTCTAAAAGCTGTTTTTAATTTTCTGAAAATTGTAAAGTCTTTAAACGTAAAATCTGAATTATATGCTTTGATTTTTGGGCCATCGGTTGGATGTTTTAACATGCAAATAGGTGCAAATGTGCAGCTTGACTTCATCTGAGCACAGTGGAATTAATCTTACTGCAAGTTGAGCATTATTACGGTGAATTGAGAGAATGAACGTCTAAAGTCATATAAAACTGTATACTGTAAAGAACCGTTTGTTTGGTCAAATATCTCTCAAATTGTAACAATTCATCTTGGCAACACACCTTATGTGTTGGAAGCCTTTTTAGCTCTATTTCGTTTTCAAATAGTGCCGCTTTAGTAAGGACCATGCATTTGTGGGATGAGCAGCCGAGCTGAGTGTGGTGGGTGGCGGATCAGATCTGGACCAGCAAACAGGCCGTCTACAAAGTGTGAGGGTAAGTGGCAAGTACTGCTACGACTAAGAAATAAACTGCCAATCATGTTCGGTTTTACAAAAGTAATCAATCGTTCAAAATCCTTTCCTTTATTATTAGGTGGAAAATGCTTTTGTGATTTGGTGATTGATTGATTGGTTTGATACATTTTCAAGCAGTAGAACATCAGTAACACAAGCATCTTAACGACCCTTCTGTTCACCAGCCTCCTGTCAACACTGACACAATTTGAATGTGTGTGTGTGTGTGTGAGAAGCCAGCAATCGTCTAGTGCGTCTAGTTCTTGAAAAATAACCATGCAGATTTATTTGTGTCTTGGAAAAATGGACAACTAAGTTGCAAGTGTACTGCAACCAACAGTTCGACAAAAGCGGTCGAGCCAGCGGACACTCGCTTTTTTGCTGGCCCCATGTAAACCAGGTGTTAGGGGTAACTACTTAACACAATGGGGGGGGAAATACACAGAACTGGGGTCGTGGATTGGTAGTCCACGAACGACCCCAGCATGCCCCCCCGACTCAATTTCAGAAAATTCTAATGTATCATTGTAGCAAAAATACAGCTCCTCCAAAGAAATGTCACTTTTTGGTCTCAGTTTTTTGAGGAAATTCCTGATTGTCAGACCATCATTTCACTTTGGGGTGATAGTTAACCAACCCCGGGAAGCCCCCCCCCACACTTAATTTCAGAAAATTCTGATGTAGCATATCAAAATAAAGTTCCTCCCCAAAGTGGCCACTTTGTGGTTATGCTGTACATAAAGCACAGGTCAAAATTTAAATTTTGTGGAAATTCCTAATCGTCAATCCATCATTCCATCTCAGGCTGGGAGTAGCCTACAGTCCCTCAGGAAGCACCTGACTGAACTTCAGAAATTTGTGATGTAGCATTTCAAAATAAAGCTCCTCCAAAAGTTGTCACGTTATGGTTATGCTGTGCATGATTTCGGATCAATGCCCAATTGTCAGTCCATCAGCTCAACAGTGTTATGTGGAATAAAGACATCCTGTCACCACGCGGTGCCTTTGTGCTCGCCGATGCAGACGTCTTTCAACTCCTCCTCTTCCGGACTTTTTTCGCGCCACCGCTATTCCTCTTTGCATAAGGCACGCCCACATTTTGTTTCTCCGGCCAACGATTCGAGCCCCCTTTGTTACGTCCGACCAATCATTGATCAGAAAAGAGGCGGGACAAAGTCGACCCGCGGGAAAGTGGCGGAAGTAGTTTGCTTTTGCCGCGAAAAAGAAAGACAGGCTGACGTTGGTGTTGGTGGAGGAGCTCCGTGCTTTTCAATCGCGGGAGAAAAGAAAGAGCCTCGTTTTTTATCTCCCTTTTCACTCTTTTTGTTTCGGTTCCACGGTGCCCAGTTCGCCATGTCTGGCTTCGACGACCCCGGGGTTTATTACAGCGACAGCTTCGGAGGTAGAGAGGGACCCGGCGCGGACGAAGGCGGACAGAAGAGGATCCACATCAAGAAGCGGTTCCGAGAGTTCCTGCGCCAGTTCAGAGTCGGAACCGACCGCACGGGATTCACCTATAAATACAGGTGAGACTGCGGTGTTCTGGCATGTGTCGTTTGCGATTCATTAAAATTGGGAGATTCTTGAATAAAAAACACTTTGGTCGTAATACATGGAGAATAGAGCTCTATGGTGGCGTCTGCCACAACCAGTGCTCCGTAACAGTGTGTCGCGGTTCTCCTGCGAGAGATAGGTTTGTTTATATTATAATATAATATATAACGTTAGCTTTAAATACAATATGTTTTTTTTTTTTTTTTAGCCGGTGATGTTGATGATCAAACAAAGCTTCATTGTTCGCAATTGTTGATTTGCTGAAAACTTTTCAACAAATATTTTTCCAATTAATATATGGTATGGAAACGACCTTTGTGAAATACATCCATCCACACCTGTTGCAACTAATCTAATAACCTCTCAAATGCCTCCCTCTGTGTATTGAGTGTACCGTGAGTTAGCCCGTTTAGCTATGAGACACACACACACACACACACACACACACACACTTCTCTCACTAACCGTGTCCTTCTCCCCAGAGATGAGCTGAAGAGGCACTACACCCTGGGGGAGTACTCGCTGGAGGTGGAGATGGAGGATGTCTCCAGCTTTGACGAGGAGCTGTCAGATTGTCTGTACAAGTCGCCCACTGAGAACCTGAATCTGGTGAGGGGCAAACAGGACACAAGTATTCACATACGTAAATGAATGAAATGAATACTAATGTTTAAAAAAAAAAGAAAAGAAAGAAAGAAAGAAAAGAAAAGCTCTTGTAAAAGCACTGATACAACTTCTTCACTGAAGTAAAAGTAAGAAAGTACAGGTTCTGAAAGGTACTAAAGTAAAATGACATTTCATATATATATATATATATATATATATATATATATATATATATATATGTATATATTAGTTGATAATTTTGAACAGTGATTGGATTTATTTTAATAGTTTAAATAGCAATACCTGCTGTTATTTTCAACATTTAGATTCATTCATTAGATACATATTGATGCTCTACACTGAAAACGTACTCTGTACTTGATACTAAATTAATCTCCCTGTCAATATGATCCACTTTTATATTGAACTACAGACCAGCATAGTTCACATAGCTCCGCCTCAACTGTAATATTAAGTGAATCACTTTTTACATTAATTGTATCTTTGAACTACTTTGATAACACAAAAGAAATTAGCTTGTTTTTCCAATGTCAAAGGAAAAAAGTATAGATATTTGTATACAAATGTAGTTTGCAAAAGTAAAAAGTCGTCAGAACGCTCAAGTTAACCACACGTACATGAAAAATCTTCTTGAGCGCAGTAACAAAGTATTTGTTCTTTATTCCCCCCCCCCTGTGGTGATGATGCAGCAACTACAGTGTGTGATGTGATGTTTTGTGTCCCGACAGCTGGAGGAAGCTGCGAAGGAGGTGGCCGATGAGGTGACCCGTCCCCGGCCGGTGGGCGAGGAGGCCGTGCAGGATATCCAGGTGATGCTGAGGAGCGACGCCCACCACGCCTCCATCCGCAGCCTCAAGGTACCTCCGCGACTCTCGCCCTCTGTTTCTCCTCTGCTGCTAGTCCGGTCCACTGACCTTTCACTCCCCCCCCCCACCCCATCCCCTTCCTTTCCAGTCCGACCAGGTGTCCCGCCTGGTGAAGGTGCACGGCATCATCATCTCGGCCACGCCAGTGAAGGCCAAGGCCACCAAGGTGTGTCTGCAGTGTCGCGGCTGCCGCGCCATCATCCCCAACATCTCCATGCCGCCGGGCCTGGAGGGCTACGCTCTGCCACGCAAGTGCAACAAGTGAGTGGGAGTGTCGGGTCATCTAGGGAAAGACTTCCGCAGTGGTGATGCTTGGGCCGAGCCGTGGGTCACGTCCGGGGTCACTCAGCGGCAGGGCTGAGCCGAGTGGAGACATTTTCACTTTATTCGAGGGGGAAATAATGTATCATGGGATTTTTTTTTACAAATGATAAAATTATTATTTTTTACATGCTGAGAATAGATCAGTTTATAGATCCGAGTATTCATATACTGTACTATTATAATTGTTTACGTATATTTAAAGGTCCAGTGTATAATATTTGGCTTGATTTATGATTTTTGTATAGGTAAAAGCTTAACATACTGCCCATAAATACATTAATAAAAATGTATAATTGCAGTGCAGTTATACTCATTTGGTTTTCCTACCCTTAGAATGGTTCTCATATATACATAAGACTA
Organism: Nelusetta ayraudi; assembly: GCF_046127955.1. Lineage (NCBI taxonomy): Eukaryota > Metazoa > Chordata > Actinopteri > Tetraodontiformes > Monacanthidae > Nelusetta > Nelusetta ayraudi. Next base: position 3,938,653 of record NW_027466084.1, read on the forward strand.
CCCACAGATCAATATGGGTCTTGCTCCCAGTTAGCTGCCATCTTGCACCACCTTATTTCTAAGGAAGCCTGGTGTGGACAATCCAGCTGCCCGACGGCACGTTTGATATTTCGGGTTAACGCTGGCATTTTCAAATAAACCGAAGAAGAAGGTGGACGAGGTGCCCAAGTTTGGGTGTGCAGGCCACTGTAGTTCACCGGCAAGCTCAGGATGGGTTCTGCTTATTGATGCGACATTTGTCTTCAAATGTTGAGTTTTCCTGTCGGTGTCTCACCCCTAGCGATAGCACCGCAAGCGTGAAGTGTCCCGTGGACCCGTACTTCATCATCCCGGATCGCTGCGTCTGCGTGGACTTCCAGACGCTGCGCCTGCAGGAGTCTCCCGACGCCGTGCCTCACGGGGAGATGCCGCGCCACCTGCAGCTCTACTGCGACAGGTATGTAAAGGTTGGAGGAACATTGTTCCCCCTCTTCATCGATCAGTCAATCAACTTTTAGTTGTAGAGAGTGCTAAATCACGACGGCTATAATAGTGAGTCAATTTATTTTAACAGAAATTATTGTAAATACTTTTAAACCCAAAGGCAAGAAGCAAGTCATTTCCAATGTAAGTAGTAGAAAATAGATATTTGTGTACAAATCCAGGGAGAAAAAGTATAAAGTCATCAAGGAAGAATCACCTTAAGTACAGATGCCTGAAAAATCTATTTGAGTACAGTAACAAAAGTTTTTGTACTTTTTGTTACTTCCCACTTCTGTTGCCAACTCAAATATTAATAAGCAATTAAAATATGATTAATTACCAAGGCCATAATTAATTTGATACATTTTTTAATCGAGTACCACCACTAATATGTATGTATTTATCTAGAAGTATATAAATACTTGTTGATGAGTGATTATAGCTAAAATAAATAAAAAATAAATAAATAAATAAATAAAAAAAAGACTTAAAAGTCTAATAGTGGACTGTTGTTGCTGCCAGTTGGGTTGTGTGTGTTTGCGTCTACTGACACCAACACCTTTGTCCCAGGTACCTCTGCGACCAGGTGGTCCCAGGAAACAGGGTCACCATCCTGGGCATCTACTCCATCAAGAAGATGGCAGTCACCAAAGCCAAGGGGAAAGACAGAGGCGCGGGCGTGGGGATCCGCGTGTCCTACCTGCGGGTGGTGGGCATCCAGGTGGACACCGAGGGAGCGGGTAGGTTTCCAACCTCTGGCCTGTGACCTCGGAGTCCTGCCGTTCCTCGGAGCTGATGGCGGTCTTGTTTCCCCTGATCCAGGCCGCGGCGCCACCGGGTCGGTCTCCCCCCAGGAGGAGGAGGAGCTGAGGACGCTGGCCGCCACCCCCGACGTCTACGCCTCGCTGGCCCGCTCCCTCGCCCCCTCCATCTACGGCAGCGACGACCTGAAGAGGGCCATCACCTGTCTGCTGTTCGGAGGCTCCAGGAAGAGGTGCGAGGGCTGGAGGGGCGCAACATTTTACTCGGATGGCCGTTGTCTTTAATGATGATGATGATGATAATACATTTTATTTATCGAGCGCTTTTCAAAATCCCCAAAGACACTTTACAGAAATAAGGTTAAAACGTGTCAGAATAAAATTTGCAATCAAAATACTTCTAAATATACAAGTGGTTTCCCAATATGGGTTCAATAAAGTACATCCATCAATCATCTATCAATTTATTGATCTAGTTATCTTCCTTTCTCCTCAGTCATCTATCTACAGGTAAACCAATTGCAGTTTAGAATAACAGACATGAACAATGATGTCAATGGTAGTTATTACAAATAAGTCAGTAGAATGGTGAGTAGCATTAAAACTAATTAAACATTGAAAGCAAACAGGCAGGTCAGTAGTAGTACAGTAGTAATACAGCAGTAGTAGTAGACGACAGTAGTAGTCAGTTGAAGTAGATGCGTTGTGTAACTTGGCATTTCCTCTTTCTTCCAGGCTGCCCGATGGTCTCACTCGCAGGGGGGACATCAACCTGCTGATGCTGGGAGACCCCGGGACGGCCAAGTCCCAGCTGCTCAAGTTTGTGGAGAGGTGTTCGCCTATTGGGGTAGGTGATCAGGAAATACACAAGCACATTGCTGCCACACTAGGAAAAAATAGGGCCCTGTGGCACGTGAAAGTGTGAAAATGGATAATTAACGATAATTTTGTCGAATTTATGCCACGTTTAGTTTTGATTCGTTGACGTGAAACGTGGAAGAAAAAAAAAACATGAAAATTATCATAGCATAAAACTTTTACGTTTTAAAGTGAAGCTTTCTTGAAATAAAATGACAATCATCATGAAATAACGTGATAGTTTCACAAAATCACTTGCAAATGATCACATAAAAACTTGAATCTTTCACGAAATCACGTGAAAACGATCACGTTATAACGCGAAACTTTCATGAAATAATGTAATAATTTTCACATTAATGTGACAATTTTCAAATTATTTCGTAAAAATGTGAACTTAACGAAATATAGGGTGAGGGTTAGGTAACGTCGTCGCGTGTCGGAACTTCACTCGGCACACCTGTCCCGGCTGAGTCTGTGTTTGATTGACACGTGGTGGTGGGTCTTCAGGTGTACACCTCTGGCAAGGGCAGCAGTGCAGCTGGTCTGACGGCCTCGGTGCTGCGAGACCCCAACACCCGCGGCTTCATCATGGAGGGCGGAGCCATGGTGCTGGCCGACGGCGGAGTGGTCTGCATCGACGAGTTTGATAAGGTGGGAGTCTTTCCTTTTTTTCGTCCTCCATCCAAACGTTGTCCACGTTGCAGGATTACAGCCAAACTCTTCTCGTTGTCTCGCTCAGATGAGAGAAGACGACCGAGTGGCCATTCACGAAGCCATGGAGCAGCAGACCATCTCCATTGCCAAGGTACCACCCACTCAAACCCTCACTCTAATTACAAGACCGTCCATGCTCGCGTTTCATACAAGTCTTTCACAATAAAATTCAGTCCAGTATCATGAGGAAGTATCTAATATTAAAGGTGCATTACACGTTAACTACCGTTTGGGGTCACTTACTCATATCTGAATCAAGAAAATAATCTACTGCAATAGAATGTCTTCATTAAACCCACATTGGGGACATTTGCATAATAACAGTACAGTACAACAGAAGGAAATTTGTATTGCTTATTAAGCTATAAAGTAACTAAAATAAATAATTATAGAAATGAGAGAACAAGATTTTTGTGTTATGTTCACAGTTGGATTATATTACAAGTTATGTACATAATATTGACATTTAAATAAGTGTTTTATTGCAGCTTTAGAACATGTAACTGTTTGAGAAGATGATTTTTACTAAGTGAGGCCACTCAGGGTGCAACAGAATGCTCTAAGAACAGTGCTGGAAAATCAGTCAGGATGTGCTGAACACATTATGGGATGGCTTTAACTGTTGTCACCTAGAATGTCTTACTGAATGTGATTTTAGGGAACGACTCAGGTGTGCAACATGCAGCCATCATTACACAAGTTGAATGCTTTAAAATTGCCATACAAATGTTTTAAACATTTCTGAAACAAAGCTTTGTGTTATGATCACACTTAGTTATGTTGAACTAAACCGCGATGGAGTCAACAAAGCGCCATGGTTTATATTTGAGGTTCTTTAAAACAGCCGGCTGTTAGTGTGTCCAGAGTTTTGCAGACTTGGAATTCTCTCCATCGCTTTTAATTAGACATTGGAAATGGTTTCCAATAAACTCCAAAATGTTTCCATACTTTTTTCATCTTGACTGATTTTCATGCTCTCAAAATGAATCTCAGTTTTAAAGATCATTATTTCATGATGCAGTTTATAATGGAGTTCTGTGCAGAAATAAGTCAGTGGCTCCAAACTATCGGAACAGTAGTGCACTTTCATTTTAATTCAACCCAATGTGTGTTTAAGAAAGCGCATCATTTCACCTCAGTGAAAGGATTCCTGCTGAAACGCTGGAATTTTTCACCAGTTTTTATTTTTAGATGCAGAAATAATTGGTTTGCTGACCACATTTTTCCAAGTTTCACCTAAAGCTTTGTAGAAAAAAAAGAATTGACGTACTTGAGAGGTTTCTAGGAATAAAAAATGTCTTTCAGAGTAAAAATTCACCTTTCTTTTTCCATTAGTGTGTGTGCCTCAGCAGTGTTTGTAGTGTAGAATAGCAGTCTTGTGCTGGTGATACTGTCTTTGCTGGTGCTCACTGACCCACACTGATGTCCCCGCCCCCCCCGCACCCCCCCAGGCTGGAATCACCACCACCCTGAACTCGCGCTGCTCCGTGCTGGCCGCCGCCAACTCGGTGTTTGGCCGCTGGGACGACACCAAGGGGGAGGACAACATCGACTTCATGCCCACCATCTTGTCCCGCTTCGACATGATCTTCATCATCAAGGACCACCACGACCAGCAGAGGGACATGGTGAGCGGACACGCTTGCTGGCTTCTTTTCTTCTGATTACACTTCACTATACTTTACACACAAGCCGCGTCAAGCTGGCCAGGAAGTCGGTCAAAGAAACACGAAAGAGGGAATCCGGTTCATTTTCAAAATAAAATATTGGGATTGACAAATGCGATCATATTTGTGTACGTCATATTTGTCAGTATCTAGTATCAGATTGTGAGAGAGATGAAACAAACAAAGGTACACCCTTGCACACAAGATGATGAAGGGACACTCAGTGAAATGGCCAATCTTGCACGCAAGTAAAAAGGAATTGTTTTATTTGTAAACCTTAATGATTAGGAACATTGGCGTGAGGAGATCTCAAGGTTTGAGGGTTTTTTTGGAGGATCTGGAGACTTTAAGTATCTTTTGTAATGTTCCAATGGAAATAAGAACAGAATATTTCCACAAAGGAATTATTATTATCCTCTCCAAGAAACACAATAAATATCTTGTTAAGTTACTTATACAGCAGGGTAAAAAAAATGTGCACTTAATTTGCGATTAATCGCGAGTTAACTCAGGACACTAATGCGATTAAAATGTTTTTGTGTGTATGTGTGTATACGTATGTGTATGTGTATCTATATATATTATTTTTCCTGTAATTTCTGTATTTCCTTTAATTATACTTAACTATACTGTGTGTGTGTGTGTGTACACACGCACGCATGATAAATATATTGTTTTTAGCGCCGCGTCGTTTCCTTATTTGGGATCAGTAAAGTCCATGGAATCTATTCTCCGTCTCTCCTGGCAGACGCTGGCCCGTCACGTGATGAACGTCCACCTCAGCGCTCAGACGCAGACGGAGGGGGTGGAGGGCGAGATCCCGCTGGCCGTCTTCAAGAAGTACATCGCTTACGCCCGCAGGTTGGTTGGTTGGTTGGCTGATTGCTTGACTTGTTTGCGTTTTCGCACCGTGAGACACTCCCACCCGCAAAGAACCGGTCCCCATGAACTCGCCGTGTGTGCCTAGAAATGTTTTTCACTTCTTTTTTTTTTTTTTTTTTGGGCCGTTTTCCCTCCAGCAAATGTGGCCCCCGGCTGTCGGCCGTGGCAGCGGAGAAGCTGAAGAACAGATACGTGCTGATGAGGAGCGGCGCCAGGGAGCACGAGAGGGAGACGGACAAACGACCGTCCATCCCCATCACTGTCAGGTAAGCCAGCGGAGCAGCTGAACTCCTCCACACACCAGGGGCAAGAGTACGAGTGCAGATACTTGTGTGAAACAAAAAAATACTCTTGTAAAAGTATTGATTCGTTTCCTTCACTTGAGTAAGAGTACACAAAGTACAGGCTCTGAGTTGTACTCGCAAAATATTAAAGTTGTAGTGATAGAACCTGCCTACCTTGCTGAGCGACACCCACTGTAGCTCAGGAGGTTGGCGGTTCAAACCCCGTCCCGTCCCAGTCTGTCACTGTGTCCTTGGGCAAGGCACTTAACCCACATTACCTCGTACGAATGTGAGTTGGGTGGTGGTCGGAGGGGCCGTTTGGCAGTGATTGGCTGACACGCTTCTGTCAGTGTGCCCCAGGGCAGCTATGGCTATACGCAGCTTACCAGCACCCGTGTGAATGTGATATGAATGAATAATGGGTTCAATGTAAAGCACTTTGGTAGTAGTAGTAGTTGTAGTATTAATAGTATGAATAGTAATAATAATGATAAAGTAATCGTAATGATAGTAATAATATAGTAATATATACCTATAATAATGATAATAGTAAAAACGAGCATATGGATCATTTGGAACATCTTTGCTTCTCTTAATACAATTTTTTTTTTTTTTCCAACTGCATTTTAACCAAACTGTAATCATATTAGTCATAGTTCTGACCAGTGAGCCATGATGGGATGTTGACACTGTGAATAACAAAAGCCAATGTTATTTTCTACGTTTGTTTTTCTCTGTACTGAAAACGTGCTGGACAGTGACCCCAAAGCCGAGGTCCTCCAAAATTGCCTCCCTCTAAAATATCATTACATACCATTTACGACAGTGTCGTTCAAATAGCGCCACCTCAAGCAACAACAACTAGAGTTCGGTGTCTTTAAACACAAAAGTAACCAGCATGTTTTTTTTCCAATGTTAGTAGTAGAAAGTACCGATATTTTTGTACAAATGCACGCGCATGCACACCGGCCATTTATTGAAAGGGATTTCCTGTGTCTCCCTGTGGGCCCCCAGGCAGCTGGAGGCAGTGGTGCGGATCGCAGAGTCTCTGGCCAAGATGAAGCTGCAGGCCGTGGCTGGAGAGGAGGAGGTGGACGAGGCTCTGCGGCTCTTCCAGGTGTCCACGCTGGACGCTGCGCTGTCTGGCAGCCTCACAGGTCTGTGCCAGGTGCTGGGTTTGAACTGATGCCAGTAGGAAATATTCGCATAGTATTCACGTAATATATTTAGCCTGTTTATTGTTCCAGGTGATGCGGTTAGATATTATACTGTCAGTGCACGCTGTTTTGCCATTAGAGTAGCAAGTCGGACTCCATTTGTTCATGTGTGAAACGGCCATGGTTCATTTTTTCACACACCAACAGTGTTACATGAAGTTATGACATAATTACAACATTACATCACATGTATTAAATGTGACAGTCGCTAGCTTTGTTAGCTAGCAGATGGGGAAAATAAGGATCATAATTGAGCGCAAACGTTTCTGTTTTTACTTGCATTTCTTTTTACTTTAACAAAAAAAAAAAAACGGCCCTCATTAATTTGTAATGAAGGTTCATACGTTGTGCCTAACTTGACAATAAGTAAAGTTGGCCACAGAACAACTGGACAACAAAAATTCTGGACTGAATTTCTTTTCCAAGAGTCATCGGGATGGTACAAGACACTGTCTTACTTTTCTTAACAACTGTACTTTAACTTTAACTGTGTTAATGTGCAGTGAAAATGAACACATTTTGGAGTTCTGGAGTTCATGATGCAGTGATATGGAGATTGAATGGTGGTGTTTGTTTGGAACATCTGCCTTCAAATGCAGGGAATATTCTGTTCTGTTTTTATTTGTTTCCGATATGTCAAATATATATATATGTATTTTTTTTTTTCCTCCTCAGGAGTTGAGGGCTTCACCTCACAGGAGGACCAGGAAATGATCTCTCGTGTTGAGAAGCAGCTGAAGAGGCGCTTTGCCATCGGCTCCCAGGTGTCCGAGCACAGCATCGTCCAAGACTTCACCAAACAGGTCGGTGGCAAAAGAGCTGCACTTCAGTTCTTTGTTTTTTTTTTGTTTTTTTTTGCTTTTCTATGGATGTTTATTACTGTTGGATGATTCTCCGTGGTTAAAAAAAAAAGACATTTTTGCACAGGACGTTAGAGAAACATTAGCATTATCCATCACGTTAGCCCAGTAAAAAAACCCTGTTGCACTGCCTCCTCTAGTCAAGGGCAAGTGATGTAGACTGATCAAATGAATGTTCCCTTGTTCTGACCCTTGTATTGACCCCGTCCTTCCTGCTTGTCCCGCCTTGCAGAAATATCCCGAGCACGCCATCTACAAAGTCCTCCACCTGATGTTGAGGAGGGGGGAGCTCCAGCACCGCATGCAGAGAAAAGTTCTCTACCGGGTTAAATAGACGAGCTCAGCGTCGCACTGCTACTAGTAGCAGTTGTTACGGGTGTAAATAGTGATCTGTCACTGGGGGTGTTCTTTTTTTTTTTATTTCAGCCCCGGTGACGGTGATTAAAGTGGATTTGACGCCAAACACAGACGGAGTGTTTAGGTTTTCACTGTGGCACAAAGGGTGTTGCTGTGTTCTGTGGGGCTTTGTAAAATAAAAGGAACAAACAAGAGTGACTCAAATAAATAAATACAATAAAAGTGCTTACAAATCATAGCGGTGGTTCAGATGTTTGTTTGTTTTTTTTAATTCATAAACTACAGTCAAATAACATGTGAATGGGTGTGACTTCTGCGTAACACAGGCATATGCATATATCCCATTAAAGCTTCTTAATCCGGCCCGCCGAATGTGAAGAAATTATAATAACGTTAAATCATGAAATAGCTGTATTTCATCAAAAAAAAATGTTTAAAGTGTTTTTAGGAGTCGTTTCAATAAAGAGCTAAATACTGTGGGGCTTCAAAGACACTGATTTTGTTGTAACTTTGCTTTGGTTCATTTTCAATTGACATTAAAGCCCATGTTTTCTACATAGTCCCATTAGATATTTTCTCCTCCTATGAGTTGGCTCACCGGAACACTCCGTCCATCTGCTCCTGCGCCGGCCCCTTTTGCGGCCCGCCAGTCAAAAAAAGTTGCACAAAATGACAAAGAGAAAAGTTCTGCAATTTCTACAAGACGTACATTCCCATCCCAACAGTGGTCAGCGCCACACACAGTCCCAGGGTGAACTGCATGATGGGTGATGAAGGCAGCATGGAGGCGTTGGCGGCGCCGCTCTCGGTCCGTCCGCTGTTTTCCTCTGTGATGGTCAACATTTTTTGCAGGTCATCAAAAACCTGCAGGAAGAAGAAGAAGAAGAAGAGGATTTGCAGCTCTCAGTTTCTCGCGTGCTGATGGTGCGATTTTTCAAATGTAGCCACTTCCTCTTTGTGTTCTTCTCAAGGAAGCAAGGAATGGCTCGTTTAAAAAGTGCACCGTGTACCTGGATGTTGAACTGGAAGGCGTCCACGGCCTCCCGCAGCACGGCTGACCTCTGCTCATCGGTCAGCTCCACGCTGTTCATCCTGCTGCGGTACAGCTGCTTGAAGCGGTTGGGGCTGCTCACTCCCGGGAAGGAGAAGAAGGAGAGCCCCTCCCTGCCGCTCAGGCCCAGGGACTTCTGGGTAATTTTCCCAAGCACCTGACCCCCAGACAGGTCCCCCAGGTATCGGGTGTAGGCGTGGGCGACCAGCAGCTCCGGCCTCTCCCTGCCAATCTGGAGGTCAGAGAGTCGCAGCCGTTAGCACCAATGACAAAGTACCAATACTTTACCGTCTTGCTTTCAACTTTACCATTTGTTACTACGCAGTAGATTTTTCAGGCATATGTACTTGATGAATTTGGTTTCCTGGCAACTTTTTACTTTTACTCCTTGGGTTTGTTTACAAATATCTGTGCTTTCTACTTCTTACATTGGAAAAAAACGTCTGTTCCTTTTGTGTTTAACAGTGCTTGAAAGATACAAATTCTCTTCGAGGTAAATCACTTATTAATGAAAGTTGTGGTTGCTGCTTAAAGTGGAGCCATTTGAACTCTGCTGCTGTGTTGCTCAATATAAACGTGGAAGATATCTTTTATTTTAGAGGACGTCGGCTTTGGGGTCACTGTTCAGAACATATTCTGTACAGAGGAAAATAATCGTGTAGAAAATAACATTGGCTATTGTTATTAAAAGTGTCAACAACGCATAATGGCTCACAGGTCAGAACTACGACTGATTACAGTTTGGTTGAGCTGCAGTTTGAGTATTGAGAACAGTATTGAGAGAAGCAAATGATCCAGATGCTCATCAAGACCTCTGACCCCTGACCTCTGACCTCTGGTCCGTTCAGTCTGTTCCAAAATGATCAACAAATTTCATCTTTTATTAAGAGCAGAACTAAATACATTTTACTTTTTACCAAAGTACATTTCAGAACCTGTACTTTTTTACTTTTACTTGAGGAAAGGAGTTGTACTGAAGTACTGAAGTACTTGGAAGTTCTTTTACTTTCACAAGAGGAGTTTTTCCGTGCTTATGCTTTAAATACAGAATGCAAATACTTCTGACACCTCTGCTGTTATTGAAAGGTCTAACAAGTGAAGCCAACGTCTTCTTCCCCTCCACTCACCAGTCTCAGCCTTTCAACATATTGGTGCGTGGCTGCAGGTACGATGACTTTCTTCCTCCAGTCTGCGCCCAGGAAGTGCTCCAAGTCGCTCCGGAGCGACTCCAAGCGGGCGAGCTCCTGAGGGAAGTAGATGGGAGCAACGGCTGGATGATCGCTGTTTCTGTCCAGCTGCTGCTCGAGCACTTTGTAGATCTCGTAGAGCGAGCACAGGAGGACCTGGCGGAAACAGGAGATTGTTGGATGGAGACCAGAAGGAAGGAGTGTTTTCCTTTCCGTCCGCACGATCTGCCAGTTGGTGTGATGAGTCGTACCTTGTACTGCGGCAGGGTGATCTGTCCTTTCTGGTAACTTAGCATCAGCTGCGTGTTTTCAGCTCTGACGTGGTTCTCTTTTGTGGCTGCTTTAATCTGCTCTGACAAATCCCTGAAGAAAACGTCAGAAATAGTTGCAGTTACAATGCAGTGAAGATCCACATCTCTGTGTTATTTTGTAGAAGAAAAAAAGAGAGGGAGAGAGGGAGAGAGAGAAAATAAAAATCAATGTATACCTGTCAGGTTCCCCCAGGACATTTTCCTTGGCACTCATCATAACCTCAATCTGTGAAGCCTCAGTGCAAATGATGAACTATCATGAATCCCCTGATATCAGCGGAGCTCTCAGTCGTCTGAGCAATAGACCTCGCTGCTCGGTCCTCCAACTTTTATACAGCTGTGCGGCGCTACAGGAGGAAGTGAGACTGCGGATCGCTGGTGCTGAGTCACATTCACACGGCTGAACAGGACATGACAAAGCAGATGAAAAGAAAATGTGACAAGGCAAAAAAAAAATAAATAAAAAGAAGCCAATGGTCCAACTCAGCTAATTGTTGCTAATTGTTAGGTGAATAATGTATTCGCAAACAATGCTGAAGCACAGTGCGGGATCTAAGACATCTATGGGCAAACTATTTGACTGGTGGGGCCACAGAGTGTTTTTGGTGAAACCACCACATAGGAGGAAAAAAAGATATCATTATATCATGGGATATGTAGGAAACGTGCTTTTATGTAAATTGAAAATGAACCAAAGCAAAGTTACAAGAAAATCAGTGTCTTTGAAGCCCCACAGTATTTAGCTCTTCATTGAAATGACTCTTAAAACACTGAAAAAAACGGATCAAATACAGCTATTTCTTTTTTGCTATTAATATAATTTCTTCAAGTTTGGATTAGAAAGCTTAAAGGACCGCCGCATATGGCCCCCGGGCCGTAGTTTGCCCATGCCTGATCTGAGATAATATTTTCATTAAAAATCCTTTTTTTATGGATAATTAGGGATATTCTTTCAATTTAAAGTTTCTAATTCAGCATCGACAAACAAAGGGTCTCTTTCAACGGATGGTGGAATGCCCCCTAAAGTGTACTATTGTGATAATAAAGGCAGTTTGTGCTGTGGAGGTACTTTTAAACACAGATGATCAAAGCAAAGGATCAGTCGGTTTCATATCAACATATTTTACAACATGACATTGTTTGTCAGGGGGCACTGGGCCAGAAAAAGAGGAAGCCTTGCTCAGCCTTTTGCTCGGAATGCCGATGAGGAAAAGTAGATTTGCATGTTTTTAGAACTTCCTGCTGCTCTACAGAGGGACAGTGACAGTGGCAAATGTCACAATTGTATATATATTCAATATACTCAAGAGAAACAAACTATAAAACAGTTCACACTCCTGGGCATTTCTCTCTTTGAACAGACAGCGAAGTACTACGCTCTGAGCAGTGTCCCTCAAGCAGTAGACCATCCCTGCCTGTAAACATGACCTGAAAATAAACCCCCAACAATTCCACTTTAAATACATTTCTTTCATCCTAAGTGAGTACAAACGCAGTTACAATGTACACGTGTATAATTACAAATCATCATCCACTGAACTCCTGCAAACCCCTGGGCTGTACATATTCAAAAAGTAACAAAAATGTAATGTGTGTTTTTCTACCAAGACATCCAATTCTCAACAGATAGTAGCACATGGAAAACAACCAGTGATGAGCGGGCTGCTGTGCAGTACATGAGAATGTTTTGCAGATTGCTTTTGGATGCTGGACATTGTACAAATACCTGAAAAATCCACCACTGAAGTACAGAACAAAAGTATTTGTTCTTTCTTACTTTCCACCTCTGGACTTCATATAAGAGTTTGTTTCAAAACAATTACCCCTTGTGTATTACATATGCGTACAAATTCTGTATTTTTGATGACAATGGCACACAACTCTTGACACGTGCACGTTCAAAAACCATGTGGAGCTGGAGGTGTCCAGCCAGAAGATGAAGTCAAACAGATGCTTGAGGTTTCATCTAAGAGGCTTCTGCTTCAGCTTGGTGATGGTGCTTCCAGGTGGACGCAGATGGCCTCCTGCACGCTCATGTCACACCTGTCTTCCCTGGTCAAATACTTATGCAAAAGTAAGGACATTTGTGTTTAAAAAAATACTCTGGTAAAAGTAAAAGTTCTGACACACTGGGTTGTATTTAAGTTGTGTGTGTGTGTGTGTGTGTGTGTGTGTGTGTGTCTGTCTGTCTGTCTGTCTCAATAATAAAATAATGAAACAACATATTTGGTTGTGATGTTTTTTTTCTCTGCACTGAAAACGTACTGGATACTGACCCCTAAAATATTATTAACTTTTTTTTATATGTAACTACACAACAGTAGACTTCAAATAGTAGAATTTGTATCATCTAAAGACTTTAAAACACAAAAGCAACTAACTCCAAAAATGGAGGTAAAAAAAAAAAAAAAAAAAAAGTACAGATACGTGCGTGCAAATGTGGGGAGGAAAAGTAAAAAGTCGTCAGAAAAGAACAAAAATAATACTCAAGTGAAGTAGAGATAACTGAAAAAAAAAAGTCTACTGCTGTGCAGCAGCAAAGTATTGGACAGCTTGGTGTTCGCGGTGTGTGTACGCAGGTAATGCAATGTTCAACAATAGTTAGCAGTTTTTGTCCCCCCCCGTTTCGAAACAGGTCGCCTTTTCACTGTGGGGAAAAGCAGCAATTATGAAAGTCATTTTGAGGAGGTATCCGGTTCGAACGCCCCCCTCCGGTGGTCGCAGGACTCCATTGGCTGGTGCCGCTGAAGAGGGAAGTGGCTCGATGCTAAGTGGAGTCTTGGTTCGCGGGGGCGGTGAAGCTAACACGCTTTAACACAACAAAAATATCCCGCACCTAGCATCATGTTTAACAACAAAGGATGTCCACGAGGGATCGACTGATACCAAAGGTAACGTAAAGCTGCGCGTGAGCCAGAAAATCTAAATTGAAGAGGTCCGACGCGATGAAGCGGGCGGCGGCGGCGGCGGCGGCGGCGGCGGCTCCTGCATCCCTGGCGGAGGGACGTAACGTCGGCGGGGCGGAGGAGTTCAGGGTCGGGAGTCGGGAGTTTGACGGAAAGGGCTGCTGTCGTTTGTTTTTTTGTTTTTTTGTTTTTTTGCTTACGTTAAGTCCGCAAACTAGCCAGGTAGACGGATGTCATGGTGACACCGTATCAGTGTGTTTGGTTCCACGGCGGTATGTGGAGCCCAGATGCAGCTGCCAGCGACGGTCCAGTGCCGGAGTGCCCGCACTGGCTGTGAGTTAGGAGAGAATGTCCTCAACTATAGTCGATTAAGTGCAAATATACTTACATCGAGACGTATTAACATTAATACACTGTCAAATATACCCTCGTGTATAAGGGGCTGCAAAATGAAAATCACCAGCTGTTTAAAACATGTTTCTTATCCTTTTTTTTTTTTTCATCTGCAGTTCAAACGTGTGATGTTTTGGAAAAATTGATGCAATAAGAAAGGTTAAAATGTTGAACTTTTGTTGTTTGGTACTTTTGTTCTTGTTATTATTTGTTTTTTCTTGTTTTTGTCCTCTTTTTTTTTTTTTTAATTTTTAGATCATTTGGGTCATTGGATAATTTTGAACATATCAAAACAAAAATGCATCAAGTCATTTTTCTAACAAATAATATAAATAAGTGCCATTATGAAAAAAAACCAACCCAAAACAAAACATGTTTTACCTGAAATTGGTCCATAATGGTTCTAAACTGTCCTGAATGTGTCCAAGTGTCAGCTTACATGTAGTATATTTTCAACTTCAGTTAGTATAGGTGTAATGTGTATCTGCAGTCAGCCAGTATGAGTCTATTGACATCACTTTTTGTTTGGATTGTTACAACCTGTTGGCTAAAGCATCTGCAGGTTCTGACATATCAAGGGAATGAGTAAATAATAATAATGATGATGATGATGATGATGATGATGATGATGATAATGATGTTGATGATGATGATGATGGCTAAATCATTCCCGGCTTTCTACAGGTCATGGATCTCAGAATCTCATACTTGACCTTCATCCTCATTGGCTGCGCCCATTGCCTTCTCAATAACCACAACCAAAATGCCAGCAATCACTTTGAATACTGCGTGCTCGGAGCCGGGCCTGCAGGGCTGCAGATGGGACACTTCTTATCCAAGGCTAACAGAGACTACGTCATCTTGGAGAGAAACTCAGGACCCGGGAGCTTCTTCAACAAGTAACGCATCTCGTGTCATAAATGTGCTTTCAGTGTTTTTTTTTCCCCCCCGGGAGCAACTCTGACACGGGCGTCCACTCCTCCGCTCTGTTCAAGGTATCCCAGGCACAGAAAGCTCATCAGCATTAACAAGATGAACACGGGACGAGAGAACCCTGAGTTCAACCTGCGGCACGACTGGAACTCACTGCTGAGCGACAAGCCTGACCTGCTCTTCAAGAGGGTGAGCAGTGAGTTTTATCCTTCCGCCGATGGCTTCCCAGTCTACCTGTCCATGTTTGAGAAGGAGCTTGGCCTGAGGGTCCGCTATGGGGTGGACATCGGAAAGATCCGAGCGCGACACTCAGACACCGGCAGGAGCTACGTCCTGACAGACCAGAATGCCTCAGACTACACCTGCAGGTGTGTTGTTTCCTCGGGAAAAATAGTCCCACTGCTCCTTGCAAAAAAGACCCAGCTTGTTCCAACGTTGCCCTCCTTGTCTCAGGGTTCTCCTGGTCGCCACTGGGTTGTGGGTCCCGCAGACGGTTGACTTTGCTGGCTCAGACCTCGTGGAAGGCTACGAGTCCATATCCGTCAACCCTGCAGACTACAAGGACGAAGCGGTGCTCATCCTGGGCAAAGGGAACGCAGCCTTCGAAACGGCTCAGAGCCTGCTGGGCTGGGCCGGCCGGGTGCACATGCTCAGTAACAACCCCGTCCGTCTGGCTTGGCAAACGCATTACGTCGGAGATCTCAGGTAGAGTTAAAACTTCAATACACTTTGAAGTTTACTTCAGCGAGACGCACAAGAAAGAGCTCTCTAATAAAGCTGTGACACAGCCGAATAGAACATGAGGTGATACTTAATACAACAACACAATCATCAGTGGCACGAGTTTAGTAATTAATACATTGTACAAATAACATTAAACCTGCAAGCAGGGTTGGCGGGACTGAGCCCACCCCATGGACTTGCGGCTGACAAACTGGCAGCACTTTCAGAAAAGATGTATAAACCAGTATATAAGTCTAAGTAAAAGAAGATTTCAATAATATGAATACTGAACAATCGCATATTGGCAGTGTAGTGTGTTTAAAAGTGTGAAGGACGAACTGAAACAGCGATTAGCACGCCGACCCCCGATGACCCCCGACCTCTGCCGACTCCGGAAGAAGTCTAAATAATCATAAGCCTGTGTGTGCAAATGATGCAGACATTTCACCTCCAGTTTTTTTTTTTTTTTTTTTGGATGAGGCTGTCAAATGTAAATTTTAGGCCTTGATGAGACAAACACGTGGGTGTTTGAATGAGCTCCGCTTTTGTAACCTTGGAAACAAACGCTACGAACCCGGTCATTTCTGCGTCTACATGAAACGGGCAGGATCGTAAAGACTTAAAATGGGGGAATAGAATGTCCAAATTGTGACACATGAATACCCTGTCTACAGGCAGAACATGATCAAAGCAGCATTTTGACGGTAGGAAAGCCCAAGTCAACATGTACACAAAGATTCACATGACTATACAAATTAACCGTACATACATATTTCCTTAGTTGCAGTAAGGAGAATTGTGAGTGCCTTACCTCAAGGCATTTGGAAAAGGGAATGAGTACTGAGGTCTGAGCTGCAGTTATATGTCTGTTGTTATGGGGCGTTGTGCGTTGTCCAATCACAAGCCAGCATTTATGACTGTCATGTTTGAATAGCCTTTGATCATGTTCTGCCGTGTTCTGCATTGTGGATCTTTCATGCTCAAAGCTGATCCTACGTTCTAACTATATCCATAAATATGAAGAATTAACAGATTAAGATTAAGAGGCTGGTAAACATTGCTTATTGTCTTATACTTTTTTCAGTACATAAAATTGTAAAATTGGAGACATCCGAAAACAAAGTGCAATTGCCTGCGATATATTCATATTCAGTTCAAAAACGAACAGTTTTTGGGCAATATTAATATTAAACAACTTGAAATATGTCACCTCTTGCTTGTCGTATCAAATAAATTAGAGCTTACGCGATGTAGAGCTTGATGAGACGAACACGTGGTTGTTTGTTGCATGTCGATGCGACATACCTTGGGGGAGCTTACGGCCATTAATGTTTTTTCCTCATGTCTCGGTTTTTGAAACCTGGGAAACAAATGCTTCCAACTCGGCCATTTCTGCATCTACAGGAAATATATTGGCATCATCGTTTAGCTAAGGTCTTCAGGAATCTAACTGTGTAACTTTTATCCAAGTGTGAATAATGGTGTAGGCGTGGCCAGTGAATGAACTGAAATATCTCACTTTCTGTATGTCGTACAACAACTGTTAGAGTGTACGCGACATAGAGCTTAATGAGACCAACGCGTGGGTTTTTGTTGCATGTCGATGCGACATTCCTAGAGGGTGCTACGGCCATTTTAGTGTTTTTTTAAATCTCGGTCTGTAGGTGGCCCTCTGGAGGAGCTCTTGCCCTGATTTTGTTACCACAGGAAGGTTTTCGCAGCCTGGACAAGTGATCACAATTTGGTGCGAATCAAAGCATGTTAAGGGGGTGAAAGTGGGGTAGACAGTGAATGTGAATTTCTTTTTCAAGAAATCCAAATTTGGGGCAGGTCCGACCTGCATGCAAAATTTGGTGAGTTTTGGAATATGGGAAAGGGGTGAAAATGGGCTTCAAAATTTTTTGTGAAAAAGACCTTTACTTTGAAGGGCCCTCAAATGAAGTATGATGTGGTCTACATCATACTCCGATTTCAAGTCTGTCACACCTACGGTTCCTGATTGTTTTGTTTTGAGATTTTTTCAAACAAGTGAAAATATCTCACTTCCGGTTTGTTTGGGGTTATAGGTTAGCATTTATGAAAGGCTGTTTTTGAGTTGAGTGTTAAGATACCAAAATGAAGACAACTTGCACACTGCAAACCTTGAATATTTTCCATATTTGATGCATGAAGTTAAGCGACATGTCGAGCACACACGCCGTTTGAGAGCAAGTCTGCGTAAAATGTCATTGTGTTTTTGACGGCAAATTTCTAAAATAACGAAGCCAAGCCGAACAAGGTTTTTTTCCCCCCCAGAAATGACTGTCACCTTTCTGTGTATTTGAAAATTGGTCATTCACTGAACAGATCCTTACTTGTTTTCCAGAGCTGTAAATAACGACGTACTGGACACATACCAGCTCAAGTCACTGGACGGTTTGCTGGAGGCCAAACTGGAGAAATTGGCCATTGTTGAATTTCAGGAGCAGGACTGGAAGCGAAAAGGGACAAAGAGAAAGTTGTACCTCACGACGCAGAAGCTGCTAGAGAGCGGGAAGGGGAACAACAGCTCCGGTGTGTCCAGAGAAATGCTGCTGGGTTTCCACTCGGACAACTTTGCTGTGCGAGCGCCGTACGACCGCGTGATCCGCTGCATCGGCTTCCGATTCAACTTCAGCATATTCGACAGGTAGTGCGGTCAATGAATTACTCTGAATTGAATTGAATTGAATTGAATTTTTTAATTTAATTTAATTTAATTTAATTTAATTGAATTTAATTTAATTTAATTTAATTTAATTATTTAATTAAATTATTGAATTGAATTGAATTGAATTGAATTGAATTTCCTTTATTGTCATACATGGTGCATGACGTAATTGCAGCAGAATTCTCTATGTAGTGCATACTCAATCAAAACATTACATAAAAAAAACACTGTGTATATGTATATATATATATATATATATATATATATATATATATATATATACATATATATATATGTATATACACTGCTATATATGTATACATATACATATACATATATATACACACTCATATACTGTGTATGTATATGTGTGTATATGTATGTGTATATATATACATGTATGTATGTATGTATGTATACACATGTATATACACATATATGTATATATCATTTTCAAGAGATAAAACAGAACATACATAACAAAAACAAACATAACATAGATTGACTCACATAACTACTCAGTTATTTTCAAATTTGTACAGGCGAAAGATTCTAGAGTCATCCCATAAAAATAAGATAAGGGCGTAGGATCGAGTATACGCTGCCTTGCATGCATGATACATTCGCATGTTCAGACAGAGGCACACAGAAACAAAAAAACGCATCATATCACAGAGTTATGATGCGTTTTTTTTTTCAGTTATGATATAAACCCTCTTTCAAAAATGGTAGAGATATTCAAGCCAAGGTATGCCAGAAAAGGGTTGCCATGTTTTACGAAAAACATCATCTTTGCTGTGCAGCTTACATGTCAGATAGTCTAAAGCAAGACATCCGAGTACCACCCTTTGCCACTGAACCTGAGATGGAGCTTTATTCATTATCCAGTTTAAAAGAATACACTTTCTAGCACAAAAAGCAAGTGTCTGACGGAGTTTCCTTTTCAATTGGTCAACGAAGCATTGGTTAGATATGCCAAGTAGTAGATGCAGGTAGTAGGTTGTGTTTTCTGTTAATGAGGATTGTTATATTTTAGCTTTTCATCACAAGTCACACTTACCCGTGTTTTGCCTTGACATCAATTTAATTTTTTTTTTTTTAAAAAAGTCTTTTGATAAGAATATAATTTCTCACATGTATAAATATATTTACCCATCGGCTCCCCCCCAGCTGTGCCCGCCCACCAAACAGTGACAATGCCAAAGGGAGGCTGCCCCAGCTGACTGCCTGGTACGAGGGGGTGAACACCCCAGACCTGTTTGTGCTGGGGACGGCAGCTCACTCCAGGGACTACCGCCTCTCAGCTGGAGGCTTCGTCCATGGCTTCCGCTACACAGGTGAGGCGCCGCGTGTTACTCCACCGCTGCTCTGCGTCAAAGCCAGAAAATGCCTCACTGACGCGGGGAGAGAAACACATTCAGGTTTGTATTTAACATGCGGCGTTGCTTGTTGCCTTGCTGGGTGTGTTGCAGCCCGGGCGGTACACCGTGTGCTCGAACAACGTTACCATGGCAACACGTGGCACTCCACTGAACTGTTGACAACCCAGCTGATGTCTTGGGCTCTGAAGCGGATCAACGAGGCCTCTGGGATCTACCAGATGGTCGGGGTGCTTGGAGATGTCATCCTGCTTCGCGGGTAAATACGCATGTTATTTTTGTCAGTTAGAAGAAAGAAAAAAAACGCACTTGCTAATTAGCTCGTCATATTTTCCCAGCTTGCCCCTGGCGAAGTTATCGCTACTATTGCCTCCACCTTCAAAACAACCACCCATTTGCATCTTGCAGCTTTTCAGTCTTCTACTGGCACTGTGGTTGTGTGATCATTAAGTGACAAAAAGACCTTGGCTTTGCAGTCTGAAAGGTTCATAGTTTAAATTATTTGAGGAAGTCCGCCTGATAGCACGTTTTTACCAAATTACTTTTGTAATGTATTCAGGGGCAGCATGTTAAAATGTTACCAATATAAAATCCTAGATCAAGCCAAAGTTTACACACTCAACAAATTTTACTCTTATGCTCCTCGTCTCTTTTGCACCCGAAGGGCTCGCTGTGAATACGTGGAAGAGTTTCCTCTCCAGGCTTTGCCTCAGTTTTCTTCCATCTCAGGCCACAAAGTTTCCAACCATGGAGTCATAGTTCTAGTCCTACAGTACGGCACGAAGAAGATCGACTTTCTGGGAAAGAACAGATCTCAAAATGACTGGACCAAAGCTTGGCTCTCAAACTTTTTGCATCCTGTTTTTTACTACTATGACAAACTCCCTACGGGTAAGAACCAATGCAGCTGTGATCAAATGAGTAAATGTGCTTTCATGCTTCTTTCATGGACTCGGTGGATTTTCTTTGGGTTTTGTCAAAACAGTCTATCCTTGTTCATTTTAACAATGCAGATGCATTTTTTTTTAATAGAAGATGAAAATAAGAAAAGACAGAATTTTGCATGTTCGTATAGCCCACAATTTTGAAAATTCTGTTTAAATATTTCAAAATATTTCTCTATGAAATCATTGTGCATGCTCAGCTTCCTCTTTGGAACGTAATATTTAATAGGTGCAAATAGGCCAGTAGGGACATAAAATGGAAGACGATCAGCAAGACTGTAAGAGGGAAACGGTTATTCTAGCAAGAAAACTCATGGACGCAATGCCCTTATTCTGTGTAGAGGAAGAGATGAAGCTCCGTCCCAAAGGCTGGCCTTTGCCAAGGCCCACGGCCATCCATCACTCCATCGAGGACTTTCTAGCCGAGTGGGACGCCCCCGTGTCTCACATCCAGCCAATACGTCGCTTCTTTGAGCACTGTGTTCAGACTGATCTCCGATCCTTCTATGCAGGTACAGTTGAGCTTTACAGTTGTTCAGGTGTGTGTGTGTGTGTGTGTGTGTGTGTGTGTGTGTGCGTGCGTGCAGATAAGAATATGAAGAAATCTAGTTTCCCTTTTGTATGACTTTATATAACTTACTTCCCTGTGTCTTTTTATTTTACTTTAGATTCCTGTTTCCAACTGTCCCTTACACATCGCAAGCCGCCGCTGTTTTGCCAGCACGGGTACTTGAAGCGGCAGGGTGTTACTCACAATAATCAGCCTCAGCAGGACTTTGAGGACCCCGTCGTGATGGCCAAGGAGCAAGATACGGGCCCGTTCGGGGTTGACAATGCATTCCCCAAATACCTCGGCCAAGCTGGAGCCTCCTTGTCGTCAGGGCTGAAACTTCACGTGTGATTGTGGTCTGTGTCCTGCCACTGCTCACTGGTCCTCAGGACCAGCTACCTCCACAGGCCAAACTGACATCCACCATGTTGTTTAGTCTGTTACAATGGTTTCCAGCCGGGTTTTTTTTTTTTTTTTTTTTTTGGCATTGTGACCCTTTAAAAGAACATGAATGAACAAAAGAATGTACTATTCTTACTAATGTTTCCACAAATTAGTATTTCCATATAAGCAACCCTAATATGAGAAATATTTTAGTCTGACTCACTACTAATGCCAAAAAGAATTGTACACATTACATACACAAAGTGGTGGGACACCACACATTTATATGTTTTAACCAAAGAGTGATTTCTGTCTCATTTATGCCAACACTTGCCAAGAGTTGCACATAGGATGAACGATTGGGCGGGAAGTTATTAAAAACTGAAGAAGAAGAAGAAGAAGAAGAAGAAGAAGAAGAAAAAACACTGTGGTCCTTAGTAACTGATCCCTATGCAACCTTCAGGTTGGTTACGTGTTCATGCAAGCGCTCCTATCATTTCTCACAGATGTTCTATTTCCGCAAATGTGGCTTTGTTATATTGTAAAACTGCTGTTGGCCTACATATCATTAAAAAAAAACTTTATATTGTCAATGGTTGTGATCGAATGATTGTGCTTCATAAATGTATCACGATGACGTTCACTAAACAAGAAAAATACAGACTACTAAACTTCAACCCGAATACCGTAGGTTCTTCATGCGCGCGCATGCCCAGTTGCCCCGTGAAACTGCCATTGGACGCTTGACTACGTGGTTTTGATTGGATGAGAGCGATTAAACAACGCGTCCTCTGATTGGTCGTCGCCGTTCCAAGAAGTTGACCGCACAATGGGCGGACCGCTTACTGCTTCCAACGAGTGACATAAATGTATATGCAAAAACGGAGACATCTTCGGGTAGGAAAAGGAAAGTGCTGCTGAGATGCTGTAAAAAAAGAAAAGAAAAAGGAGAGCACAGGGTCAGACTCACAGCAGGAAACAAAAGAGTGTCATTTCGCCGAGCCTCGCCGACGTGCATGTTACATACGAAGTCGAGCCCGGAGTCCCACGACGGCTTCGCTTCCCCACCTTGTTTTTTGTTTTGTTTTGCTGTCGTCCATTCTTCACACAAGTGTCGAGATCTGTCGAAAACACGCGGCGCCCATATGACACGTTAAAAGGATGGA
The DNA here is from genome assembly GCF_046127955.1 of Nelusetta ayraudi. Classification (NCBI taxonomy): domain Eukaryota; kingdom Metazoa; phylum Chordata; class Actinopteri; order Tetraodontiformes; family Monacanthidae; genus Nelusetta; species Nelusetta ayraudi. The sequence goes on from NW_027466084.1 coordinate 3,961,334, forward strand.
TGGGTGGAGCCCTATCGTCGCCACAGCCTCGGACAATGACCGCTCCGAGGAGGAGGAGGAGGAGGAGTACATGGTAGAGCCGGCGCACGGGGCCGACGGCCGGGGCACTCTGGGCGGAGAGCAGCGGACTAGCACCGCGGAAGGGATGGACGGCGGGGCCGTCGCCGCCACCGTCGGCTTCGGGATAAGCGGGATCGGAGAGGGCAAGGTGCTGCTGGGGAGGGTGGGCCAGAGGGACGACAGGGAACTCAGGTACCTGCACCTGTTGTGGGATCCCGGGCGAGCGGAACGCGCCGCTCCCGCCCCGGGCGCGTCCAGCAAGCTCGGGAAGATACCGGGCAGCAGGGTCCGCAGGCAGCAGCACCGGATGGTGCGGAGCCTCTGTCCTATCGGGAAGGACATCTACGGTAACACCGGCTGAGACTCGCTTTGCTAGTTTGTTGTTCGTCTACGTCAGCGGGATAGATAGATAGATAAGTACTTTATTTATCACGAAGGAAATCCAGTTTGACAGCTGCACAATCAGTCATCAGCAATCAGTTCATAAAAGGTGCATAGAGACAATCAATCATGCAAACATGTTAAACATGATGCTTGCAACGATCGAAACCCTGCTGTATGTCTCTTCCCTGTCTAAGTCATTTGTTGAATGAACGTGAATGAAAGGTTGTTCCTATGGATCCAACCAGTAAGTTTGTGCTCACCTGCCAATGTGATGTGTGTCTGACAGCTGTGAAAAGACTGAGGGAGGCTGCGAACAGCAATGACATAGACACAGGTACAGTGTGACGAGACGTCTCACCCTCATGGTGTCAGGTCACGGTCGCTCTTTTCTAATCATGGTGTGCTCCATCAGTTCGAACACTCCTGCAGGACAACATTGACCCCTGTGCAGCAGACGACAAGGGGAGGACGGCGCTCCATTTCTCTTCCTGCAATGGCAACGAAAGCATCGGTGAGACATTAACACGACTATGTACATCTGCAACAACTTCACTTACTGCATTCACCTCACCCCAACAGCAACACATATACTGTATGTACGATACATATTCTTATATCCCGAAATTTTCTTTTTTTTTTTTTTTTTCGATGACAAGTGCAACTGTTGCTGAGCCACGGCGCCGATCCCAATCAGCGAGACAGCCTGGGGAACACCCCCCTGCACCTGGGTAAGTGTGCTCATTTTATAGAATGTCCTATCAGCTGGTGAGCAAAGAGAACTTCCATTAATTGGACAATAACAACGTATTGTTCTGTATTGTATCGTACTGTTATTGTAACCTGGGAAACGAGGATTGCTGTTTTTGCTGAAGGCTGATGCTGCAGGGATGATTAAATATTTGGCTGCATACAGTATAGTGATTATTAAGTAATGTTGTTGATATGTGTATCATAACTGTCCGTTTGTTATCATTTTTGCAGCGGCCTGTACAAACCATGTGCCTGTTATCACCACGTTGCTGAGAGGAGGTAAGGCCACTAAAGGGCTTAATGTGCGCTCTGTCTCCTCAGTTTTCTGAGAGAAAGCATTTATTTAGTCTTGACATAAAAATGTTTGACTTGTTTTTCTTTAAGTTGCTCTTTCAAGCAACTTTCAAGCGATAATTTCTGTCATCTCCTGATACAAAAGCGATGCCTTCACTTGCATTGGAAATTGTCAAAATTCCACATTTGATTAACAAAAGATTACAGAATACTCTATTCAGGAAGAGAACAGTCAATTTTTGAAAAGTAGGGTTGCAAGAAAATCAGTATATTATCTTTATTGTCTTGTATAAAGCTGAACTTACTTGTGGTCACTATTTTATTATAGCGTTCTAGTACAGCATTATGATAGGCATGGCCATGTGAAGTCCAAAGAATAAATAAAAATAAAAAAGTAACTAGTTCAATCGAAAACATTTCCTGCGGTGCCTTTTACAATATTATACAGATATATTATATATAACACCACAGAGAAAAAAATATTTAATGGGTTATCATAAAACATGTGTTTTAATGTTAATTAAAAGTGAACAAAAGCAAAGTTACAAGAAAAGATGTGTCCTTAAGGCCCCACGGTATTTGGCTTTTTATTGAAATGGATTTTAAAACACTGAAAGAATTGATGAAATACACCTATGTTATTACTTACTATTAATATAATTTTTTCCAAATACAACAAGCCAGATTAAAAAGCATAATGGGGCACATATGGCCCCTGGGCCGTAGTTTGCCCACCCCTGTCCTTGATCATCTAGGACAGCCTTTCTCAACAGGTGCGTTGCGACCCGAAAGTGGGTCACACAGCTATTATGATTCGTTGTTGCTTTGTGGACAGTTTTTTTTTCTTTATTTTAAAATATATATATATATATTTAAAGAGAAAATGTTGGACATTTACTTTGCATGATAGAATGTAGGCTAGCATTTTTATTTTTGTGGAATAAATTTGGGTCTCAACTTCATGATAAGGAAAGAAATGTGGGTTATGAGACTCCCCTAGTTGAGGACAACTGCTCTAGGTCCACCATGCTACTTGTGGTCCTCCATCTAACATGGTTGTGCTGTTACCTAGCAACATGGGATCTGAGCACTTCTGAAAGTTGTCCTTTGGCCTGGCTGACTACAACTGACTTTCACTATTGCATTGCTGTAATTCTTTTTCTTCTTCTTTTTTCTAAATGAAACATTCAAATAATTTCTCTTTAACTTTCTAAAAAAAAAATGTTTCTGTTTGTCTGTTTGTTCAGGAGCCCGTGTGGATGCTCTAGACCGAGCAGGCAGAACGCCGCTACATCTGGCGCGCTCCAAGCTTAATATTCTCCAAGAGGGAGATTCCCGCAGCATAGAGACGCTAAGAGGGGAAGTCACGCAGGTAGATTTTCTTAATCATCAATTTTCTTAATCATCTAGTGAAGACTTGAGGGTTCTGGTTTCCTACATTTTGATCCTATCATTCTTAATGATTTACAATAAATAGGATTCTTAAAGAATTTTATATTGTTTTTAGATTATTCACATGCTGCGGGAATACCTAAACTTAATGGGCCAAAGTGAGGCGAAAGAGAGGCTGGAGCACATTTCAACACAGCTGCAACACACACGGACCAAAGAGCAGGTGAGGCCTTTATTCTTGTAAAAAAAAATAAAAAATGAGGCTAATAAGAAATGTTATTTATTGATATGTATTATTGTTTGTATCATAATTATTGATACAAGTAATTGCATATTGTGTATTTATCTTCTTTATTTGCTTTCTAGGTGGATGAGGTGACTGATTTATTGGCCAGTTTTACATCACTCAGCTTACAGAAACAGAATTTGGGGGATCGATAAAACGTGTATAGATAGATGGCAGAAGTCCTATTCCTTCTCACCTACCAACAATGTCCAAAATATGCAAATGCTGAATATATTGCTGGGATGCTTTTTCATATTCCACACTGAACATTTATCGACAGACCTGCAGGACAGTAACGTCTTTTCAACTTAACCCAGGGTCCTCAATGATTCTTTTGTTAACATCTAATGCTTCTCATGAGGTTTTTCAATAGAAGCATGTAGTTGAGATTTGTATGCAAAAACAATTGGCATCTTGGTTAAAATTATTACATACTGTATTATGCAAGACAGTACTGCAGTGCTGTGAATTATTTCTTTCATGGGAAGAGAAGTCATGTCAGTTTTGCAGAGAAAATCATAAAGGAAATCCCCTAAGGGAAAGATTCAGTGAGTGAGAACAGGAAGCTAATGGAACAGAAGCCAACCCGAGAGTGAGCCACAGCTCGCTTTTGTGTGTGTATCAAAGATGTTACCACAAGCTGACATATTTGTCGTCCGTCAATGAGCAAAATTCAGAGATGGACATAATACAATTAAAATGTTTTTTTCCCCCCATTCGACTGCCATTTGGAATTGTTGTCAAAAACTCTTTCAGTGTTGCCTTTTCTGTTGTAATTCATTATATGTTTTATGTGAAATGTTCTGTAAAGACTTACTGGTCTGCCATGGATGTATGAATCAATAAATCAGTATGTTAAATTGAATTTGTGATATGTATCCATGTAATTTATGTGGCAATTGCTAATATTTGTACTTTTTTTTTTTTTTTTAAAGGGTATTCTATAGATTTCATTTTGAATAGTAGGGCATGTTGTTGTCAAAGCCAATATGGCTACTCATTCTCCGTGACGATTGGCTGAGGGACCGGAGGCTCCTCCCCGGCATGGACACGTATTGTCATCGCACTTAAAATTAAAGATGGCCGCCTGACCCGCGTAATCTGGAAGCGGTAAAGAGGTAATATTATTCAAAAACACTACTTTCCCGTCCTCCCAGGGGGGCTCAGAATGGACGCGCTTCCAGCGTAGAATATGGCAAACGCGAGCAAAAAAATGCAATGGCTTTACGTGACGCCATTTTCTGCACTGGTCCCCACCGCGGCCTAGTCGACGGCTGAAGCCTCGAGCTTCCCGCTGCTGCTCGTCCAGGAAGCTGCGGACCAGATCGGCCGCTGGCTTCTCCCCGCCACTGTTGTTCCGCAGCTGCGTAGTCTCAGCGAATCGAGAGGGGGTGTGTTTGTGGATCTTTATGAAAGTAGGCGGGAATTAGTTAAGCTCTCGTTTATTCTATTCGACCCCAAGGTGTTAGTTTGGTAAGTGTGTAAACCACGAGAAGCTTCCAAAGACCCAGCAGTTGTCCACTTGTGATGAGAGAGTTTTGTCCATTTTGCTGGTTTGTTTTTTTTTTGCCTCCCATCTGGTTGCTTGAGCTTCCCTGTGCCGCAGTAAGTTATGTAGTTGCATTAGTTGCTTACTACCCAATACGGTCAAGTTCAGCTCAAATGACACATTTACATTGTAAAGCATTGCTTTATCAGTGTACTGCCCGGTGTTTTCAGTGATCCTCTGTGACACACACGTGTTGACAACGCAGCGAGAATGGCTTTCGAGGAGATCAAGTGCAAAGGGGGACTAGGTAATTAATTACCACGTCATTCTGAAGTTGTAGCTCCAAAAAAGACCCAGTTTATTACCAAGTTATTCCATGTGTGTGCATTATTTTAGATATGGGAATGGAAGGAGACAGGAGCCTCGTAGCTGGTCGCAGTCAGAGAGAGAAGAGGAGGTCATACAAGGACCTGCTCAGGGAAGAAGAGGAGATTGCTGCTCAAGTCAGGAAATCCTCCAAGAAACGTCTGAAGGTAAGGCCGCCACACCTCAAGACACTGCAGTGGTGAAAAAGTGCGAACCCGGATTTTACTGATTAAGCTGTAATCCCAACACGTTTTGGTGGAAACGTCCGAATTGTGAAATTAAAAACGAAAACTTTTGTTGTTTCAAACCAGGATTCAGAGCTTTTCATGCTGGGCGGGGATTCGCACAAGAAGAAGAAAAAACATGGTGATGATTACTATTACAAAGGTAAGAGAATGATAATAAATAGGTAAATTGTGTTCTTTAATTTAACAAAAGTGTCCTCACCTCTCCTCTTCTCTTCTCTTCTCTCCGTCAACCCTGTCAGACCACGATGGTTTGGGGCCGCCGCCGCACAAGAAGAAGCACAAGTCAGCTGACCGCTCCCCTCCTGTGTCGTCCCCGCTGTCCTCCCACCCAGTGGACACGGCCATGGGCCTCCTGCAGGCCATCACCTCCCCCCTGGCTACCGGTTCAGACCCCAGCCCCCACCTCCACAAGAAACCATCCTACCCCTCTTTCTCTTCGCACTCTTCTAAAGACCGCAAACGCGAGAGCGGCGGCAAAGGGAGCCACTCCTTCTCCCAGTCTCGCTCCGTGTCCTCGTCCTCCTCCTCCAAGAAGCACTCCTCGTCCTCAAAGTCCTCCCTGTTCCACGGCGGTGCCGCCGCCGCCGCCGCCAAAGAGGAGCCTCTGACGCTGCGTGAGGCCGACGGGCTGAAGATGAAACTCATCATGTCGCCGGAGAAGGAGGAGGCGGAGAGCTTTCCCTTCGCTCCGCACTCGTCCAAGGGCGCGAAGAAGGAGAAGGATCGAGGCAAGGCGCCGCACTCAAAGTCGTCCAAGAAGAAGCAGCAGCAGCAGCAGCAGAGTCGAGAGCCGCTGCCCGTGGTGGGGAAAGAGGTGGAGGTGGAAGGTGAGATCAGTTGCATTTCAGAAGAGCAGTAGTAGTAGAAGCAGCGCTTGCAGGAGGTGTAGAAGGGTTCA
>NW_027466084.1:3972500-3985000 GCF_046127955.1 Nelusetta ayraudi
TTTTTTATACTGAAACGTTTGGGAACACAAACCTTTTTTCTTTTTTTAACCTGTGCTAATCTTTGTCATTACACATTTTCTCTGCTTAGCTTTTCCTTTACTACATAAGAAAACACTGTCATGGCCGTTTTGTATATTTTATATTTTTAATTTTTTTGGCTGACTGCACTGTACATTTTTAAAACGTAAACTTGGGAAATCTTGATGTACACATTTGTCATTAAAAGATTTCAGTCTTAAATGGAGCAAACACAATGAAAAGAAGATTTTTTTTTTTTTATCTTCAGTGTTTTTATGTTTTGCAGGAATCACCTGAATAAATGACAGCTAATAGCAGCTAAGCCCTGAGTTCAGGGGGATTGAGCAAGACTAATCACAATTTTGCTAAAATGCTCTAATGTCTTTCCAGTCCAGATAAATTGAAAAAGAATGCATATTTTACTTGCCAGTGTTTGCTTTGATCTGGAAGTCTTGCGTGTTTTCTGCGAAATTTTGCTATTCAGGATATTTATGAATTAATTAATTTGGGACTGAGCCTCAGCGAAGGCCTGCTCTCATCAGAGCAGGTCGCAAGGCGAAGACTCGATTGTTTTTTAAGTATTGAATTTATTTCAAACTTGTATAAAGTAAAATGTGTAACTGCACATACAAAAGAAGAAACAACATAAAAAAAAATAATAATAATGCAAATAACAAAAATAAAGAATAAGCAAAAACATAAACACCGCACATCGAAAAAGGAATAGGAAGTCATTTCCAACCCCTTTGTACCGATTCTTTAGTTTGTGGGAAAAATATTGCCAAATATTGCTACACAGATATCCATCCAAATACATAAGCACCCATATAGATATATAACATATATACGCTCCATAATATCCTTATATACTTATAATTATGAAATAAAAACATACTACATATCCTTATAAATATAATATAACACATAACATGATATAAGTATAAGGTATATGCATATACTACGCAGATATACATATACAGTAAATACATATGTACAAAAACACACCATATAACTATCCCCGTAAATACAGCATATCCCCTTCCTCTTCCTTTTTTAAACAGATTTATATCTGTGTTTGTATTGTTTGTGTTTAATTAAGGATGATGATGATGATGATGATGATGATGATGATGATTACACTGCGTCCAGCGTGCCATTAGGCCAACAGACAATAATCTTATCGGCTTCACGGCTCGCCGCCACCAGCAGGTGGAGCTGGTTTCCCCTCGGCTCACTTGGCTGAACTTCCCCCAGAAGGGGCAGTGGAGGCGGCGGCGGCGGCGGCAGGGCTGAGTCAGCCCGCTGGAACGAGGAAGTGCCCGTTTCGATATTGAGTACAGTCGTGCGGTATTGGAGACATGTCATCCGCTTCACAGCAAGGTAGGGCTGGGGCAATTGTTCTCTTCATCCAGGTCTCCGTGTCTGTGAAAGAGTTTGAACCACGAGATGGGGAACCTGCGCAGTTCTCTCGGGTGACTGCGCCTCACTATGAGGACGCATGCACAACAGGGCGCTGGCCCATTGTGCGCAACTTGCTCATTGGAAGATACATAAAGTGTTAACCACAAGGAACGCTTTCAAGTAGCCGGTCAAATGATCGAATATATTCAGTAGCCGCCGGTGTCGTGCCAAGGCAGTTACCACTGAATAGCCTAATATACTGTAAGCTTCGACAACCACGGAGGGTAGAGCGGAATAAAAACATTCTTGATAACTGTCTAACGTGTCCGTAGCGTGACGTCACGGACACAACTAATATATACGCTTCAACAGCACGCAGGTATTCCAAGTTATTCAAACAGTACTGGGCCCAGTTGCAATCCTGCCGTCTGCTTCTTCCCCCCTTTTTCTGCGGCTGAGCAGAGACGAGGGTGGTGGTACTGGGCCGGACACCCGGGAGGACGTCGGCCGTCAGCACCATCCTGGGCCTGGAGGATCTTCCCCAGGGCGCAGAGTGCTGCAAGCACACCGCAGAGATGGCAGGCAGGAAGGTAGGAGGGAGAAATGCAATTGAATTACATTAAATGAAACATGCAGCGACTGCAGTAATCTGTTCACCTGAAGAATATTCAGGGTTTTTTTCCCCCCTTCATTTCTTTCGGTTTCAAGCGTGATGCTGTCATCAAGTTGACAAATAACTGTTTACTAACTGTAACTGACAGCCTGTCAAATGGACTACATGGAATAAAGCGTTTTCTGCTTATAGAATATTATGGATGGGAGGGGATTGTGGGAATGAGCGTCTAGCATTGACATTAGGGATTCATAACATAACATAACATAACATAACATAACATAACATAACTGTTGTAGCCATTTAAGTATTTAAATTTAAAACTTTCTTAATGCACACTAGTCATATTATATCATTTAGCTTATTTTATTATTATTTATTTGCTAACTTGGTTATAGAGGTTCTTTGCATCGGTGTGGACTATGTAAGTATGTCACTGGGGGTGGAGCGACAGTCAGGGTAATGTTGGACAGGTGTGGGAGAAAAAGCGTTTTGACCACGCAACTTAAGGCACCTTTTTCGTTGAGTGGATCTAATTTTTCGTCACTTTCTGGAGCCAATCTTGACTTGGAAGTCCCGTCATTTTTTTGTACGGATTTATTTGAACTTGAAATAAAAGCGAAAGAAATGGAGCAACGCGAGGAGGCTTTTTGTTTGACGTGCGTTCAAGCACCCACCGACTTTCCCTGTCCGAACAATAACATAACATAACAGGTTGCTCTATGGCAGGGGTGTCAAACATACGGCCCGCGGGCCGGATCAGGCCCGCAAACTTTTTTTCCGGCCCGTCAGATGATTTTGAAAAATATAGAAACTGCAGTTTCTCAATGAAAGAGAGTGCTGTTCTAAATGTGTCCACTTGGTGTCGCAATATCGTTTCTGCTTCGCAAACAAACTCAATATTGGGGCTGAGCAAATCGGCAGAAGTACAGCCACTCACGTCTCCTATTGGCTACCCTCATTGCCCCAGAACGTCTCCTATTGGCTACCCTCATTGCCCCAGAACGTCTCTTCTTGGCTACCCTCAATTCCCCCTAAATGTCTCTGTCGAAACAGACAAAGTTGATGCAGAGCAGTGTTGCCAACTTGGCGACTTTCTCCCCCCAAAAAGTCGCTATTCTCCCATAGCGACTTTTTTTTGTCACAAGCGACTAGCGACAAATCTAGCGACTTTTCCTGGTGTCACTACGTTGCAATCAAGCGCAAATTGTCAATTATGCAAATAAGATGATGACATCATTTGGCGACTTCCAGCAACTTTCAGGACAGCCAATAGCGACTTTCCTTACTGAGGAGCTGGCAACGCTGATGCAGAGTGCAGAGCGCTCAAAGAACACGAACAAAGTAAAACAAAGAAAACAACTGGAAGTTGTTATTTTTACGATATTATTACCATACCAGGATTTTACCGCTCCGGCCCGCTTGGGAATAGATTTTCCTCTATGTGGCCCGTGAACCAAAATGAGTTTGACACCCCTGGTCTATGGGAACGCAGCATTTTCCACTAACTCAATTGGCCACGAACAGCTGGTTTGGTTGGACACCTGAAAACAGAAACAAAGACCGCACACAGCATTTTGGGGAGCAGCCCAGAGAGAGTGAAGTGGTCTGTACAAAAAAATCTCATTCAGAAGAAAAGAACACACTAAAAGTCATTAGAGGTGAACAAGAGGACTTCGTTACACAAGAAAAGGCTGGGAGCCAAGGAACAAATAAAGTAACTAAAAATGAGAACGCAAACGTTGATGTGTATTATTCTGATTGAACTTCCTGGGCATTTGAAATTGTCTGAAGAGGTAAATAGCAAACTGATTCAGACTGATGGACGGCATTTGGGCTTCTCAAAAGTCTGTTTGCCGAGTGATGTGATGGTTAGTAATGTGACTGTCGCATTGCAGGTTGTGCGCTTAAATCCCCACACCCATGGCCTTCTGGGTAGATTTTGAATATTCTGCCTAAAGAAATTAAATACAATGACTACAGTTATCTTTACTTTTTAATTCAGTAACCTAACGACGTTACGTGTAACATGTTACTCCCCAATGCTGTTTGTAAAGGCGCCATCACACAGTAACAAACGCAAAAACCAGAATGAATTAATCAAATAATCAACCAACTTTTATTCGGAGAGCGCTAAATCACATCCAAAGGCATCTAAAAGAGATTTGTACAATCAGGAGAAAACCAACTGAACCCTCCAGAGCAGCAGGGGGCGACAGTGGCCCAGTTGGAAGAAACCTGGAGCAGCTCCTTGAGTCACTGCTCCTCCCACCTCTCTGCCTCTACAGGTGGTGGTGATCTCCAGCCCCGCCTGGTTCAGCTCCAGCTGCGACCCAAAGGAACGGAGGAGACTCATCGGGTCCTTCATGGCTCTGTCCAGCCCTGGACCTCACGCCTTCCTGCTGGTCGTCCCTGTCAACCGGCCGGCCGACGGCGAGCCGGCGGCACTGGACGTGCTGGCCCACCTGTTGGGCCCGGCGGCGGTGACACGCACAGCTCTGCTCTTCGCCCAGACGGAGGAGCTGGACGAGGACGAGACGCTGGAGGACTACCTGCTCACCTGGCGCAAGGACCTGCGGGAGATGGTGGACAGGTGCGGCCACCGCTACCGCCCCCTGGTGGCGGGAGGAGAGGGGGAGAAGGGCCGTGCAGGGATCCGCGAGCTGCTGGAGATGGTGGAGGAGGCGGTGGCGGAGGAGGGGGAGGCGGAGGAGGGCCGCCAGGGTCACCTGACCTGCCCGCTGTACCAGCAGGTCGAGCAGAAGGTGAGGGAGAGGCAGCAGGAGATCATCACACAGCGGGGAGGAGGAGGAGACCTGGACGCCGTCCGCGAGGAGGCGGAGCTCAGCGTGGACGACCTGGACCTGGACCTGGACCTGGACCTGGACCTGGACGCCCTCCTGCCCTCACCCCCGCCACCGCCCGCCACCGCCCCTCCCCCGTCCTTCCTGTGGACCTGCTGGGGGGCGCTGGCGGCCTGGCTGGGCCAGCTGCCCTGCCTGGTGAGGAGGGAGGCCCTGCTGGGGGCGCTGCTCGGCCTGTTTGTCGGGGGCCCAGTGGGGGGCGTGCTGGGGGCCACCATAGGCTCAGTGGCCACCGAGGTGAAGAGGAGGAAGGCGGAGAAAAAACAGTGAGGAAATCCAGTCGAGAAAAAGTCGTTTCGCTGGCCTCAGCTCGCTAGCTAGGCCGCTGAGCTCGCTAGCGTCACAGCTGAAACAGCCAAAAAGTATTGATTCTCCTCCACTCCCTGAGCACCACTGTCTGCGTCCTGTTTAAAAAAATGAATACGACTCTATTGAAAAAATTGGGGCCTTGTCCACATGAACACGAGTATTTTTGAAACTGAACTTTTTTGACCTCTGGCTACAAAACAAACTCCTGTCCCGCAAAATTTGCCTCAAACAATGTAATGCACATGCCAAAGCAGTAGGTGGCGATAGATAGATGGATAGATGGATAGATGGGTGTACTTTATTGATTCCAAATTGGGCAAACCACGCAATATCTCGTCTAACAGGGAGACCACTGTAGCCAATCACAAGGCTGGAAAAAATTTATAATGTGAAAAAAAAACCCAATGGCGAACCGAAGCAGGTCAGACAGCAAACTGGAATTACTGCTGACTGTCACACAAGAGTACAAAATCAACAAAAAAATCACCAAAATGTGTTTTGCGAGTCGTGTCAGTCAAAGCACGGCAACACACTAGGCGCTGATAAGTTGCTAAATAGCGCTAGCGGCGTTTTGGCTATCCGCTCCATAACGGCAACTCCGTCAGCTGGTCACGTTCACTCGTCTCCGACTAGGCAGAGACGCCTCACCGTTTTACCGTCGCACACTGTGACATTTAACAATGCAGACAAGAGATTATTGCAGTTTTCCTCGGTCTTCCTGGCCACACATGACTCACTGCTGCCACTGGAGTTCTAGAAAAAGTTCACTCTGAACTCTGAAGCCGGAGTCTTTTGTAACCCAGTACGGGTTACAAAAGACTCCGGCTTCAGGAGCCTACAAGCGTGGTTAGGTGTGGATGAAAGGCCAAAACCGTGCAGAGAAACACACGTTTAAAAAAAAAATAAAAAAAAAAATACCCACGTTCGTGTCCACAGCCCCTTAGTGTTAGTAGCTCTCTTTATTACTATGATTTTGTAAACGGATTAGTTGCTAGCGCAAGTCAGACACAATACGCTGCTTGCTTTGAAAGAAGCGCCGCATATATGCTGTATATTGTCTGTCTCACGAATGAATTCAGTCCACTGTAAGCACTTTATGGCACAACTAGGCTTCCACATTGAAACACTGGTGACGGTGGACAGAGTCACATGCTGATTCAGGATCTGTTTTCCCTTTATTCCTTTATAAAACATGCTGATGAGGAAACAACAGACGCCCTCTGTGGGTTACTGGGTTGATATTGCACAATGTCTGCAAATATGCCAAACATGTGTGAGTGTGTAATATTTTTTTTGTTAAAATAAATTTATTAAATAATTCTAATTTTCAAGTATTCATACAATTCAAGTATAAATACACTGGTTTTATTTAATGTCCTCTATGCTCCCATAAGATCTATGAACCCCAAATGCCTTCTCTGGTTAAATAAAAACCATTGTAGCATTTTGGACACACTCTCAAAGTGTGACCTTATACTGGGCTATGACGATGTGGACTAATGTGCCTGAGAATACATTGTTGTGATATTGTGCTGCACTCGTAAAGTTGAAATGTGTGTACTTAACGCTGTAAACAAGGGTCAACGTTCACCCATTTCTTGATATTCTCTGATGGGGTTGGTTGCTGCCGCTTGTTGAGCGTTAATAATTTAAGAGCTGCATGAACATGCAGTTGCTTTTGCTGTGTGTTGCTTGAGTTGAGCTGTTGACCGTTAATGACGATGAAGAAAAAGTCAGAAAGTATTATTTTTATTTTTTTTTATCCTCGGAAGTCAGAAGTTGCGAGTCTGGAGAGTATTAACTGTTCTCTAACTGTTATATATTCTTTATACAGAAATGTATTCCATGTACAGAAATGCTTGGACTGTTTTGACCAACTCTTGTCACTGAAGATGTGATGGTTGTAATAATCTTGCGGAAACCAATGTCTGTACACTCAACGTTCCTGCAATCAGCGAGTAAAAGTGCTTTTAATTCTCATATTAGTCTTGCTTTTCACTTTCACTTTTAAGTACTACTACTACTTATTCCTATAGGAATTACTTATTCCTATCTATAAGCTGACTAAAACGGTAATCACTCAGAGCTTTGTGTACGGTTGCAACAAATTTAACATTCAGTCCTTATTTTCTGTGTACTCTTTCTTTCTTCCTTTTCCCCCCCCCTTTCCTCTCAGTTGTAACTTGGAAAGGAATTATGTTCTTCCACTGGGCGGTCGTGGCCTCAGCTGAGGAGCAGAGTGGGTTGCCCATCCATCCATCCATCCATCCATCCATCCATCCATTTTCAATACCCACCTGAGCTCAGGGTCCCTGGGGTCTGCTGGAGCCTCACCCAGCTGTCGTAGGGCGAAGGCAGGGTGACACCCTGGACAAGTCGCCAGCTCATCGCAGGGCCACATAGAGACAAACAAAGACAAACAACCAGTCACACTCACATACACACCTACAGACAACTTAGAGTTTCCAATTGACCTCACATGCATGTCTTTGGACTGTGAGAGGAAGCTGGAGAACCCGGAGAGAACCCAGCAGACACAGGGAGACCATGCAAACTCCACACAGAAAGGCCCCAGGCCCTGAATCGAGCCTAACCACCACGTGCCGCCTTGCGCAAGACACTGAACTCTAAGTTGCTCCTGATGGGCCTGGCAGCAGCTTGCCTGGCAGCAGCTTGCATGGCAGCGTGAATGTGAGGTCCTCCTAAAGCTCTTTGAAGGTGCAGGAATGCACTGTGTCAGTGCAGTGCATTTGCCATTCACCGTGAAGAAATAAGTGATCACTCACATGAGATATGATACACGTTTTGTGAAAGTTTGAGAAAAAAAAAGTACCGAACTTTGGCCACTAGATGGAGACATTGCCTAATACTTGGAGTCTGATAATCTTCGCGCTGAGTTTATCAACGCTGTACCGAGAGAGTAAAATCTGATGTTTAAAATTAATATTTCCCTCAAATGTCTGTGTCCCCGACCCCTTTGATAAACATAAGTAATATTATGTCCTTTTCTGAGATGACACTTCAGTTGTGCAGTTCTTGGCTCCGCAATATTTATGTCACACATCCAGCCCTGCGGCAGCGCGCAGCTCTGAGACCGAGGTCATTGATACTGTACTCAAACAAGCTAACAAGCTAAACTATCCCCCCGCTCCGCCTCTCCTCTGCCTCTGTAAAGTTAAACTGCCGGCGGCTGTGCCTGGAGGTGCTGGGGGCAGAGGGGGAGAGCAAAAAAAGCAAAAGGCGTTTCCGAATGTGGGTGGTCCGGTCAGAGTGGGAGGGAGAGAGCACGAGAGAGTGAGAGAGACCGCGCTCTCATGTTTCCCAAAGAGGGAGAGAGGGCGAGGGATGCTAGGAGGAGAGAGTGGGACAAAGCTACGGTGCGAGGCTCAACGCCGGGACCACATCTGTCCTCCAGATGTGGCCTCCACAGTTGTCCGACACAAAGAGGAAAAAGAAGAAAAAAGAAGAAGGAGGAGGTTTTTTTTTTAGAAGTGAAGTAAAATTGGTGCTAAACAGTTTTTTTTGTTTTTTTTATTGTTCGGGATTACACACTGTATAGACTGCAGTATACAGTTCCACATCCTGATGATGGGCAGAACCCTTCACCGAGCTGCACTGAGACAGAATAATACCGGAGGCCTTGACATCAGCGCTCAGGAGAGAGAGAGAGAGAGAGAGAGAGAGAGAGAGAGAGAGAGAGAGAGAGAGAGAGAGAGAGAGAGAGCACCTGTCCAAATATTAACACCCCCCTTAGTGGATACACATGGCAGATAAGGCCTGAGAGAGCCTGTGCTTTGCACGGGATGGATGAGATGTGCCCCAAAAAACAAAAAACAAAGTCTCTGCCAACATTTGCTGCGTGAAGCCACGCCACCTCCCCGTGTCCTCTCTGTACCGGGCTCGTCTGCCCCACCGTCTCTCTTACAACCACAACCCTTGGGTCGAGCGGGAACTCGTTGCCGTGGCTAACGTTAGCACCACTGATAACGGTACTTGAGTTTGAGTTGTTGCTAAAGTTTTCACGTAGATGGCTTATTTTCCTATACTGTTTGCTAAAGGAGAAATGTATCCTTTTATTCAACTTCTTCCTCCTCTTCCACCTCAGAGAACTTCATCGTTCCCGCGGTTTAAAGAGGGGCCGATCCCGCAGGGCTGGTCAATCCCTCGGCTCAGTCCCCTCGAGTGGCCACGTGCACTTCCATTTCGCTTCGGGGAATTTGCAGCTTTCCTCTCTTGCAACGCGTTTCTGCGTTTGTGGCACATTTGCAGCGTTCACCGTAAAAATTAGATGCAAAATGTTGTAGAGGCCAAGACCCCATGGGTGTGTCTGTTGCAAAAGAGAAGAAGCACGAACAGCAACAACAACAACAACGAGGCCAACATTCTGAGCAAACACACACTAACAGGACTGTGACTCCCAAGGCGCTTTACTGGAAAAAAAAATAAAAAATTCCAAGGGCCCCGCTGTCCCCGGGCAGAGTGAAGGCGTGTCCAGCGAGACGCGGACATCACAGTGTTTTTCTGTCAAGGTGAATCATCAGGGGCTGCAACAGAGAACCAAACCCAGGGAAAATAAACACGCTGACACACATTTCCCCTGAACAGCGCAGAGCTGTTTCCGCCCTGACTGTTGCTTCGAGTGCTCTCTCTCTCTCTCTCCCTCTCTCACGCGCACACACGTTTCATTTGTCGGGGGGGCAAAAAAAAAAATCCCATTAAAACGAACCATCAGCCGTGCAGCTGCTCTGTAAGTGTTTCAAAAATGAGCATCCATAAACTGCAGGAATTTCTAAACCTTTAACTCTAAAAGAAAAGAAGCCCAAGCAATAAACACAATGAAATGACAAATTTAACTAGGTACTAAAATTAGAAAAATATTTTTAGTTGATTAAACTATAATTGAAAAAGTTAAAACATAGATTTATATGTACATCTATCTATCTATCTATCTATCTATCTATCTATCTATCTATCTATCTGTCTATCTATCTATCTATCTATCTATCTGTCTATCTATCTGTCTGTCTGTCTGTCTGTCTATCTATCTATCTATCTATCTATCTATCTCTACATATGTACGTGTGTGGTTTTCCACCATGAACACCCATTGCAGCAAACACGTGTGGATTTCGGAGAGAACACGTAAAACGACACACATGCCACGCGTTAGATGTCCAATTTTCCAGGAGACGTTGCCATGACTTTGACCTCAGGTAGGGTAGGGGGCGCTCTATCTGATCTCAGCCCGCTGGTGGCGGACCAGCAGCCTCTCCCTGTGGGTGAGCTCACCGAGGCTCCGTCCATCTTCTTCCTATTAGCACTGGTCCTGTTGCGTGATAGGGTGTGTGTGTGTGTGTGTGTGTGTGTGTGTGTGTGTGTGTGTGCCTTTGAGCTTTTGAAAATCTGAGCAACTTATGCTTAGAAAAGGAAAACATGGTCTTTGTTTTAAATAGTTTTTTTTTGGACAAAACGGTTTTTGTGTTAAAATGTAATTGACAAATTTGTCAAATTTATGATTAAAATAGATTTGTGATGACAAAAAAAAAAAAATTCAACTTTGTATTATTCAATGATATGTAACTAGGTGCTCTTAGCTCTAAGGTTTTAAAACCTTGTCATCTGATTTGCTCTACTGTTAATAATCTATGTAGCTTTAAACCTGATGGAAATGACAATATTATTCTGACTAACATTATATTTTTAATGGTGTTTTATTAGAGAGGAGTCATTTGAATAGAATTATCGATTATATTAGTTTGAAAAAAAAAATATATATATATATATAAGTTTTAGGTCAAAACATTGAATTTGAACCTTGGAAGGCAGCTGGAGACAGATGTAATTGATTCTTTTTCTTTTTTTTTTTTTTTTTTAACTTTTGCCGAGTTTGTGATCTTTGTGTCGTCACTAAGTAAGCAGGTAAGTGAGATGCTGATAGCTGATAGGGTGAGCAAACGTTTTTGACCGGTGGGCCACAGTGAGCGGGTTCTGAAATTTGCCAGAGGAGGGGCCGGAGCAGGAGCAGATGGATGGAGTGTTTTGGTGACCCACCTCATAGGAGCAAAAATATATCAGGGTGATGTGTAGAAAACATGTGCTTTAATGTCTGCTTTACGGCTCTTCCTCCTTTGTCAAGGATACAGATTGATAAACTTGCCTTTTAATCATCATATAATTTGTCTCTTGACTGCAGCTTTTTGAGGTGTAACAAGACGGCAGAGGAGTGAGGGGGAGTCCAGCTGACGGACCGGATTCTCTGACAGGGTCGGGGAGGTGATGGAGGAGGAGAAGGAAGGAAGAGGAGGAGGGTGAGGAGGAGGAAGGAAGAGGATGATAAGAAGGAGGAAGGAAGAGGATGATAAGAAGGAGGAGGAGGTTGAGGAGGAGGAGAAGCAAAACGAAAAGATAAAGGTGAAGGAGAAGAAGGAAAAGCTGGTGACCAGAATGTAAAAAAAAGTGTAATTACACTGTTACAGCTGTAACACGTGTTCTGTCACTTTGAAAGGAAGGAGTCTTTTTTTCTTTTCTCTTTTCTTTGAAACTCAACTATTACTGCACGGGCGAACGCTTTGATCTGACGAACGAGGCGATTTCTTGTTCGACTTCAGTTTGTTTGCGCCAGCGGTTCTCAACGGTTGGTGGAGTATCAGGAACCACATATTTTTCCTCATCATGAAGTCGTGACCTGAAGTTTTTTCTGTCATGTCTCGTCAATAAGTTCTTAAAATAAATTGAATTGAATTGCGTGTCCTGCAAAATAAATGCTGAACATTTTTTCTGGAAACATAGTCAAGACCCACTTTTGGGCCGCGACCTGCCAGTTGAGCAACGCTGGCGTGAGGGACTGGCGGCATGGTCCACATTAGGTGGCATGCGCCGTTCCCTGTAAGTGGGTGCGATGATTGGAGGCCCGTCTTTCCGAAGCCGTTTGAGTCATCAGCACCCCCCCCCCCCTCACCACCACCACGTCTGCCTTCTTGTAAGAGACACCGGCCTGCGGTTCCCACACAGCCCTCCTCCCACACACACACACACACACACACACACACACCCGGATCAACGCAACACATGCTAACAAAACGCACACGAGAAGAAAACACACGTGTTATCCTTCAGTGCGCCTCTAGGGTTTCGTGTGTGTGTGTGTGTGTGTGTGTGTGTGTGTGTGTGTGTGTGTGTGTGTGTTTGGGGGTTGGAGGGGGATGGGGGGGTTGATTGTGTTATTGCTGCTGCAACACCAGCTTCATTGGAGGCAGATCTGACCCCACCAGCCTCAGATCCAGGCCTGATCCTC
>NW_027466084.1:3990000-4022500 GCF_046127955.1 Nelusetta ayraudi
TCTTGAAATTCGGGCCAGATTAAAAAGCTTTAACGTACGTAACGTGTACTGGGTTGAAGTGTGTGGTGCTGATGAGGCTACGCAGAGATTCACTGCCTTCTTCCCTGAACTTATTAGTCAGATTGTTTGCAGGCAGTGTGTGAAATATAGGGGGGTCTGGTGGGCGTCGGACCCCCCCCCCCCAGTTAACCCATGAGACCCTCAGGAAGCCTCGAAGCAAAATTATATGGGGGTCTCATATTTTTTTTTTTCAAAAAGCTAACATATACATGTATATGTATTAGTGTTGTCATGATACTGGATTTCAGAATTAGATACGATATTTGGAAAAGTATTGATTTTCGATACGATTTTCAATACTAGCAACCTGAAGTCCCACGAAAGGTTTGTTCGATATCGATACTACGGAGACCTCATATCGTTTCTCTTTTGCTTTTCAGTATCGAAAAATAATCGATATATCAATATTTTTGAACACACTAATATATATATATGTATACACACACATATACACATATATATTTGTATCAGTTTATTACTGTCACTAATTGTCACTAAAATGTCTTTCAGATCACCCTGTCTAATATTCAATTTTTAAAAATATTATTCACAAAAGGGAAAAAGGGAGCGGTGGCTTTACACCTGTCCAGAAGAATGAATAAAAAGGTGATGCAACCAACTCTGATGCCAAGCAGCTACAAAGCTGCATCCATGAAATATTGTAAGGTTATTACAGGCCTCCTGCATGTTAAGGACATTTACAATTGTATTGAGTAACAATCAGTAGGATGATGGGGACCCCTCCTCCTCCTCCTCCGCCTCCCCCTCCTGATATTGACGGGTATTTGACACACTGGCTGCGAGCTTCTTCTCCTCCTCTCGCTCTGTTAGACTGAGTGATGTTTTTCCAGGCTGGAGAGATGAGCGGCAGTGTAGCCAAGTGGGACCTGAGGTCACGCTGCTCCTCAGAGTTCACATCTGTTCAAATAAATCCTCCGCTGTGCCATCAGCAGTGAAAACACACGCACACGTGTGCACACGCACGCGCACGCGCACACGCGCGCTTCTCTGTGACAAGTGGAATGTGCGTAACACTGTTTGAATAGTTTTTTTCGTCGAGGGATTTGACATTTTTCAGCGTTCCTTGATGAGACTGTAACAGCGGGGGGAGTGGAGGTGGCTAAATGTCGACACCGCCTCGCTAAGGTAAAGATGTTGCGATGTTGCGTTGTGAAATACAAAGAGATTCATTCGGTAAATGCACTGAAAATGAAAAATTTACCTGAGACAAACTCATTCAGCTCTCTCCCCAATGCTTTGGCCAAAGTTTGTATGAACATATATATTAGTGGTGTAAAGATAAACCGATTTGAATCGGTTATCGGTCTGTGACGTATGAGATCCGAGTGCATCGGTTCATGGAGCCCTGGATCGGTAAAGATCGGTAAAGTAAAAATAAACACTTGGGTTTAAATTGTCCATTTGTATTGAATCGCACTGAACCGAATCGGATCGGATCATAAAAAAATTATTAACTATGTTTTATGAATCGTCCCTGAATCCGATCGTAGCTTGTTAATCGAGATTTGAATCGGATCGTTTTGTGAGTGAAAGATTCACACCCTGAATATATATATATATATATTATAATTTTTATTTTCTACTTTATGTATATATATGTATATATATATATATATATATATATATATATATATATATATATATATATATATATACATATATATATATATATATAAAGTAGAAAATAAAAATTAAGCAGAATTCTTTCAAATGCAAGAATGAAATGAAATAAGTATTTAAATAGCAAAATTAAAAAGAAATCCATCTCAGCCTTTTGGGGACGTCATATAATTCTAATGGCAACTTTATCAAGATAAAAAGAAACTACATCAGTACTGTCTTACAGCAGTTACATTATTTTATAAATGAAAATATGTACATAGGATAAATCTTTATTGAGTTCTTCTCTTAGATTTAGGCTTATTGGAATTTAATTTTTTATTTCTGAACATTTTTATTTATTTATCTCTCACTCACTTTCATTCGCTTTTTAATTGTGGAGGTGTTTTCTAAATGAATTCTATCACCATTTATGCCTTATGTTCAATACATGTAACTAGACTCCCAACACTTGACTGAAAAAACTCAATGAAACAACAGCACTAAAGAAACAGTAATCTGGTTCAGTGATAAACAGGATAGTATTCTTTTATTTCACATCCTGACTTTGGCTCCTGTCATCTGTGTGTTTTCTTTGTTTTTTTTTTTTGTTTTTTTACAGTAATCTTTATTTTTACAGGCTGTACAAGTACTCCAGCACACAGGAGGGAGTTTGACAGGGCTGGGTGGAGTTGACTGGGATCAAACACCTCCCAGGTGGGAGTATAACTACATATTGTGCTACCACCACAACAGTGTTGTGACCACACAACTCGGGAGCTCACTGGGCCTTCTAAGGTTCCTCTTTCTGAACCTGACTTAACCTGCTCTTGTTGAAAAATAACAAAAACAAGAAAGGAAAAAGTAGCGCAGGCTTTTTATCCGGGCCACACAAAGTAGTGAAATGTTTGCTGCGTGGACGGCGTCTTCTAAACCGTTGAGAGAGATTCATTGAGACATAACTTCAAACCTGAGCTGCCTGCAAGAAGTGACTGAGTGTGTGTGTGTGTGTGTGTGTGTGTGTGTGTGTGTGTGTGTGTGTGTGTGCGCGTGTGGGATGAGGGTATCGGGGGTGAAGCCTGATGAGGAATAGAAATGGACTCGGAGTCCCAGGGATAAACACGACCTCCTGACCTCCTGACCTCACTCCATCCTTTGCTTTAAACCAGGGGTGGGCAAACTTTTTGACTGGTGGGGCCACAGTGGGTTCTAAATTTTGACACAGGGGGTCGGAGGAGCAGCAGATGGATGGAGTGTTTTGGTGACCCGCCTCACAGGAGGAAAAAAATATATCAAGGGATGTGTAGAGAACGTGTGCTTTAATGTCAATTGAAAATGAACCAAAGCAAAGTTACAACAAAATCTTAGAAGTCTGTGAAGCCCCGCGGTGTTTAGCTCTTTATTGAAATGACTCTTAGAACACTGAAGAAATGGATGAAATACAGCTATTTCCATTAGGGATGTCCGATATTGCCTTTTTTTTTTTTTTTTTTTTAACAATATCCGATATCCCAATATTGTCCAACTCATAATTTCCGATACAGATATCAACCGATATCAACCGATAGCGATATATGCGGCCGTGGAATGAACACATTATGGCTGGTTTGTGTTGTGATGTCCTGCCGGATGTACTGCATGATGTCGTCAGTTACGAATGAGCTATTTTGTCCGGTTTGATGACATCATCAAGTGAAGGAGAGACGAGTAAAGTAAAAGTATTGTTATTTACTATTTAGTAATACCAGGAAATTCGAGGAATTCATTCTTTGGCATGACTACTAAACTCCGGAGAAATAAAAAAAAAAAAGTCATATTTTTATATTTTTTCCCGATACCGACATTTTCCAACATTCATTTTTAATGCCTTTATCGGCCGATAATATTGGAAGGCCGATAATATCGGACTTCCCTAATGTCAGTACTTACTTTCTATCAATATAATTTCTTCAAGTTCGACGGGCCGGATTAAAAAGCTTAACGGGACGAATATGGCCCCTGGGCCGTAGTTTTCTCCCAGGCCTGTTTAAAACCCTTCCCTCAGAATAAAGCTCCTTTCTCCTCACCCTCTCTATCTCTCTGTCCAGATGTCTGCCCCCTCCTGCCCAGACCTCTGCAGATCATCTCCATCCTGGACTCTGGAATGCCGACCCTCCATCCATCTCCATCAGCAGTGACGCGTTTGTTTGACTGGAGGTGTGATTGTGTTTTCTCTTCCCCACACCTGCAGCTTCCTCTGGACCCCCTTCACCCACCCACACACCCACCTCCTCCTCCTCCTCCTCCTGCTCCTCTTCCTCCTCTTCCAGACTGTTGCTGACGACTTGCTGAAAGTTGAGAAAACATTCAGCCAGCTGCTGCTGCTGCTGCTGCTGCTGCTGCTGCAGCTTTTGTGTCCCATATTCTATTGTTTTTCGTGAAGTTTGCTGTCTTTGCTGTTGACTGCTGTGAAAGCAGCAGGCCTCCATGGAGCATGGAGTTGGAGAGGGTGTGTGTGTGTGTGTGTGTGTGTGTGTGTGTGTGTGTGTGTGTGTGTGTGTGTTGGTGGGTGGGTGGGGTCAGCCGCATTATCAAAGGCAGCTCTTGTGAGATCAGTGTTAAATCATATGTCACACTAACTTTCTCTCCACCCGCACTGGTCGGGCGAGGCAGTGATCAAACATTCCTCAACTGCAATAAAAGCTATGTAGCACATAACTGTAAATAATAATACATCCAAGTGTTCATAAGATGTCAATATCTTGATCTTTCTTTCTTGCTATACAAATATTTTACTTTGCTAATATATTTTCTTTCTTTTGCACTATATTATTGCTGTAACGATGCCAATTTCCCCAATGTGGGATTAGCAAAGGCATTCCATTCCATTCTGTATCTATTTTTTTTATTATTATTAATCTGCCCTCATTAGTCAACGGCACTCATAACGTTGTAACTCCTCACTCTGCGGAGGGGCGGCGGCCCAAACTCATCAATCTTCGTTTCAATATGGCGCGCGACGCCCCCTGTAGGATGAAGATCCCTCCCTCCAAACATGTGACGACAGCCGCCTCTCATTTATTCACTTCATTTTCTCTGTAACGGCCCTCTGGAGCGATGAAGAGTTCATTGTAGAGCTGCAAGTGTTTTTTGACTCCTCCATCCCCTCCTCCTCTTTCTCCTCTTCCCCCTCTTCCTCCTCCTTTCCCTCCTCCTCTTCCTCCCCCTCCTCCACCACCCCATCTTCCTCCGAGGACCTCCTCCTCCTTCACCTCCCACCTCCTCCTCCTCCTCCTCCCACTTCTCCTTCTCGCCCTCCTTTTAAACAGTTCTTAAGTGTTTAAACACTTGGGTAATGACGTGCTGTTGTGGGAGCGAAAAACCATGTGGGATGGAAGAAGAAAATAAAAAAGGGAAAGACATCCATGTTGCCGCCCCCCCCCCCCCCCCCCCCCCCAGAATGAATGAATGAGGAGCACCTCTCAGGGACCTTGTGTCACTGATGTCACAGAAGTTTTCTTTTTGCCTCCATCCCCTCTCTGTATGTATACATACATACATATATATATATATATATATATATATGCATATATATATGCATATATGTATATATAACATGAAAAAAATTGCGCTGTGCGTCCCTGGAAGAGACGTCCTAACCCTAACGGAGCCTACTTCCTTTCAGGGCCCTTGTTAACCAATGGCGTCGTTCACACCAGACTCGAAGTGGAGCACACCTCCCAAACCATTTTTCAAATCAGAAACCTCGATTGACAAATGCGATCATTATTGTGTACGATATATTTGTCGGTATCTAGTATCAGTGTTGAG
Source organism: Nelusetta ayraudi (assembly GCF_046127955.1). NCBI lineage: Eukaryota > Metazoa > Chordata > Actinopteri > Tetraodontiformes > Monacanthidae > Nelusetta > Nelusetta ayraudi. The sequence continues at coordinate 3,995,491 of NW_027466084.1, forward strand.
AGAGATGGAACACACACACACACACACACACACACACACACATGCATACACAAGCGATGAAGTGGCACGCAGTGAAATGGCTAATCTCGCATGAAAGTAAAAAATATATATTTTTTAATATTTTATCTGTAAATGGTTAGGAGCAATGGCTTGAGAATACCTCAGGGTTTGAGTTTTGTTTTTTTTTGGTGAGTATCTGGACAATTTAAGTACGTTCCGATGAAAATAAGAAAAACGCAATAATTTTCTTAAGTTACATATAGAGCAGGGTAAAAACAGCGACTAATTTGCAATTAATCGCAAGTTAACTCAGGACACTAATGCGATTAATCGCAATTTAAAAATTCTAATTGACTGACAGCCCTAATATACAGTATATATACATATATATAAATATATATATATACTGCATATATGTGTGTATGTATATATATATATATACATATTTGTATATACTTATATACTGTATATAGGTATATATGTATGTAGACTAATTGCAGAATTTCATTATGCATTTAGTCTACACAAATACAATAGAAGAGCAAGCACAAATAGAACAGAGAGTATTTCTCTCACTCAGTTTCATTAGGTCTTGATAAGGAAGGTGTTTTCAAAATGAAGTCTATCACTATTTATGCCTTGTGTTCAATACTAGACTCCAGTTTTTAACTAAAAAAAAAAAAAAAAAAGACCAGCAAACAAAACTAGTTTGGTGATGAACAGTAAAAGATTCATTTCACATTCTAACTTTGGCACCTGTCATCTGTGTGTGTGTGTGTGTATGTGTGTGTGTGTGTGTGTGTGTGTGTGTGTGTGTGTGTGTTTTAAATGATCTTTATTTTTACAGGCTGTACAAGTACAACAGCGGGGCGGGAGGGAGTTTGACAGGGTTGGGTGGTGGCTTTCTTCACGGGGGAAAGTCAGCGAACGCATCAGGCCGCCCGTCGCGGAGAGGAAAAGCGCTGCAACGGCGTGTCAGTGATTTTAATTTGGCGACACATGCCGCCACCCTAAAGTAAACAGTCCAACATGTGGTGACACAGTGCGGATGCAGTTGCAGACGAGCCACGACAACACACGCGAGTCTCTGGTGGGGTGCGGGGATAAATAAATAAATGAATGAAAAAAAAAAAAAAAAACCCACACAAAGGCGACTTTTATCTGCGTTCCAAACAATCCCAGTTCACTCTGTGCAGCGCGGAGATCCTCACCCGCTGCAGACCGACAGAGTGAGAAAACACCACAAACCCTTCACAAGCGCAAACAACGGGACGACCGCTGACACTTGCGCTGCACTTGACAGTATCATGGTTGAGTTTGAGAGTAGGGCTTTTGGCTCAAGGCAGCTCTTGCAGCCAGCCAGGGACAATTTGAACAAGAGGGGAAATCTTGATTGGAACAATCTTAATTCTGCTGCAAACCAAAGGAAAGAACACAACCGCTCCATTTGTTTCATGAAATGAATGACGTCATTTGTCTTTTTTTTGACCACATTTTGCAATTTTTAGAGTTTCTGCCCTTCTCTCCCTCTTTCCTTTACACACCCCCCCCGCCCTCCACTCCCCCTCCTCACATCGCCCTTCAAACCAGCAGCTTTTTCAAATTTGGGGCTTGTGTGACACTCAGCCAAAAGCCGCAAATTACCCCCCTCCAGCAGCAGCGAATTAGGAACAATTTTGTGTTAGCTATAAAAAAAAAAGAAAGAGAGAGAGAGAGAGAGAGAGAGAGAGAGAGAAGTGAGGGGAAAATACAGCTTAGCTGCACCAGAGACCACCAACGGAGGCGGCGTGCCATCGGCGTCTCCAACAGTCTGGGTGGCAGGGTGGTGCAAGAAAGAACGACCCCCCCCCCCCCACACACACACACCCTCCCGACGCAACCCCCGCTACCACCATCAACCTCCCCCCCCCCTCCCCCATCAGTCCTGTCATATCGCATCTGCTCGGCACAACAGCCATTAGGGATCACGAGGGCCCGAATTAGTGGATTTGAGTTGCAGGATGTTTGCTCGCTGACTCGGACCTGCAGCAGCGATGAAGAGGCAGGTCGCTCCTCCGGCAGCCTCGCTGGAATCGCACCAGGTGACGACTGAAATATTCATTCCTTCTTCTTCAAACATAGCAGCCCCCCCCCCCTCCCCCTCCCCGGCCGCCGCCACACTACGCGGTTGGTCTTGCACTCTATGATGTCAAACGGACTCCTTTTCTTGTTTCTTACAAAGCGTGAGGTTTGGCACGGCCCAGTACCTCATCTGGCTCCCGACGGAGCCAATCCATGTTTTTCCCATTCTGGCAAACTTCTCGACTCGCCTTTAAAGAAAAAAAAAAATCAATTTCCAAGTTGTAATGTGCCACTCCAGCCGTCGTTGAGGGTAAGAAAGGACCATGTAATGATGATGATGATGAGGAGAAAGCGGTGGAGGGAAGAGGAGGAGGGAAGTCAGAGGGGTAGGGGGAGGAGGGGGAGGAGGAGGAGGGTCAGGTTGGACTTCACACTTAGCGTGATGCTAATAGCTCCAGGTTAAGTGAGACGTCTCGGCCCATATGTTAACTTTTCCTTTTTTTTTTTTACTCACTGACAGAGTTCAACGTCTTGGTTTGGTCTGGCTAATGGCTCCGTTTAGAGCAGTAAGTGGTTGTGGGGCTGCTGTGGGTGACATCACACACACCACCCCTCCACTTTGGACCTGAGGCCTGTAGTGGTGCTGGTGCTGGTGGTGGTGGGGTTGGGGTAGGGAGAGTCTGTCTACCTGCACATCCAAGTGGGCTGGACACCGGCAGAGGTGACGACGTACAAATACTTCATTACTGTACTTCAGTATTTTTTTCAGCTACTTGAGTGTTTCAATTTCGACTTTTTATACTTTTGCTCCCTACATTTGTACACGAATGTCCGTACTCTGCTCCGTTCAGTACGTTTTCTGTACAGAGATGAATAAAAATGTAGAAAAAATATGTTTTTTATTAGTGTTAAAAGTGTCAACATCTAATAATGTCTCGCTGGTCAGAACTATGACTGATTACAGTTTGGTTGAGCTGCAGTTGAAAAAGAAAATAAACTGTAGCATCAAGAGTACCAAAACTCTTAAAAACAGTTATTCTCTCACAACTTTTTGGAATTTTTGGAAAATTATCGGAAGCACAAGCACAGAATGTAAATTACTTTTGCCACCTCCGTGGACTGTGGAGGGCTGTTTGACTCATCGGCCTGGAAGATTCCATCAAACAGAGCCCTGTCTGTGTTTATGTATCGGATTCAACTCCAAAATCCTGCTGGAGCGACACTGCTCTTCCAGACGCTGTCAGGCCGAGGCGCAGCTACACTCTGACTGGGTGTTGAGCAGAATCAGAGGAATCAGAGGAATCAGGGGAATCAGAGGACTTAGAGGAATCAGGGGAATCATAGGGATCAGAAATCAGAGGAATCAGGGGACTCAGAAACTAGAGGAATCAGGAATGTGAGGAATCAGAAATCAGAGGAATCAGAAGAATTAGGAACCAGAAGAATCAGGAATCAGAGGAATAAGGAATCAGAGGAATCAGAGGAATAAGAAATCAGAGGAATCAGGAATCAGAAGAATCAGAAATCAGAGGAATCAGGAATCAGAGGAATCAGAAGAATCAGGAATGTGAGGAATCAGAAATCAGAGGAATCAGGGGAATCAGAGGAATAAGGAATCAGAGGAATCAGAAGAATCAGGAATCAGAGGAATCAGGAATCAGAGGAATCAGGGGAATCAGTGGATTCAGAGGAGAACGTGAAGGTGATGTTTGAGTCCAGGAGCTGCTGATCTCTCGCTTTGCTTCTTTCAGCTGCGAGCGTTTGTCTTTTTCATTCCACCTTCCTCCTGCCTCCGTCCTCGGCTCTTTTCATCTTGATTTTATTGTCCCTTCTGAGCCCAGCTGCAGCCCTCTCTCTCTCTCTCCCCCCCTGTTTTCTCCCACTCCCTCTGTAGCGCGTGGCTGAGGTGTGAGATCACTCTCCCTTCTGGGTGGCTTTCCTGCTATATGTCACTGTCATCTGTTGGCACTGGGGCTCACTGGGTTGGGTGGAGGAGTGGGTGGCGGGGGGAAAGGGGGGGGTGGTTCACTCTTTCCCAAAAAACACACCTCTCTCCATCTCAACCCCCCCCCCCCCCGAACCCCCCACCGCCTTCGCAATAAATTCTCGGGCACGAGACCATGGAGGGGGTGACACCGACGGCGCAGCGTGTTTTAACTGGGCTTGGCAGGGGCAAAGGCGTCGAGGAGAGCAGCGAGAGAAGGAGAGAAGGATGGAAGATTTATAATTGAATAACTCCCTAAAGCAGGGCGGCGAGGGTCCAGCCCTGCCAGGGAAAGCAACTGGTAAAGACAGAGCGAGCGAGGCCTGGTGGAAGCCCGCCATGGGAGTGTGTGTGTGTGTGTGTGTGTGTGTGTGTGTGTCTTTGGGGTGGAGAGCAGCTGTTAAAAAGGTGGGAAATCCATATCCATTGGCGTGCAAGACCTCAGTTCAGTTTGGGTCTTTAGTCACAGAGCTCAGTTCAACGGGCTGGATCAAAACAGCCACTCGGCTCCAACACCTGCATAAAGAGGGACTTTGTTGCACTTTTGCAACTGAAACTGAAACTTTGACTTTTTCTCACATTGCAATTTTATGGCGCTAACCTGTTGGTTGATTATTAGTCAGTTTGGTTAATGAAAAAAAAAAGGCAAATTACCTTGATATGTTTCGACGGTAGCTTCCGTCCTCCTCAGAAGGTCACCTGGGTGGGTGGTGTCATATGACGCGTTACACCAGCTGGGATCACGGAGGTGTAACTCACCTGTCAGATTTTGACAGGTGGGAAACACCTTAGGACATGTTAACTGTGCAGGTCAAGTTGTGGGATTTAAGGCTCCATATTTCTGTGTGTGTGAATTTTTTTTTTTTTTTTTTTTAAAAAAAGAACAGGCTGAAAACAATATATCAGATTGTTTTGATCAAGCATTTGACCCTGAACAACATCGGGCTTCGAAGACACCGATTTTGTTGTGACTTTGCTTTGGTTCATTTTCAATTGACATTAAAACACGTTTTCTACATATCCCATGACGTAATTTTCCTCCCATGAGGTGGGTCACCAAAACACTCCGTCCAATCTGCTCCTGCTCCGGCCCCTCCGTCAAGTTTTAGAACCTGTTGTGGCCCCACCAGTCAAAAGGTTTGTCCACCCTGGTGCAGCCTGTTGGTCCAGTCCGTCTGCTGAGTGGACAGTGAGAAGGTTGTGTAACGATGCCTTTTGACACGGCTGGACGGAATCAGAGAGGCATCAAAGAAAAACAGGATGTAGGGTCACTGGGAACTCATGTAGAACTTGGGTCACTTGTTAACTCGGCTACTTGGTAACTAACAGAGCAGAAACGACGCCACGCATCACCAGCAGGTTATCGCATAAACATCTGTGCGACGTGTCCCCAGTTGGTCGTTGTTTTTTGGTGTCTGCGAGAGGCGCTACATAACCGAATTTAGTCATTTCACGCTAGTTCTGACCAGCTTGTAAAAAGTGGTGAGATTCGGAGTACGTTAAGGGCGTCAAAATGGGGTTCGAAGCCGCAGATGAGCACGGAAGTTGTTCATAACAAACATTTGAATTACAATTGGTCGTCAGACTACAGAGTTGTTGGGATTACTCCATAAAAGTAATCCAACTACTGATTACTCCTCAAAAAAGTAGCCGAATTACTTCTCTAACTACTTTGTTTCATAAGCAACCAATTACAAATGACTTTAGTTTCAGAAAATACAAAGTAACAGTTGCTCAGTGCTTTGGAATGAACTTTTTCAAAGTGCAAATGTTGCAATTCCAAATATTGCCTTTGCCCTCTTAACATGAATCAGTGTTTGCTCTCTGAACGCAAACTGCACATTTCACAGAATAAACTCGTGTCCAGCACTGGCGCCGTTTGTTTTTTCTTGTTTTTTGATTTTTTTTTTTTTCTTTTGCCGCCGCCATGCTTTTTTTCGGTGCGTCATCGCGTATCAAATGGCGTTGCATGCACGGCTGCATCATCAATCTGCGACATCGTTGGTCTTCTCGTGTTTTTCTAAATTTCAGACATTTTGTGGATGATAAGACATTTTCAGCTTGCAAAATATTTTGGAAAAGTCATGGAGTCGTTGCTCGATAAAGTAATTATGATATAATTGCCAGTTTTGCCACAGTAATCCCGTTACATTACTGCGTTACTCAAAAAGCAGTTTAACTACAGCGGTGGATGACTAAGTAACGGATTACTTGCCAACACTGGTGCTAATCGATCCTGATGTGACACGGAGTGAATTTCTCTCCTCCATTTAAAAGCATGCTGTTGCTTGGCAGTCCGTCTGTGCTTCCAAGGAAAAACAGAGCGCGGCAGAAAAATACTTTCAAAAGGAGGCGTCGGGGTTTTCAATAGACCGTGTCCCAAAAAAATTAAAGGGGGAAAGGAAAGTAACCTGACCCCCTTTGGAAAGCCGGCGGTGCAGCCAGACGCAGTCTCACGCTCGCACACATCAGGCTCATCAGGCTGGCTGGGGTGTCTGACTCGTTGCTTATTTGATCAGGTGCACCAGCTCAGGCCTGACCCCACCTCCACTCCTCCACCCCTCCACCCTTCCTCTCCTTCACATCACTGCCTGTCCGCTCCAGCTTCTACTCCATTGGCCTCTTTTAAAAGTCGCAAATTTGAAAAAAGCAAAACGAACAACAAAAAGCCCCCTGAAAACAGCCAACATGTGCGTGAGTGACACTCCAGAGTGAGAGATTTACTTCCTGCTGAAATGAAAGGATGCATCATGTGGCCATTTTGGAGCTGCGTCAACACGCCAGCGAACACACACACACACACACACACACACACACACACACAGCGACACAAACAACAACACCGTTGCCTTGTTCTTCTCCTGACTTACAACATCCCCATTCAGTTTTCTTTAAACTGTGACAGGCCAACTGCAGCTAACAGGGATAAAATACGTTCTTCCATATCCTCCGATGGGAAAAAATTCCAACAACAGCTGGATTGAACTACAGCCGCTGTGTGCGATCGGCTCTATCAATATCAAACAGATTAGTTGCGACATAGGCAAGACACACAGATTAAATCGGAGCGCCCCAACAGATGATTATTCTCTGGTTTTGAGAGGTAAAGGTTTCACGGCCTCAGCATCAGGTGACTGTCAGTTTGACCTGCTTCAGACCTGACGCTGCGTCGGCAGGACAGAGAATCCATCATCTTGGCAGTCCATCTGAGGAGCGCCCAGAATAGACCTAAGCAGATATTTCCGTGCTCTCAGGCCCACAATTATTTTACAGCGGCTGCTGTAACCATAAAGCGTCGCTGATGAAGGGAATGGAAGAAAAAAAAAAAAAGGATCCGACCATTTGCCAAAGAACGTTACAGTAATGTCGATTTATGTTCATTCAGAAGCAGAACAAGAAAAGGCCGAACCGTTGTTGTTTGTGATATTGAGTGACTCAATAGCATAAATTAAAATTTGAGAAATTTGAAAATGAGTTAAGGACACAAAAGGAACAAAAGGAGTTTCCCAAGTAGTAGATTGCTACAGGGAGACTGCATTTAGAATTTAGATTAATTCATTGAATATTTAATGACATATATGTTTTTCGTGAATGAAACAACTTGTTGAACTCTTCAGCAAATTTGCATCAGTCTTCCATTCCAAGTAGACCCTCTTTCTGCTCAGTGTCGAATAATATCTCTGTAAATCTTATATTCAATTGCAGGAACAGAACACATTTTTACGATATAGGAAAATTATTATTGACTTTGTTTTTATGTGGACGCACAGCCTTTTAGACGCACAGCCTTTTAATTTGGGGATTAAAAAAAAGTATCCTGAATCTGATTGAAACGAATGCAAAGAAACAATGGATTTAACTTACAAATAAATTGCTCCTGCACATAAATGCTAAATTCATGAGAATAACAACACAAATAAACGTCCAGTGAATCTATAATATATTTTGATCTAGAAATGTGTGTAAAAATCCACACGTCTGCTGCTTTGACTTCGACTTTAAAAGGCTGCTTGATGTTTTTAAAACTGTAGTTATTTCCTGTTTCAAGATCAGTATTTTATTTTTTTAATTGATATATAAGAGGCAGTTCATAAATCAAGAAATTTTTTTAATTTTAATCTGACATGTCCCCCACGCCCACCACCATTGTGTTTTGTCTAATTGTTTAATTTGCAATCAACAATGTCAACATGAATGGTTTTCCTTTTTTCAGCACGCAGGTCTTTTCAGTGATGATATTAATGATGATATTCATTTTCATAATGGCGATTAATATAATTTAATGTTACAGCGAAAACAAAACGTCTATGCCCCTGAATTCGACCCTTCACGCTGTGGATTAGAGTCAGCGGCACATAAGGAGGAAGAAAAAACCTTGTTCCAGAATGAAAAGTTCTAAAAAATAATCACTTTTATTTCTTTCCAACAGGAAATTCGTCATTATATTTAGATATGTCCACTGAGAAGACGTCTGATGAAAGATGCTCAAGTGATGAGATTTTTTTTTCCCCCCAAACACCTCATATAAAAAAATATATGTATATAAAATAGAAAATTAAAAAACAACAAAAAGCAAAATCAGCGGGTCTCTCCTGTCTGCAAAAAAAAAAAAAAAAAAAAAAAACGTGAGCAGAAAAACAATGTGTCCGTGTTACCTGAGAAAACACCAACTGTCTTCCACTGCTCAGTCGTCACTGACCCTGCTGATGTGACCCGCGGGGACGCGCAGTGTCTGTGCTTTGGGATAATCCGGCTGCAAAGTGAGGTAGCGGGGGGACGCAGCCGCCGCAGCCGCCGCCGCAGCCGCCGCCGCCGCCGCCGGGTGGAAGAGCGCGGGGGACGCGTAGGCAACGCCGTGTGTCAGGGGGGCCGAGTAGACGGCGCCTGGCTGAGCCGGGGAGAAGCACTCCAGGCTGGCGGGCTGCGAGTGGAGGAACCGCTTGGCGGAGAAGAAGCTGGAGAGCGCCGGCAGGATGCTGCTTCCCGCAGGTGGTCGAGCGGCGGCGGCGGCGGCGGCGGCGGGGCTGCAGTGCTGGTGCAGGCAGGGGTAGAGCTCCAGGGCGGGCAGCTGCAGAGCCGAGCCGCAGCCCAGGCCGTAGGCTCCGGCGGCGTGCGGGAGGAAGCAGCCTGCGGGCTCCAGGCGCAGCACCTTGAGCGGCTCCAGGTGGTGGAAATGCTGCCGCTTGAAGCGCTTCCTCCGCCGCAGGAAGCTGCCGTTCTCGAACATGTCCGACGAGTTGGGGTCCAGGGTCCAGTAGTTGCCCTTGCCGGGGTTGCCGGGCTCCCGGGGCATCTTGACGAAGCAGTCGTTGAGCGACAGGTTGTGCCGGATGGAGTTCTGCCAGGCGGGGAACTTGTCGCGGTAGTAGGCGAAGCGCAGGCTGATGAAGTCGCAGATCTCGCTGAGGGTGAGCCGCTTCTTGGGGCTCTGCAGGATGGCCATGGTGATCAGCGCGATGTAGGAGTACGGAGGCTTCACCGACGCCGGACCTTTGTGTTTGACGCCACCGGCCGCGTCCTCTTCTTCTTCTTCTCCCCCGTCTCCATCCTCTTCCTCCTCCTCCTCCTCCTCGGTGCGCACCGACTCGGCCGGAGGGAGCCGCCGCTCCTCTCCGCCGTCCTTCAGCCCCACCACGTCGATGACAGCATTGTCTTCCATCGCTTCCGAGCCTACGGTCATATTAAGACGCAGGGTGGAGGTGAGACCAGCGCCACCTGCCAACAGGTGGTCGAGTGTCGCTCTGTCGAGCGAGGTTTTACGCGCGACTCCTCATCCCCTATTCACAAAAAAGTGACCATCTTGAGTACGCTTCGCCTGCACGAGCACGTCGCGCACTGCATCGACTGCAGCGCTGGTTCAGAAAAAGAAAAGAAAAAGACAACAGGTAGGAATCCTTTGTTTTTAGTTATCAGGAGGGGGGGGGGAAGTGAGTGAACTGGGCGAGAAGCGTCAAAAGCCCGCGTCCTCCGAGTTGTCCGGCATCCTGTGGAATCTCCGTCGCTCTCGTGCGGCTCGGGGGTGGCTGTGATGTCACGTCGGAACACGAGGGAGATGATCCTGACCAATGAAAACGATCGCGAGGCCACCAAGAAGGGCCCGCGCTCTCAGGCGCTCTCATCGCCGGCGCATCAGCGCCGTCAGGGGATGTTGCGAATTTTCGCTAGTGGGGTTTTATATTCATTATAGTCCTTATTAAAGCTAAGTTGTTTTTGTTTTGTTTTGTTTTGTTTTTTTTGTTAAATTTTCTTTCGAACAAATAAAAAAAGAAAAAAAAAGTGAAAACTCTTATGGCCGTTTTAGAAATAGTCCAGATGAATTTTAAATAATTGTTGATTTATCTGGAATATAACAAGAAGAGTTTTTTTTTCATTCATCTCAAACGTCTTTTTCTTTTCAAACGTTTCTTTAATTTTACTCAAGAGGACAACAGCGAGCCGTTTACTGGATTTCAAAGTGCAAATAAATCAGAAATCCATGCAGTCTGAAATTGAAAACGCAAGAGAGAGAGAATCCTCTCGCTTCTCTTCACAAGGTACGAGCCCATACATAATCCCTCTCACTCACACTTCACGCGCAATTCCACCTTTTGCGACCCGCAACAGTTGGTTGATATTGTGCTACCGTGAAAAAAAAAAATCCTCATTTTGCTCCTTCCTCGACTTTCCATGGGCCTCCGTCAGTGGGGAATACATTCCCCAGCTTGCAGACATGGACACGATGACGCATGAGTAAGTGTGTATGTAAAATAACATTTTACGCAGTGTTTTACAAAAACTATAAACCCTATTTTTCTTTTTTCTTTTTCTTCCTTGGAAGCTTAACGTTGTCCAGCCCTGTCGCAGGGCCTGGGATTACCTCCATTAATGTCACGCAACTGGAAGCAACTGCATGTAATATTAGGATGAAAGTAGCAGATTTTCACCGATTCAGACATAAAAGGGTGGGGGGGGGGGGGGGGGGGTTAGAGAGCTTCTGATATTGTCTCGGGCCCCTCTGGGTGTTTGTGTTTAATGATGGCGCCCTTTGTTGGGGATTCCCACATTTCCTGCCTCTAATGGTATTGATACCTCGGGGCTGGGGGGGGGGGACTGGGCCAGGACTGGGCTCGGACTGGGTGGGCTGCTGCACGGTACCAGTAAAGCTGCAGATGATTTCCGCCAAATTCATCGCGCATGTCTTCAGATTGGAAACAGGGCCGAGCGCGCTGTGCGGTTGAGCGGCTCAGTCAGATCCCAGTCAGAGCTGAAGGCTCAACACACTCCTCTGGTCCGACCGTCACACGTCCCCCACCCTCCCACTCCCACCCCACCCCCTCACTCTTGCTGTCAAGGGCAAGATCTTTCACACACTTTTGTTTTTCCTGATAATGAAATTATAAGAATGAGTGTGTGAATGAATGTGAATGTGATTGTATGTGTATGTGTATATATATATATGTATGCATATAGTTAGGTAGCTGGTCTTGTGCATATGTATATAGGCTCATGTATGTATTTATGTATGTATTAATTAGGGTATGTAAATGGAGGTATATATCCTTTATTTATATTTGGAGAAAGGGGTGAGAGCTAACAAGCTAACTAGCTTCTTCTCACTCCTTTTCGGATAGGTCACTTGTTTTCTTCTCTGTTTCAATAACTTCCTTAAATTTTCTTTCTACATTATTTTGTGTTCAGGAATTGCTCAACAGCAGTTAGGAAGCCTTGTCAAATTTGCATATTTGGGAAAAACAAAAAACAAAGTTGCGAACCAAATTTATTCCACAAAAATAAAAATGCTAACCCACTTTCTATCATGTCTAGTTATTAAATTATTGAAATTATTGTTTGTCCTGCTAAATACATACATACATACATACATACATACATACATACATACATACATACATACATACATATATATTTTAAACCCCCTTAAAAAGGGGGAACTCACTTTTGGGTCGAGACCCACCCGTTGAGAAATGCAGTTTTAGAGAAGGTAGATTAATAGATGCGCCCTTAAAAAAAAAAAGGATCCACTCTTGATGAGCGTTCACTGTTTTTTTCCTTTTCTTTCTTTGTGTGGAGAAATCTGGAAACGTTCAGTTCAACAAGACCTTTTTTTTTTTTTTTTTTGTCAAACCCCGAAGACACATAAGGACGTTTTAACAATAACAAATCTGCGACCTAATAAAAAGGCTCATTGTGGAACATCCTATTTGTTTAGCCAGGCGGCTGAGTAAGCGGCGGAGGAGGAGCTGGAGGAATAACATCATTTGGCAAGGAAGTGAACAGACCTGCAGGGACTCACCGGATCTTTCAGGAATAAATTAAGCCCCCCCCCCCCCTCCCACCCCCACCAGGAGCAGAGTGCTGGAGGGGTGAGGGGGTGGGAATGAAGCTGTCAGGAGCCTCTCTAGTTGGAGTCTATTATATCTGTAACCAAGTCCAAAGCATGGCTGTTGTGTTGACCCAACAACCGGTAGGTCCAACTCTCGAGAGTTGAGAGTCCACCGTTTTTAAGAAAAATCCTCTATTCCAGCGTACCACAATAATTCCAAAAATACAGAAACTCTCCCTCTCTCCGCTACCTGCGATCAACTCCCCAACTCATTATATGCTTTGTGCTTACAGTGACATCTAGTGGACATTTAAAATAACAACATGCGCACGTTCAAACATAAATGTGGCTCCTATATTATCTATGGTCAGAGAATAACCAAATCCCCAAACAAACAGAAACAAAACAGAATAAAAAGCAGTTTGAATGGTTCAGAGCAATTTTTTTTCAACCACTGTGCCTGCAGCACACTGGTGCACCGTGAGATAAAAAAAATTATCCAATTTCACTTCACTTGTCTGAAAAACAATAATAATAAAATCAACTTTCCATTGTGGAGTGCGTGTGCTTTAAAAGGAATTTGAGGCTGTTTTCCTGCCAGGATATCCGCTTTGTAAGCATCTAAACATGTTTCCAAGGTTTTAGACTGAGTGACTATAAATAATAGTTGTCATTATGAAGCAAAAAAGTGTCATTTTATCATATTTTCGGTTGGTGGTTTGGTCCATGGGGTTTGTCAATAATAAAACTGGGCTTAAAAAAAAGTTTGAGAAACCCTGGTTTAGAGGGCTACGGCACAGAAAGTGTGAAGATTGTGATACTATTTCTCGAGAAGCAGTAAAAGCCTCAGAGCCTCCCCCCTACTCCCCCCCCCCCACATCATACTTTCTGTTTCTCATTTTATTTCATTCCCTTAAAATCTTGGCAACGCTGAGGACGGTAATGCAGTTTACAAGGGTAAATGAGGTGAGGCCTCCAGGCGGAACAAAGACCCACACCAGGAGAAGGTGGGAGGTACAAGAGTGAAGTTCATGAGCCACACTGGTCATTAACACAATATTTACGTGCGTCCATTACTGGCTCTTTATGTTAGAGAGCTGAGATTTTGCTGTCTGGGCCCCCTTGCACCAAAGTAGGATTCCGTCATCCAAGATGAGTCACTAAGCCGTGTTCAACCAATACACAACACGTGTGTCCAGGCTTCATCGGTTGGAAGCCCAGACTCCCAGGTCATAGTCACGCGCACCAAGCATTCAGCCAAAGGGATCTTCCCTTGGCCAAGCAGCCAGGGCGCATGATCAATTGGAGGCATAGTGACAGGACCGTCCACTGTCACAACAACAACCTCATGTTACTCTTTGATGTGTCTTCATGTTTCTATGGGATGTGTATTTTTATGTAGGATGCATGGCAAAGTAGAAGTCATGTTAGAAATGATCCAATGATTGCAACATGACCTCAACTCATTTCTCTATCATGATTGAAATGAAATGATTCCAAAGCTTGAAATAATGACAGTGGCTGGAGGTGAATGTGATAACAACGTGCAGTGAAAGCAGTGGAAGAAGCACTGCTTTCCACTGGTGGTGACTGTTGACTGAGACAAGGATGAAATAGATCCTGGAACTCAGCCTGGTCTGGAGCAGCTCACTCCACACAATAAATCTCCATGGTAACTTCTAGCAGAACGTATCTCACTTCCACCTATCCCACTGTTGTGCAACCAGATCACACATCAATTGATATAGGATAACCAAGATATCCCGGCTTAATCCCTCATCCTAGTTTCCTGCAACAGAGCCCAGTCAAGTGAAAATCATGACAACAATAACAAGAGTGATAGAAGTTGTAGAGTGAAGAGGGTGAACTGACCCCAGAGTCTCCAGTTTACAGTCTGGACTCTGCAGAAAACCACTCAGCACCTTCACTGATGAATCCTGCAGCTGGTTGTAACCCAGGTCCAGGTGTCTGAGGTGGGAGGGGTTGGACTTCAGAGCTGAGAGCAGCCAATCACAGCTGAGCTCTGACAACCTGCAGCTCTCCAACCTGATTACAGAATCAATATTTGATTTCTTCCATGGTGTAAATGTCATATTAAGAGTCATTTCTCCCTGTTGATGATCCAGATGTGCAGCTGTTGGGATCACTGAGTCATTCACTAAAACGAGTCACTGTGCCAGTGTGTTGTCAACACAATAAAAACAGCAGTGTGTCAGTCAGTGTGCAGCCAATCAGCAGTGAAGATGGAAAATAATCAGTGAGTCCTTTGTGTGCTCGTGGCTGTTTTCAGTCATCAGAGTCTCGTTACAAGTCAAACACATTCAAAGGACAAGTTGAAGAAATACTGCTGCACTATTAATCTGCCTCTAATATTTCTTCACAGGATCTTCTGCTCCCCCCTGAACTGCCACCTTATCGTGGTGGGGGAGTTTGAGTGCCCAAATGATCCCAGGAGCTATGTTGCCCGGGCCTTTATGACCCTGGTAGGGTCTCCCAAGGCAAACAGGTCCTGGGTGACGGGACAGACTAAGAGCAGTTCACAAACTTCTATGGATAAAATCAATAAAAGGACCGTGACGTCGCCCGGTATGGCGCAACCGGGACCCCACCCTGGAGCAAAGCCCGGGGTTGGTGCTCGTATGCCAGCGCCTGGTGGCCGGGCCTTTGCCCATGGGGCCCGGCCGGGCCCAGCCCGAACAAGTGACGTGGGTCCCACCTCCTGTGGGCTCCCCACCCGCAGAGGAAGCCGAAGGGGTCGGGTGCAGTGTGGTTTGCGCGGCAGTCGAGGCGGAGGGCCTCGACAGCCCGGGCCTTGGAAGCAGCCTCTGGCTGTAGGGACATGGAATGTCACCTCGCTGGGGGGAAGGAGCTCGAGCTGGTGCAGGAGATTGAGAGGTACCGGCTAGTTATAGTCGGGCTCACCTCCACGCACAGCATGGGCTCTGGAACCCAGCTCCCCTTTTCTGGCGTTGCCCGCGGTGAGCGGCGGCGGGCTGGTGTGGGCGTGCTTATTGCCCCACAGCTTAGCCGTCACGTGTTGGAGTTTACCCCGGTGAACGAGAGGGTCGGACCATGTTCTCCGCCTCTATTGTTAATGCAGCTGCTCGTAGTTGTGGTCGTAAGGTCTCCGGTGCCTGTTGTGACGGTAACCTCCAAACTCGGTGGTGGACACCGGAAGTAAGGGATGCCGTCAAGCTGAAGAAGGAGTCCTATCGAGCCATGTTGGCTCGTGGGACCCCGGGAGCAGCTGACAGGTACCGGCAGGCAAAGTGTGCTGCAGCTCGGGCGGTAGCGGAAGCAAAAACTCGGGCTTAGGAGGAGTTCGGGGAGGCCATGGAGGAGGACTTTCGGTCGGCCTCGAAGAAGTTCTGGCAAACCGTCCGGCGCCTCAGTGTCAGGTGTTGGTGGACTCAAATGCACGACAACCTCTGATGCAGTTTAAGAGGTTTCTTGAAGAGTAGAGGTCAGGCAGTCCAGGGTCGAGAACCAGTGCAGGCAGTGAGAGAGGCAGGCGAGATCGGCGTCAGGGACAGCCGGAGGTCGATGACAGCGACAGGATCCAGAAGGGACAGACGAGGAACGTAGTCAGAGCCGAACAGGGTCGTTACTGGGGAATCGGTCCGAGGACAAGGCAGAGGCAGCTGGTTTTCAGCCGAGTGTGAATGGCAGGGATAAGAATCAGCACCTCCAAGTCCGAGGCCATGGTTCTTGACCGGAAAAAGGTGGTTTGTCCTCTCCGGGTCAGTGGGGAGATCCTGCCTCAGGTGGAGGAGTTCAAGTATCTCGGGGTCTTGTTCACGAGTGAGGGGAGGATGGAGCGTGAGATCGACAGGCGGATCGGTGCGGCGTCTGCAGTGATGCGGTCGCTGTACCGGTCCGTCGTGGTGAAGAAGGAGCCAAGCTGAAAGACGAGGCTCTCGATTTACCGGTCGATCTACGTTCCCACCCTCATCTATGGTCACGAGCTTTGGGTAGTGACCGGAAGAACAAGATCGTGAATACAAGCGGCCAAAATGAGTTTCCTCCGCAGGGTGGCTGGGCGCACCCTGAGGGATAGGGTGAGAAGCTCAGCGACCCGGGAGGAGTTTAAACAGAGGGGGGGCAGTATGGTCACCCTGAAGGAAGCCAGTCAAAGGTGCAGGCCAGGGGGGCCTCAGGTCACTGGTGGTCTTCCTGGCCTTGTTTAGCATCTTCTGTCTGTAGATGCTCTCCAAGCTTGGCAAAGTGCAGCCCAACACTTTGCTGCATAGTCTGATGATTTGACCGACTCTCTTCATTTGAGCCTGTGTGGCGTTGCCAAACCAGCAGATGGCAGCAAAGGTGACCATGCTTTCATGGTCACCTTTGCTGAAACAGCACCAAGCCACAGTTGCAACCCTGAAGACTGAAGCAGGGAGGCAATGGGAGCATTTTGACAGTCTCGGTGTGAGCCAGGCAGGGATGGAACCCACAACCTCCCAGTCTCAGCTGCTTAGGGACTGGACTGGAAGCTGGAAGTTGTTGTTTGCGTTCCTGGAAGAGTGTTCTTCACACAAGGCTGCTGGACTGACAGCAGGCCGGCACATCGTCCAGCAGCTGCTGTTTCCTGCTCAGCACTATTGCTGTTGTTCCACTTGCCAATAAAATATCTCCACTTCTGCTGAACCCACTGACGTCACGCAAACTCTGTGCTGAAGCTCAAGATCCACATCATCCAATTGATGTTTCTGGATGCTTTCTTCACAGCAACAAACAACGTAAAACCTGCTCCCAGTTCTTTTTTGTTAGCCACAATTTTGGACGTGTTTCACAGTCATGTGACCCAAAGGAAAGAGAAACACTGTTTGCTGTCTGCTTTGTTTGTTTTGGTGCTTGGCAGAGGCCTCCAATGAGATGAAAATACAACTACAGAAAATAAGTGTCATTCTTCTAGGAGACAGGTGAACCAAACTATGGTCTGTGGCCCCTTCCAGGCCGTTGCAGCCACAACGAGTGCAGTTGACCACAACTCCAAGAAGAAGATCACTGTCTTGCCTCCCAAGATTTGCACATTTGCCTGCAAGTTAACAACAATGAGAGGGAGCAGCAGTGTAGTCGTACTGCAGTAGTACTGTAGTACTGCAGGTTGGTCTCCAGAACACTTGTCAAGGGTCTGGGTCTGGTCTGGGACTCAGAGGCATTTTTACTGCTTCTACACTTGGCAGCGGGACGACTTGACTGGTGAGAGGGGCATGATGGGAAATGACACTATTGACCAGATCAGGACTAAAATATTGATCCGTCCAATATGTGCATTCTCAAATCAATACTCCAGTCATCTGAGGCCTTCTATTGTTTCTCTGGGGTACAGCCAGATAGAAATGCTCCAACTCTGAATGACTGCTGCCTGCCTGCCTGCCACATCACACCAGTCTGTTGCACAAACTGTCCACTGCCTGGCCACATACCAGTTGACCCAAACCAGATGACCAGGTTTTTACTATATATATTTGTACTTTATACTATCGTATGTGTTTTTTTCTGAATTTCAGACATATTGAGATTTTGCTTGGAATAGCGTTGTCTCGTGCTAAGCTACCACTGGACGTTTTGTTTTGGTTTGATTAGAGTATTTTATCAAAATTTTTTCAGATGTTCAGAGAAGAGCTTAAATCAGTTCTCCAGGAGCTGCATCCCATCAGCCCACAGATGGCTCAGTTCATAAGACCAGCAACCTTGACATTCAAAACTCTTCCTCTGACGCAGTGAGCTACCTGGCTGCTCTTCAAACCTTCTGATGGTCCACTGGTCCTTTGGAAGTCTTTGTTTGCATCCTTCCACTCTGTCTCAACCATGACAGGACGCTCATTGACCTCAGTTTCAGGCTCATTCAAGGACTTTGAGAATTTTTTTTGTCCCAGAAAAAGAAAAGTTAAACTTCAAATTTCTCCAATGTGGGATTAATAAATGCTTTTTATTCTTCTTCTCCTTTGGATTTTGCTTGGAATAGCTCCGTCTCGTGCTAAGCTGTGGTAAAATGTTGGTCATGCAAACTGAGCAAATTACAGTATTTTTTTGGACATGAGGAGGAAAAAAAATGGACATTCTATGTTCTGTATATTTTCTATGTCTCTATTGTATCAGTCAGTGGAAAGAGTCTCTGTGGTCTGGTGAAAGACGACAGGAAGTGACGGAGCAGGAAGTTTACAGTGTCTGTTGAAATCCATTTATTTTCTCATCTATATTTTGCTTTCTACCACTCCGTCTCATGCTGAACTGTGATTGGACGGTCGACATTTTATGATTTTTTTTTTTTAGGTTCATTTTGAGTGAGGAGGCCTGCTGGAGACTGAAGGGAGTAAAAACAACACAATGAATAAGTTTGTCAAAAACTTTATTAAGAAAATAGTTCAACCAACCAGGAACAACCAATGAGCTCAGGAGCAAAATTGAAAGTGGTGGCACACAACCAGAACCTTTGATCCAAAGTGAAAAGGAGGCTTCATGCTGAGATCCATCTGCTCCGGCCTCCATCTCCAAGTCCTGCTTCTTCCACTGAGGATTCAGCTCCACCAGGGGCTTCTGGGACATCTCTCCCAGTAACCACAGCAGCTTGTAGGGAGAAGCAGTCCGCCAGCCACCAGGCTCCACGGGGGTCAAAGGTCGTGACACACCCACTCACTGTACAAGACTGTATTAGAGTGTCCACTTGGAGCACGACTGGTGGTCCTCTTCACTCTCCTCCTCATCCTCCCACCAGCTGTAAAGAGAAGAGACAGCAGGAGTCAGGACTCACGGTCCTTGAACGCATCATCACAGAGACGTTGACTGTTGATGGAGATGATGGAGTGACTGGTGAGAAGAAGCAGACTCTCAGTCACATGTCAAGTGTGGAACATATGAAGGTCATGTGACCATGGAGTGTTGGACTGATAGTGAGGCCTGATGAAGATGAAC
Source organism: Nelusetta ayraudi (assembly GCF_046127955.1). Taxonomy (NCBI): domain Eukaryota; kingdom Metazoa; phylum Chordata; class Actinopteri; order Tetraodontiformes; family Monacanthidae; genus Nelusetta; species Nelusetta ayraudi. Next base: position 4,014,771 of record NW_027466084.1, read on the forward strand.
TGATCAATAATAGAGTGGTGAACTGAGAGAAGAAGCAGTTTGGCAACAGATGGATGAATGAGGAGCAGCTGGACGTCACCATCCTCCTCTCACACTGTGACTGGGAACACTGGACCTCTGCTGTGGGATCAACTGGCTTTGGTGCTGGAACCATCATCCACTGGTTCCAAACCAGTACTGACCTCACACTCTCCAGTTGATAGTCTCTGCTGTGGACAAGATCCATCATTGGCTTCACTGATTCCTTCAGGTTGTTCCTTCTGAGGTCCAGCTCTCTGAGGTGGGAGGGGTTGGACTTCACAGCTGAGAGCAGCGAATCACAGCTGAGCTCTGACAAACTTCAGCTCCTCAACCTGAATAGAGAATAAATGATGGAGAGTTTATAATGATGGAGAGTTTTTCCAGGGTGCCATCACTCTGAAAATCAATGGATGTCATTTTGAAATGAATCAACCTTCAGTTCAATGTTTATTCAACATGTGTGATGAACTGCGTTTGGTGCTGAAACCATCATCCACTGGTTCCAAACCAGTACTGACCTCAGAGTCTCCAGTTCACAGTCTGGACTCTGCAGAAAACCACTCAGCTCCTTCACTCCTGAATCCTGCAGCTGGTTCCTACTCAGGTCCAGGAGTCTGAGGTGGGAGGGGTTGGACTTCAGAGCTGAGAGCAGCCAATCACAGCTGAGCTCTGACAACCTGCACTCCTTCAACCTGAATAGAGAATAAATGATGGAGAGTTCATAATGATGGAGAGTTTTTCCAGGGTGTCATCACTCTGAAAATCAAAGTGAAATGTCGACTTCAGAATCTGACACTACAGAAAATGTCACCTTGAAATTAAATCCTCAGTCCAAAACTAATGTGTGTTGAAATGACGTTTGGTCACATGACCACTGATGACCTTTTACTTTCGAAACTGAATGAAGTTTTCATATTTCTGGATGTCACTTTGATATGAATCAACCTTCAGTTCAATGTTTATTCAACATGTGTGATGAATTGTGTTTGGTGCTGAAACCATCATCCACTGGTTCCAAACCAGTACTGACCTCAGAGTCTCCAGTTTACAGTCTGGACTCTGCAGAAAACCACTCAGCTCCTTCACTGATGAATCCTGCAGCTGGTTCCTACTCAGGTCCAGGAGTCTGAGGTGGGAGGGGTTGGACTTTAGAGCTGAGAGCAGCCAATCACAGCTGAGCTCTGACAACCTGCAGCTCCTCAACCTGAATAGAGAATAAATGATGGTGTGAGTGGAGTTTTAATCAGTATCTGACATGAAAAATATTAATGTCTATAACACTGTAATGTTCATTAAACCAATCAGGAGCACAACAATAATACTGAAATAATGAATCACCACAATAAAATGTTTTATATCAACCTGTTTAGTCATGTGACCACTGATCAGCTGTTCAAAATGTTGGAATTCATTGATTAATTTTGCCTCAAAGGTTCAGTGTGTAAAATCAGTGCACATTTATTGCTGGAAGCTTCATATACAACCGTCAATATAGTTTGAAGTGTTTGATTTGTATAAAATAAAAGTCCTCTGGTTTTCCTGCCGTTAGAACGGTTCTTTATAGAAACAGACAGAAGGTCAAAGGTCGTGGCCATCTTGCACCGCCATGTTTGTAGGCGGCTGGTTGGGAAGATCAGTTTGAGAGACAGTTTCATATTGATGGTTGGAGGCTGGAATCCTCTAATAAAGCAAATGCTGAGAACAAATGGTTATTAAGTGACTGAAATGCAGTGGAATCTTTTCTGCATCTTGCTCATCAATACTGAACTGACTGAGATGATAGAACCTGCATTGACACTTGAACTTCTGCTGAGTCCAGCTGGATCTATCTACAGTATCTAAGTGCTGTGAACCTCTGCAGTACAGGTGGCTAATGCTAGCGCTAGCTAAAAATCATACTAACACTGGACTGTCTGTTGTGACTATGACTGATTGTGACGCTAATAGATGGTTGTAATATTTGTATTGATGGAACTTTATCATTATACAGAGAACTAGACACCTTTGCTGTCAACCACATCCTTTATGATGCTGGAAGGCCACCGTAGTTCACTGGCAAGAAGGGGAGAAGTAAGCGCTGCAATCTGAAATCTGACCACCAGATGGCAGGATTTCACACACTCTACCTTTAAACCCAGTTTCACTCATTCTACACAAACCAGTGACTGCAAATTGAATTTCCAACAGCAGTGAAGTGAAAATCATGACAACAATAACAAGAGTGATTGAAGTTGTAGAGTGAAGAGGGTGAACTGACCCCAGAGTCTCCAGTTTACAGTCTGGACTCTGCAGAAAACCACTCAGCTCCTTCACTCCTGAATCCTGAAGCTGGTTCCTACTCAGGTCCAGGAGTCTGAGGTGGGAGGGGTTGGACTTCAGAGCTGAGAGCAGCCAATCACAGCTGAGCTCTGACAAACTGCAGCCCCACAACCTGAATAGAGAATAAATGATGGAGAGTTTACAATGATGGAGAGTTTTTCCAGGGTGTCGTCACTCTGAAAATCAAAGTGAAATGTTGACTTCAGAATCTGACACTACAGAAAATGTTACCATGAAATTAAATCCTCAGTTCAAAACTAATGTGTGTTGAAATGATGTTTGGTCACATGACCACTGATGACCTGTTTTCTTTACTTAAATGTGAACAGAATGAAGTTTTCATATTTCTTTCCAACAAAACCGGTTCTCACTGGCACACCCATAAGCTAAGCACACGCACACACACACGCACACACACACACACACACACACACACACACACACACACACACACACGCACACGCACACACACGCACACACACACACACACACACACACACACACACACACACACACACACACACAACAAACAACTTCCTATCGTACTTACTTTCATTTTAATTGTTTGCAATAAACGAGACAGAAATATACACGGCACAAGAAAAAGTGCATTTAAAATAAGAAAAACCTTTAACCTACAAGTAATCTACTGAGTAAATAATTAAACACTCTAGATACCAGAGCACAAACAACATTGCTCCTTGACATGTTCTGCTTTGGCAGTTGGGTCACTTTATCTACAGTGAACAATTAGGAACATCTCACCCCGATCAAGGTTTAGTTCTAAGGAAGAAAAAAAAAAGTCATCTTTTTGCTTTTTGGTGGCTCAGTTTTGGTTTGACATGGTCGTGAACTTCAGAGGCCTGTGCTGTTTGGGACTTCGACCCAGCGACTTTCTCTTATGGGGTTTGCATGTCCAGTCTTCAGGCTTCCTCCCACAGTCCAAAGTAATAGACATTCGCCTTCTTGGCAACCCTGAATTGGTCACTGGTGTGAGTGCACCTCGGTGATTGTTTGTCTCTATGGGGCCCTGCAATAAACAACTCCACTGTGATGGAACCCCGCCTCTGTCCTAAAGAACGCCGGGTTAGTGTCCTACATCCCTGCATCGCAGACTACAGGATCAGGATGGATGAGTGTATCGCTTCCAATCTGTCCACTAGAGGGCGTGCTAAGAGCAATGATGGGAGCGGATAGAACAGGGGATGGGTGTCAAACTCAAAAACACAGTGGGGCCAAAATGTCAGCCGTGGACAAACTCACGGGGCAACATTGATGTTTATTGAGAAAATCTTCTCCAGTGAACCTTTTCATATGGCCCCAAACCTGAACATGGAATCAAAATCGAATTTCAAATGAAAAAAAAAAAACTCATGAAAATAAATATTGTATGTCTCTTTATTATTTGCAGCCTTGTGATTTAAATTTCAATATTATTATAATTCAATAATAATGAATTAAAAAATAAAATAGTAATAAACCAATTAAGTAAGAGACACAAACCTGTGTCCGCTGGCAAAAACTTTGTGGAACAAAGCAATAACTTTTTTTTTAATGGTACTGACAGTTCAGTACAAGTTGTGTCATGGAACTTGAAAACAGTTTTTCTTTTTTCAGTTTTTACATGACACATGTCAGACTCTTCAGTGAAAACTGAAAAGAAAACAAAAAAAAAACAGTCTGACATCTAATATATTACCATGACAGTTTGGCAGTTGCAACTGTATCAATTGTGAAGAACAAATTGTTATTCACTATCACTAAAATGCAGCGGAAACTTTGGTTCATATTGGATACTGCTGGTTACTGCTGGTTACTGACGGTTACTGCCGTTTAATGCTGGGTACTGTCGGTTACTACTTGTTACTGTGGGTTACTGCTGGTTACTGCTGGTTGCTGCTTGTTACTGCTGTTACTGTTGGTCACTGCTGGTTACTGTTGGTTACTGCTGGCTACTGTTGGTTACTGCTGGTTGCTGCTTGTTACTGCTGTTACTGTTGGTTACTGCTGGTTACGGCCGGTTGCTGCTGTTACTGTTGGTTACTGCTGGTTACAGCTGGTTACTGTCGGTTACTGCTGATTAATGCTGGTTCCTGTTGGTTACTATTGGTTGCTGCTAGTTACTGCTGGTTACTGTAGGTTACTGTTGCTACTTCTGGCAAGATTTCACTTTGGCTTCATTCATGCCAGCATGTCAACTTGGATTTTCCTCAAATTCAATGAGTGGCTCGGATATATCAGAGAGAACTGTACAGATAGGACAGCAATATTCATCTGAAAGAGGACGTTCAAGACAGGTTCTGTAGAGGGAGGCAGAGGGAGAACAGTACTTTAGGTAACCTGTGGAGGGCAGCAATGCGCTTTTATTACGATCGAGACCGTTGGACATCTCCAAAGAAGAGCAGGGTGGCAAAGCTGCAACATTTGGTGGGCAAAAGCACGAGAGTTAATTCTGTTGCCTGGGAGAATCTGATGAGGAAGCACATTATTCTGCAAGCCCTGCGCACCTGTTTCTGTTTTAATTTATGACTGGACCTGTCATTGCTTGTCACCTGTGGTTGCAGGGGTCGCTGACGTCACTGAAAAACTCTATAACTTGCATTATAACTACTGACTACTACTGACGCCTCACAATCGCACTGTTACTTCGAGATGCAGCCCTTTCAGAGTTTACAATCCACAATTCACGCTTCATTTGTAAAGGCACGTAGGCCCCTAAAGCAGGCATGGGCAAACTACGGCCGGGGGACCATGTGCGGCCTTGTTTAGCTGTTTAATCCGGCCAGCCGAACTTGAGGGAATTATTTTAATAGTAAGTAAGTCGTGAAATAGCTGCGTTTCATCCATTCTTTCAGTGTTTTAATGGTCAACTCAATAAACACAGTGGGGGGCTTGTGTTGATTTTCAATAGACATTAAAGCACATGTTTTCTACAAATCCCATGAAATATTTTTCCTCCAATGAGGTGTGCCACCAAAACACTCCATCCACATTGGTCACTTAAGTCCTTTTTACAAAAAAAAAAAGAAAAGAAAAGTATCTGGTACGCAACCACAAATCTGGTGAGCACGAAAAACTAACAAGAAAAAAATAACTAAATGAAAGAAAAAAGAAAATTAAAGAAACGGCTCTCACTGCCACATAAAACACTTCCTTGTTCCAATAAAGTATCTGGCATGACAAATCAAAGGGGTTCGTATGGAAATGACAGCAGAGGAGTCATTTTTCAACGGTTTTGCTCGCGCCACATGAAGCACTTTGTGCGTGAGAAAGTTTCTGGTGCTCAACAGACAGACAGTTTTTTGGTGATAAATGTCTCCCCGGGTGCCGCCGTGCTCTTGCTCTTGATCGACCAATCAAAGGGCGTGCATAGGAAATGAAAGCCAAAGTCTTTTGACAGTAAAGAAGAAGAAGAAGAAGAAGAATTGAAATGTTACCAGCAGCATCTTTAACAGTGCCAACAATTGTGATTTCAGTACAAATAAGGGGAGCAAAAAAAAAAAATCGCGACTATGATTGTTTTTTGCAAACCAAGGTTTATTTTAGTTATGTGTGAACCTTTTCATATGGCCCCAAACCTGAACATGGAATCAAAATCGAATTTCAAATGAAAAAAAAAAACCTCATCAAAATAAATATTATATGTCTCTTTATTATTTGCAGCCTTGTGATTTAAATTTCAATATTATTATAATTCAATAATAATGAATTAAAAAATAAAATAGTAATAAACCAATTAAGTAATAATAATAATAATAATCTACGAGGATGATCTCTGTTCATGCTTCGGGGTCTGTGTGTCCAGTTGAATGATCTCAACAAGCTCCATTCTTCTGCATTATTAGAGACACAAACCTGTGTCCGCTGGCAAAAACTTTGTGGAACAAAGCAATAACTTTTTTTTTTAATGGTACTGACAGTTCAGTACAAGTTGTGTCATGTAACTTGAAAACAGTTTTTCTTTTTTCAGTTTTTACATGACACATGTCAGACTGTTCAGTGAAAACTGAAAAAAAAAAAACAGTCTGACATCTAATATATTACCATGACAGTTTGGCAGTTGCAACTGTATCAATTGTGAAGAACAAATTGTTATTCACTATCACTAAAATGCAGCAGAAACTTTGGTTCATATTGGATACTGCTGGTTACTGCTGGTTACTGACCTTAAACCTTGTTTTTTTGCAAACCAAGGTTTATTTTAGTTATGTATTATACACATGTGCTCCCAACAGAACAGTTGAACCCAAACAGGTTCTGTTCCATACCTGGTAGCCGCTGTACATGTGAGTGTGAGATCCTTGACGTTTTCTCCCTCCTGCTGCCAAAGATGGGACTCTGATCTGGAACCGGACACATTCTTGACAGGAGCTGCCGTGCGTGTCGCGTCTTGTCCCGAAGAGACACATGGTGGCGTTTCACTAAGAAATACGTCACTTCTCTGCAGGCAGGTCGCTCGGCTGACAATTTTATTCAAGTTAGCAGGAAAAGAGCGACCAGACCTTGGTGACTCATCTGTGGTCGTTTGGGTGACATTTCCGCAAACACAAACCAACCAGTGCCTCAGCCGTCAGGCCTTTTCTTTTCTTTTTTTCTTACTTCCTCCTCATGTTCTTATAAATGTATTATTAGATTTTTTTTTTCTCTCAACTTTTTTCTCCCCTTACACTTAAAGTACGGTGTTGTGGTTTTCACACTGTTGCTGTGACCTGAAACAGCTGCCCAGAAAATAACTCACTGGCACCTGCAGCAAGTGCAAGTGGTCACATGGTGTCTCATGTGTGCAAAGGGGCCCGTGTGGCAACAACTGGTGGCGGTGGGACACCGTGATATAGTCACAACCAGACCCCTAGCCCCTCCCCCTCCCACCTGCCCCACCAACGCCCCCAGGGAGCTTTGGTGTGTATTTTCAGGGCAACACTGCCATTGCTGACTCGCACCACAGGCCCCTTCACACCTCCTTAACATCCCTCTGACAGTCACCATGTGCACAATTGTGTTGTCTGCATGGACATTTTTAGTTCAGTCCATCACATGTAATATATTATAATAATAATGCTTTTTATTCATAAAGCGCTTTTACAGGTGCTCAAAGTCACTTTACAAGTAAAATAATATAAAACAATGCAAGAGATTAAAATAAATAAATAAATAAATAAATGATTAAAATAGATGTAAAATAGATGTAACACAAGAATAAAATCATATATATATATATATATATATATATATATATATATATATATATATATATATGTATATATATATATATATACATATGTACTGTATGCACAGATAGAACCAATGCTACGTTTTGACAGAACCAAGTACAAGTACTTTTTTTTTCAGTACTGACCAATATTACCGATATTGAGTACTCAATAAGGCCA
>NW_027466084.1:4025000-4060000 GCF_046127955.1 Nelusetta ayraudi
TTGTGTATCCTGCAAAATAAATGGTCAACATTTTCTCTATAAATATATATATTCTTAAATTCTTTTTTTTTCTTTTTTTTTTTTAAAAAAAGAAAGAAAAATAAAGTGAAACTGCCCACAAAGCGGCGACCCAATCAATACAGCTCCACGACCCTCTTTTGGATCGCGACCCACCAGTTGAGAACCAGAAGTTCTTTGGCGGTTGCAGCTGTGCTTCACCTCGTTGAGGTGAAGCAGAGCGCAGACCAAACGTTTGTCAGTTCGCATCCATTTCGTCCTACGTTCACATCACACCCCGTGTTGACAAGAAGAACAGGCACTCACGTGTTTTGTGAAGCCCCCCCCCCGACCCCCCCGGTCGGCAGGAGCCGGGCACAAATCATTTTGATAAGGCGCTCTCATGGGCGGGAGCGGTGATCTGCGGTGGCCGTCGACGCTTCCCTCCGTCCTTCCAGTGGATGGATGAGAGTCCACCGATGGGAAGTCCAGGTCTCCTGCCCATTTCGCCACCTTTTTCCGCGAAGACGCATGAATTCACTCACGTAGCACCGCTCACTTTAATTCGAGCTCTTCAGCAACGTCATGATCACTAGGTGTATCCTACGAATATATTCTAAAAATAGGGACCACGCAGGCTCAGACGAGGCCTCCATGTTGGACACAGGGGGCCACGGAAAGCTTTTGCAGCTGCTGTCAGCTGCAAAAGGGGGTCGTTTATCACCGGTCGTGACAGCGTATTGACTTTAGAGATGGAACGCTTTTTATCGTGCGTGCGCGTGAGAAAAAAAAAAAAAAAAATCAACCCCGCCATAAAAGCAAAGCCGCAGATTCCCCAGTAACGGCTGCTTTTCCCAAAGTCTGGCGTATTCACTTTGCACTATCTGTGAATGAATTACTGCTCCAAGAGCAACAGCAACGAAATGAAGGCGGCCTATCGGGTTTTTTGCCCTGGAATTTAAAGTTCTGAGAGCATCTGACAGCTTGGTAGTTTTCCCCCATTCAGTTAGAAGACCGGTGTTGTTGGGATTACTCCATAAAAGTAATAGAATGGACTTTATTAGAGTGCAAATTTTTGCAATTCCAAGTATTGTTGTCTTGTTTCCTGCACCCAAAAGCACAATATTAATTCATTCAGACGAGATGAATTCAAAACAGCCCTGCGATGAACTGGCGACTTGTCCAGGGTGTCGCCCTGCCTTCGCCCCAAGACAGCTGGGAGAGGCTCCAGCAGACCCCCGTGACCCTGAATAGGAATAAGCGGGTATAGAAGATGAATGAATTAATGAATTCAAAACAATGTGTGTATTTCCAGCTATCAAACGCCATCGCTGTTTTTTTCTTTTGCTGCCGCCATGCTTGTTTTGGTGCAACGCATATCGGTTTGCATATCAGTGGCGTCGCATGCACGGCTGCGTCATCAATCTGCGACATCGTTGTTTTTTTGTTGTTTTTCTAAATTTCGGACGTTTTGTGGATAATGAGACATTTTTGGCTTGCAAAAGATTTTGGAAATGTAATGGAATCGTTACTTATATAAAGTAATTATGATGTAATTACCAGTTTTGCCACAGTAATCCCGTTACATTACTCCGTTACTAATAAAAGTAGTTTAATTACAGTAGCGGATTACTTAGTAATACATTACCAACACTGTAGAAGACCCTAATGCACACGGAATGGATATCACAAAGTGGATACGAGTTGATGTGCTGATTGATATGCGGCTCCAACAGATGGAATTGCAACAATTTAACAGAAGCCAACATCTCAACTTTTTCCAGGTCTGGGATTTATCTCTCGCGTCAGCTCTTATTACAGTGAACATGTTGATGGCCTCATACAGCGACGGACTGTAAAGTATCTGACTGGGACGTTTCACAATATTTCGAGTGTTTTATGTCACCATTCGAGCACATGGTTCGTATATCATCTAAAACCAAACCAAGCTCCAGATAAGTTTGTTTTACTGTATTGTTGATTGCATTACGTGCCAGCGAGTCATTGCAGGTTCCATTATTTGGCTGGAAAAACATCACTTGAAGCATTTTTATTTATTCATTTAATTATTTAGTTCTTATGCTTTCAATTAAAACTGAATTGTCTTTGTCACATGCATTCATGGCACAGTGAAGACATGGAGTGGTACAATTGTTCTTCGGGCACCGTCACTGCCCCTAAATCCTCCACTAGACCAGAATAAGAATTCTTGTAGACAGTCTGAGCCTCCCTCTATCTTAATCTGGCTATTTTGGGTATAAACAGTGCTACACCTGACACAAGCACCAGAGATAAAGTCAGGACATGCACGGACAGCAACGTGACATACTGCCGGCGATGAAACAGTCACAAATCAATTGGACCTCCAGTGTTTAAACACAGCCAACACCGTTTTGCTATTGTAATGATTTATACAACTTTAAGCCAAGCCAACCCACCCACACACCCACGCCCACACTCACAGCCTGTGCTTGGCAGCAAAGTCTCAATCACACGATGTTAAAATCCCCAACACACTGTGCCAGATATACAGGATCGACGTTTCTCCTGCTGAATACTTTCCTTTGTGCAAGTGGAGCCTCGTTGAAACTCACAATCAGTCATTTTTTTTTTTTTTTTTTTTTTTATCCCTCCTTAAGCTCACACCCCTAACTTCAAAGAAAGAGTCAGGTGACCAGTGTGAGAAAAACAAAAAGAGGGAGAAGTTTAAATATTCATCACGTCAGTCAGTGAAAGTATTTGGTCTGACCACACACCGCCGTCGTTAAAAGGACATTTTTCAAACCCACACGGATATTTAAATGGTTTGGCTGGTCTCCCTCTTCTACGAAGGACATGTTGTGAAAGTTGTAGGTTTGCATGGATGTGTTGTTGTGCTCATCGGTGAAAAAGAATAAATGAACCTCCCAACGCTCCTTTACATTTTATGTTTGTCTCTGCTGAGCTTAGTTATATATATATATATATATATATATATATATATATATATATATATATATATATATATATATATACATACATATATATTACTAAGCTCAGCAGAGACAAACATATTCACACTTAACAGTTATAGGAATTGCTTTTGGATTGAGTGTTTTTTTTTTCTTGGTCAGTTCTGATTCTCAGAAATCCCGGTCATTCAGTCATCAGGAGACCAGCAGATTAGTTTCAGATTAGTTTTCAGTGCTGACCCACTGTGTGTGTCTCCAACCTTTGCCACCACACAGAGTGCCCACTGGGGAAAAAAAAACACCAGTTTTATTGCATGATACACTTTTGATGGACAGATGCAGTAGCAGCTTAGCTAATAATCATTAGCTCGGGCGCTTTTAAGGGCATGAATGAGAGGACTGCCGCAACAACAAGAAACTACAGGGCAAACCTTTCAAAAAAAGTTCTGACTTCATGAAGAAATTCACCCTGAACACCTTTTTAGTTGGCTTGCTATTTTTGAAAAAAATGAAATGTGTGTGTGTAAGTTGCACGGCTACAAAATTCATAATTAGCGCAACATCACTAAGACACAGCACTCACTCGATACATGCACACAGGCCATTCTCTGCTTGTGCAATGCATTTGCTTAAAAGAAACCATATAAAAAATATAAACCAGCAGCCAGCTCTTCGTGCCATAGAACAAAAAAAAAAAAAAAAGACTCAGACGTCTGATTGTATTATTCCTGCGCTCTGAGGATGTGTTGCGCACATGTGGCTGAGTGTGTGTCTACGCTAGTATGTGAATGTTCGCTGTGTCTCCTTTTTTTTTTTTGTTGCGCCTGATTAAAGGGTGGCACTGTGGAGACCCCCTCCTGGATCCTCCACCCTGTCATTTTCCCCTCGTCAGCCCGTGCCCTCAGCGGGGAGGGCGGGGCTGTGACCTCCCTCCCACGCACAACTGCGGCGGCAGAGGGAGGCCACCTCCTCACTGAAGTATCCCCGCAAAGGAGTGGCTAAGGCCGTATAAGCCCCCCCCCGGCCCCACCCCGCCCTACCAACCCTCCACCATCAAAGTATTTGCCCCTTTACAGCCCCTAAACAGATTACAGCTCATAAGATCAAGATGAGGAACGCTGCACCTTCTCCTGTTCACCCACACAAGATAGAAGAAAAAACAAACCGAAAAGATTATTTTTTTGTCTGAAATCGAGTTCTTTCTAATTGTTTACAGCAACGCAGACACAGTTAAATTTGATTATTTCTGGTGTTTATATCTTATATTGTTTTTATCTGTAATTTCTTCCTTTCTTCGAATCGAATCGAATCGAATCAAATTGAATTGAATTGAATTGAATTGAATTGAATTGAATTGAATTGAATCGAATTGAATTGTGAGTGTCTGCAGGGTTGAGGCGCCTCTCCAGCGTTAGACAGCAGAAAATACATTGTAAAAGATGTAAGCAACACAAGTGTTGACATGAGTACGATGTTACAGTTTTTCTTTGCCATCTTTTTTTTCCATCTGTCTTTTTTTAGACCCGCTTTTCTTGTTTTCCTCTGGCTTTTTCCCACTGCCTGTGCCTCTCCAGTTCCCACCCATGGCACTGGGAAACCCTAAAATGAATCCTTGCCGTAAAACAAACAGCCCGGGCCTCGTTTAACCCATGGGAAGTCAGAGAACCGACCTGGAGAAGAAAGACAGACAAATGAATAAGAACTGACAACAAAAATGTGGTTCCTCATGTTTCTCCCTAAAACAAACAAACAAAAAAAAAACGTTTTCAGGCTTTAATTGAGTCAAGACAACAGTGTGAAGCAACAACAACAGTTTCACAATGACCCTGCAACTGAGGCTGCAATCTGCAGACCATCACCAGCAGCAGCTCATCAGAGCGTCTTGACATCAGAGGACGATGAACTGTTGCAGCCTCGACGACGGCTGATCAGGGCAAGTTTGACTGTGACACCCCGGAAATGATTCAGATGTGACATTTCAAATGTGACGTGTGCAGGGTGTGAAGACAGCACGCGAGCAAAACCCCTGAGTGACTGAGAAGTTCGCGACAGGAAATGGATGGAAGGTCATTTCAAATAAAAACAGCAACTGTAAACAACCTGTCAGCACTACCAGGCAGTTGAACTGCAGCTCCGGTCGAGGGCCCTGGCTGTCATCTCTCTAGCAGAGCGTGATACCACAGTGAGAAAAGAGGCCAAACATTTGGAACTGATACTACATTGTTCTTTAAAAGAAATGACTCACATGTTATTGTTTCCTTCTCAATTTACAACCAAAACCATGAGCTTGCCAAGGTTGCCATATGTACATATGTTAGGTAGCAATACATTGATATTGCGAGGTGAGGCTGAATTCATATCAAATCGGGCACAGAGACGCACAAAGTCTGTGCAAGTGCCAAAGTGCGGTGGTGTGTCATGCAGTCTTCTGTGTTGTGTTGGTGCCACAATTGAGGCCTGTGGTCTGTGGCTGCAGCACAATGCCGATGGTCAGATTTAAAACCATGACGCAAGCGTTGAGACGAAAAAGGTTTGGTTTGTGAAATTTTGTGACATGTTGTGTTTTCCTTATTGGACTCGATGTGGCATGGACATGATGTTCATCAAATATTGTTAGAATGTATGTTATTCAACAAAGGATTGAAAGCAAACAGTTAGAAAAAAAAAATGGGATCATTAATCAGAATACTTTATTATCAGCAGTGTTCCATTCAACCTCAAGACTGTACATAGTGCAAATAAAATAGAAACGTGCAAAAAAGGAAAGGAAAAAGCTATATGCACTACACTGTTAAATCTACTTACATTTGTGATGCTTTCCAGCAACCAATTCAAACAAAGAAGAAGAAAATAAGCAAATGTGAATGAATAGAAAAAGAGCTGCATGTCCCCCACTGGTCAGAACCAGATGCATTCGACAACTGGGCTCCCACACTGAGATTCCAACTGATCCGCACAACAGTAAAACATCACGAGACTCAGTAATATAATCTCCAGTACACCACTTAAAAAGCACTCAAACAGAAACACACTGCTCCCACCAGGCCTCCCATGAGAGACAAGAAACAAAATGAGGGCGGCACAACATCATTCCGAAGTGATGGTGGGGGGAGTGGGAGGAAGAAGACACTTCACAGAGACACTGGGCTGGTTCCAGTCAACATGCTGTGTTCTTGCACAGGCAGTGGAACATTTGTTGTCTGAGAGGGCTGTGGCTGAGAAGCGATGAGAGTCAAGCTGATACGACGATCTGTGTCAAACCGCAGTTCAGGCGGCTCGTGCCTCGCATGCTGCCACCACCACCACCGCCCCCTGCGTCACCTCGGCTGCACTCCTAACACCTAGATCTTTTGTGTGAACGCCATGTGTTCGGGCGGGCAGATGCAACAAGCGTTTGCAAGGGACCCGAGTGCGTCGCATCTTGCCAGTCAGCTCACGCTGCTGCAGTTTCCGTCTGAGTGTCACTCACACTTGTGCGGTTCCTCATTCCGCTGGAGCTATTTGAGGTGGTTGAGCGAAGGAGGTCAGTTGCTTGTTTGTGAAAATACACAAAGAAGTGTCACAGCAGAGAACATTGATCGAATACGGCTAATTTAGCCAAACAAACTCTGAAACGGCAGAAGAGAAGTAATGGATGGTGGGAAACAGAGACCCCTCATCATCCGAGGAGAAGCAAGACTTGTTTGCTGATTTGATTTTTGTATCGCAATGCAGTTAAAAGGTCCAATGTGTAATATTTGGAGGTTTTAAAGAAGAAACAGCAACACCAAGTGGTTACATTTAGGATTGCGGCGCTCTTTCCCTCACCCTCCCTCTCTTGAGCTTGCCAGTGAACTACGATGGCCGGCGCTCACCCTAATTACGAGAAGTCAGGCAGCCGGGTTGTCCACACGAGGCTTCCTTGGAAATATGTTGCTGCAAGATGGTAGTTAACTGAGAGCAAGACCCTTATTGAGCTATGGATATTCTTTTATACATATGAGAACCGTTCTAAGGGTAGGAAAACCAAAGCACAAAGCACTCGTCTGAGTAACTAGGACACACAGGGCAATTCTTGCTGCCAGTCAGAAGAGATTGTTGATCACCAGTACAAAGACAGTCTTCTACTGAGATCTGATGTGTGCCAGTTCCTGCATTCAACACTTGATGATTTCTGCATTTTTGCCCGCTGACGAGATGCTCAAAGCTCACCACAGCCTCGAGCAGCGTGCAGAAATGACTCACATGTCAATAAATGTTCCCATAAAGATAAACAAGGCAAATTGAGCGTGCTTTACAAGAATGCTTAAAACAATACCGTTTTTGCAAGGATTCTGTGGGTGTCAGACTGAAGAGGTCGACAGGGAGGGGAGACTTTCTTGAAAAGGTTTGGCTCGTAAAATGAAACAGCTGACAGAAAAAGACAGTACACAAAGAGAGGTGGACAGCCTTTTATACCGTCTCTATGGTGTATTCTCTCCAGACTTGGCACGATGCCTGTTCAAACACCCCCGCCCGGGCATTCCAGTGACCCTGCAAACCTTCCCCTCACCTCTGCACGTCACACAAGGCCACAGCTGCCTCAGCAATGGGAGGAGCAGAGGAAGAAACAAACTTGCAGAGCAAAGATCAACGGACCGTCCTGAAGATGCTCGGAGGATCTCTATGCATGTGTTCACTTTCACTTATTAGCAAAAAAGCAGGTCGTCTACTTTGATGGAAAAGGGAGAGTGTACAGCTGAAAGACAAATATTGCCATTTGATGCACTGTACAAGACTACAAAACAGATAAAGACAACACACAAAAGAGTCGGTCGTTGACTAAAGAGTTGGGATCTGCACTGGTCCCATAGTATAGAGCAGGGGTCGGGAACCTATGGCCCGCGAGCCAGATGTGGCTCGTTTGATGACGGCATTTGGCTCACAGAAAAATCTTAGCTGACCTTTCGTAACACAAGTAATGAATAATTCCGCTGATGTTCAAGTAAAACATTACAAAAATCACAGTGTTAAAAATAATCTTCCCCAAAAAAATTCTTGTGCATTTTCACGTGTGCTTCAGTATATGGGAGGGTTCGACACCTCTATTTTTAATGGATTAAAGAACTTCCCGCCGTTTAATCGGAAAGTTAGCAAGCTGATTCATGCAGCGCAAACCCCTTTGCCGAAGAAGATATATATATATATATATATATATATATTTTTTTAGCTTTGACAGATAGTTCTGAAGCCCGTGTGGCAATCTGGGTCAATTGATAATAAGGACGCAATTAAAGCAGAAGCGCCACTGTGCTCAAGTTTAGCGCAGGCAGCGGCACTTCTGGGCGCTGCGGGCACGCGGTGGTCTCGTGATTCGCTCTCATGCTTAAATTCTCTGCACAGCAGTAAAACAACATTTTGATGCCGGCGTGGTTGCCCCCACGCACCGCAGACAAAGACACAGTGGGAAAAGGGAGATGAGAGGAGAGGCGCGGAGGTTAGACGTGGAAACGGCCACAGTGCTTCCTTCAGACTCCAGTTTGGCGAAATCTCTGTATTTAGTTGTATTAAGAGTTACTAATTAAGAATAATAAATATTGTATGGCTCTCACGAAAATAATTTTTAAAATATTGGATTTTTTTGGCTCTCTCCAAAAAGGTTCCCGACCCCTGGTATATAGTATGGTATTCTATTAGAATGCTATAGTATTAGCATGCTAATGCTAATACTATAGGATATAATTAAAGCATTCTAATACTATAGAATGCTATACTCTAATACTATAATTCTATAGTATGAGAAGCCCTAATATAGTATTAGGGCTGTATAGTATTAGAAAGCCTTTGTTTATCCCACATTAGGGAGACCTCTATGGGAAGGGTTGTTCCCATCAGTGACAGACAATTTAACATATTTCCTGGAAAAAAAAAAAAAAAAAAAAAAAAACCTGAATCCTTGTGCACTCCCAAAGACAATGGATAAATGTCCCCTCAGATTGCACTTGCCATCAATACTAGGGGAAATATGGTTGAGCTTTACGGGTGTTATTTAAACCTGCATTAACCACTTAGCCATTTTAATCTTGTGTTAATTGGATGTCTACATTTCATTTGGAAAAGCCATTTCCCAGTCTTCCTCACTTAAATCATCTTGTAAATCCTCTCTCCAGGCTTTTAATCTATCTGAAGTAGATTCTGTTGAGTACTTTAGGGAGGTAGCTAGATACTTCACTCATCCCCTCAGGGAAATTCTATGTATCCCATAGCTCAAAAGTACACACAAGTACGTGAGTCCGTGCTAAGACATGAATAAGAAAGGGCTAAAAAGAGTCAGTAGTCGGCGACAGGAAAAGGAAAACTGCTGTAACGTTAGCAGAATACATAAACATTTCCTGCCATCCAAATTGTTAAGTGTAATGTTCTCGATTACAGATGGCAGGGTGTGACAACCATTGTCAAAAATCTTGATCAAGTGAAACTTCTTAATTGCAAATAATAATAATAATGATAATAATAATATATATATATATATATATATATATATATATATATATATATATATATATATATATATATATATATATATATATATATATATATATGTATACTTTCAGGGAATTTGATACTTCTTACAAAGTTCTACAAATGAAAGAAAGTAACCTTCTAAATAAAGGTTTGAAACCATTGGAATATCCTGGCGCATGATTAATGCGCTGATGTTTCTTTTGTCTTTCAATTTTTCGACTCTTTGATTTCTATCTTTTTACTAAATGTTTCCTGCAGAACCATGGACCCTTGAGAAACTCAATCCTCTGTCTGTGTTACACATATTACAGAACTGACAGTGAAGCTTGAACTTTAACCCTTGCTAGCCGTCACGTCTCGTGTGAGTGCATGTGGAAATGGCTGCACTGATGCTATTTTTTCTTTTAAGGTGCCAATTTACAGCCATTGCTGTGAAAACGTGGCCAGCTTAGAACTTCAGAGTGCTGGGGTGCTGCACTGCCAAGCCCATGCCCATTCTTTTTCAGAAGGAGGAGGGGTGGATGGAGTTCATCTAGAGCTGGGAGGTCGCCTTTCCTCTGGGACAATGTGAGGATATGACTGCTTGATGACAAGCTCTGATAAGGGACTCAGTGTCGCACTGGGGTTAAATAATTGCCACAAGGACACCCAGTCCCCTTTTCTTCAGAGCGTTGCTGCAGCGCAGCGCAGCCGTTGAATGGGCAGAAGAACGAAATCCTCTAAATGACATCACCAGTGAAAAGTAGCGCAGACATTTTCTGCTATTTTGGCTCTGTTTAGGAACAATGAAAGGAAGTGAAGATGTGCCCTCCATCTTTATCCATGCCACCGACGATGATAAGGCTCAAGCTCCTCAAAGGTGACGGACAATGTCAAGGGAAAAGCAATTAAAAATCATTTTCCAACCCCTAAAATGTAATAAAGTGTATTCAATTCAATTCAATTTGATTCGATTCAATTGGATTCTATTATAACAAGTTGTTTTTGAGACTAATCACAATACAGCTTTTTTAAAAATCATGAAGTCCCTTTTCATGGTTTCCATATGGGCCTTTGCCACCGCTTTTGCATATTTTCATGCCCCTGAGTCATAACTCAATAAAAAAAAAAAAAAAAAAAAAAAGTACCCAAGGAGATTACGGTATGCAGCTACCCCGTTTCCCGTGCAGTCGGAGGAAATGAGGGCCGCTCATCTGTTTCTGTGAGGCCATGTGTTTCCTCAACTGCGTTAACTGCAGTAATGAGCAAACACACGTCCTTCAGCGGTATTTGATCTGCTCCCTGAGCCCACATGAAGACCGCAGACCACCTTCCAAACAATGGGCGGAGGAATCTCACTCTGCGTACCACCAGGAATGGAACAGCCATTTAGATAACGCTATCTGGCTCGTCTAGACAGACAAGGTATCACTTGTCGAAACAATGCAGAGTTAATTGGACATTAAAGTGAGCAAAACAGCAAACAGCAAGCGGGGTCAGGAATTTGAACATTGTTTGGAAGGACTGGGGGAGGTGGGGGGATTTAACCTTTGCTTGCTGCTGTTTGCTCTCTGCTGGGTAATAAATGTGAGCATTTCGGTGAGTACACTATGAGAAACAGAGACGCTGAAATAGGGGCCCTCACTATTCTGGCTGCCAGGATCTGACATGAGGGGATTTTCGGGATCAAATGTATCAGCAGTAAAAATCTTGCGGGTCAAGAGACACCCACGACATTCCAGGCCTCTGGAGAAAGAGCCCGAATAGTAAATAATGATTTCCTGAAAAAAAAAAAAGAAGTAGCTCAAGAAGTGTTGCCATTTCCTTCCTTTTTTTCCCCCCTCTTTCCACCTTTAATCTAAACTTACAGGAATCCCGGTGGACAAGGGTTGAAATCCCAAAACGGGAAACATTTAGGTCATTAGTTGGAAAATTTTGGAAAAACCCACACAGAGCGAGAGAAAGAGATGAAGAGAGGGAGAGAGAGAGAGAGAGAGAGAGTTTAAAGATGGAAGTAAAAGCTGGTCCTTGGTGGTCAAAGTTAAAAGTGATACCATACTATTAAACCTCCTGGAAGGAGCTGTACCTTAATTCTACACTTTACTGCATAGTGGTGTACTTTATACGTAGTGGTGTACTTACATTAAGAACCTTTTCAGGGGCTGAGCTGTCAACTGATCATTACCTGGTGGTGAGTTGGATCCGCTGGCTGGCGGGGGAGGAGACCGGAGAGACTCGGCAGGCCCAAGCGCATCGTGAGGGTCTGTTGGGAACGTCTGGTTGAGCTCTCTGTCAGTGCGGTCTTCAGCCCCCACCTCTGGGAGAGCTTCTCTCAGACCCCGGGGGTGGTTGGAGACATTGAGTCAGAATGGACCATGCTCTCCACCTCTATTGTCAACGCAGCTGCTCGTAGCTGTGGTCGTAAGCTCTCTGGTTCCTGTTGCGGCAGCAACCCCAGAACCCGGTGGCGGACACCGAAAGTAAGGGATGCCCTCAGGCTGAAGAAGGAGTCCTATCGAGCCTTGTTGTGCTCGTGGGACCCCTGAAGCAGCTGATACCGGGTACCGGCAGGCCGAGCGTGCTGCAGCTTGGGCAGTAGTGGAGGCAAAAACTCCGGCCTGGGAGGAGTTCAGGGAGGCCATCTCGGCCTCAAAGAAGTTCTGGCGCCTCAGGAGGGGGAAACAGTTCGCCACCGACACCGTTTACAGTGCGGGTGGGGAGCTGTTGACTCCGGTGGTGGAAGGAATACTTCTTAAGGATCTCCTTAATCCAACCGTCACGTCTTCTGCTGAGGGAGCAGAGTCAGGGGACTCGGGGGAGGACTCGATACTCGACTCCGCTACCCAAGCTGAAGTCATCGAGGAGGTCAGAAAGCTCCTCGGTGGTAAGGCGGCGGTGTGGATGAGATCGGCCACCGAATACCTCAAGTCTATCTCTCTCTCTCTCTCTCTCTCTCTCTCTCTCTCTCTCTCTCTCTCTCTTTCTACATATATATATACATACATATATATATATATATATACATATATAGATAGATATAGATATACTGTATATCTACGTGCATACACACATGCATACATACACATGTCGATGATACATGCAACATTTGCATCAAGTCAGGAACAGACTTGCTACTTCTGGAGTTATTTTCATTTCTTTTCAGATTAAATGAAGCTCAGCAGACACGAGTGGTGCAAATACTGAATCGCCCACATTGCCTAAATAGTCACGGAATCAGACAGCGTCAACATGCTGACGCAGCAGGTAGTCCAGATGTGGACAGCACTTGAGACGGTGGCACAGCAGCAGAAAGCAGTGAAGTCACGGAAACCAGACCAGATGTGGGCAGCAGAGTGTAGCGCAGCTCGAGCGCGGCTCCGTGAACACGTGTGTTCCTTCGGAGGGAAGGACGCCGGGCCAGGAAAGGCTCACATGTAGACTCAACAATGGAATTCTTCCACACAATCAACAACGGGCCCAAAGTCTCCTGCTATTCTAGCTGACATTTAAGAGTTCACGGGGAGTCGCAAGTGGTCGCTTGTGGTGTTTACTCTTGAAGTTTTAAATGTGCTTGTGGCAAAATTCTTTTTTTTTTCCACAAAAGATGGAAAATTCCCAAGTAGTCTGTCATGTAAATCTGTCCGTGTCCATACCATGTGCATGGATATGGAAACCATGACCGTCTCGCTGTGAACTGCATGCTGTTTTTTTAATGGTTAAATTGTGCAGTTGAACAAAAATGAGATTTAGTTTCCTCTCCAAGGCTGACATAAACTTATGTGAAAAAAGTGAAACACTGCCGAGTGTCATTGTCAATGCGCCCATCAGTGCTGTTATTGGCTGGGATCAGCGCTGCAGCGGTTTGTGACACAGCTGCACTGAATCAATGAAGTTAATGATACCTGTGTGCATCATGAAAGGTCCTAAAAATGTTGCTCATGATTGCTCTTGTCATTGTTTTTGTAATTTACAAATGTTAACTCGTATTATTCATTTACAGAAATAACAACACAACTGAAAAAAGGCAACAGATTGGGTAAAACAACAGATAGAGAAACTGGACAATCCAATCAGACTTTGCCTCTTCTTACCCATAAACATCAATGTCATATTTTCACAACAGCTATTATTATTATTATTATTATTATTATTATTATTATTATTATTATTAGTATAAGTTTTGTTTTTTTTTTTTATATTATTTTTACTATTTCAAATGTCTTCCTGGATTCTGCAGCCACATCTCATATTTTGATGTTCACCCAATGCAAGGGAAACATGCTTGGAATATACAGAAATATAAGTGGGTTTGCAGAAAAAAAATTAACATAATCTCACACAAATGTAAAACCAATGACAAGACAAGACACACTGGAGAGTCTGGCCTGGGAACATCCTGGGGTGCTGGGGTGCCCATGGAAGAGCTGGTGGAGGTGACCACTGCCACCCCACCATGTGTACACACACACATATATATATATGTACATATATACATATATGCATATATAATCAGTAAAAGTAAAAGTAAAAGTGCAGTTTGGCACTCGGGAAAGTTGTAAATAAAGTTAACCTCTCTCACTGGCACACACACAGGTACACATATAGCACAACAAAGACGAGAAAATCATCGCTCAGCACAATCACAATCACAAAAATAGAGGTCAGTGACGCCTCAGACAGTTTATCACCACAAGAAGCTTCTGGACGCTGTCATTTGGGCAGTGCGGTGGTGCGGTGGTTAGCGCTGCGGCCTCCCAGTGAGACGGTCGAGGGTTTGAATCCACGGCCGGCTGCCCAGGATATTTTTGTACACGAGCTGCTTTTCCCTTCACCGTTGTCACAGCTGTGGATTACATTGTGTATCTTTTCCCACACTGTTTCAAACACCACATGATGGAAGCGTCCTTTCATTTATGTATTTATTTATTTTGCAAGAGATGGTCTTTTTCAAGCTGCACTATTTGCATATGTTAATGGTAAAACTGCATTATCGGTTCAGGCACTGTCTGAGCCAGTGATTTCCAACTGGTGGAGCCTCAATTTTCCCCTTCTATTGAAGTCACGACCCAAATTTATTCCACAGCACTCAAATTGAATCCACTAAGATAAAAACGCCAGCCTATTTTCTATTGTGTCTAGAAAATAAGTTATTGAAACTATTGAATTAAATTGGGTGTCCTGCAAAATAAACACCCAACATCTAACAAAATGTGTATTTGTCACAGATGGTCCGAAGCCGTTGGCTACGTCTGAACTCTCTGCAGCGACACACAATAATGTTAAGCCACAGTCATTCCCCTTTTGGCAACACTGCCTTGCCCTGATTTATAGCTTTGCCTCCCAACCTGCTTCAGGAAGTAACTGTCAGTTAGTGAAAAGATGGCTTATAGTGCTTAAGAATAAACAGTGGGAAAATAAAGTGAAAAGAAGATCAATGCAATGAGAAAATATAAATCTGGTTGAGTAACATGTGTTACTGGTCTGTGGCACAATGACACGCATGTGTGGCTAAGATTTTTGTGGCCAAAACAAAAGAAGAAAAAAAGCCAAGATCTCTATGGGAACAATATGGCGGTTCTCTGTTGTTCACTGGTATCCCTTAATCCCTAATAACACACACACTGCACTGGGGGTATGATTATATGATCAGCTCATTAAGACCACTGGTATCCAAACAGAATGAACAGACAACTTCCTTCCTGCCAATTAAGTGCCTCAGCAAAAACATTCATTCAAAAAAACAAAAAAAACAAAACCTATTCCATCTGCTCTCTTGAAGACAGTAACTGTTGGTAATGACGAAGGGTTTCCTCTGCCCTGAAACCTCAGAGACGGAATCCTCAATAAACACACGTGAGTCACATTGAAGGCAGTGAGGGAAAAGGGGGATTTAGGAGCTCATTGACTTAAACGAAACAGGACGAGGAGCTGGAGTTGCTTCCAAAGAAGATCAGCGGGCCGACCGAGACAGAGACTGAGCCTGGGTGCAACCTGGACAGCTGAGCAGGGTAGTTGGAGAAAACACGTTAGAGTAAAAGGACCACGAGCAGCGAGGATGCAGTTCAAGAATCAAGATTCAAGAACTTTGTCACATGCTCACGGGATGTGCAGTGAAGTGAAAAAGTGTCCCAGCTTCCCAGAGATGGGGCAAAGAGCAGAAAACAATATTCACAGTAGAGTTATTAAAGAAGCACGCCATTCACCAAGGAGTGCTCCCCCCACCCACCGAATCGCTTCAGATGACTCATCATAACATAACAATTGCGTCGCAGGATGTGACTCTCCTGGAAACACGTCGTCTTTCGAGGGAGAACAACGACAACTGTAACACAATACGACACTCTGGGGTGTGACGACTCTCGACGAGAGAGGACGTGAGTTTCAGGACGCTGTGTTTGTGATGTAGCTGCAGGGCCTCTCAGGGAGGTTACAGCCACTCGGACTCAAGAGGGAAGGGTGGAAAATGATGCAGAGGTGGGATGTGACAAAGTACAAAGTACAAATACTTTGTTACTGGACATAAGTAGATTTTTCAGGTATCTGTACTTTACTTAGAGTATTGCTTTCTCTGACCACTTTACACTTTTACATCCCCACATGTGCACACAAATATCTGCACTTTCTACTTCTTGCACGGAAAAAATGTGGTTGTTGCTTTTGTGTTTAAAAGTGTTTAAAATATATAAATTGTGTTCAAGGTTATTTAAAGGTCACTTATCAAAGTTGTTGTTGCTTGAAGTGGAGCTATTTCAACTATACTGTTATGTAGTTATACAACTGGATCATATTTCAGAAGGTGATTATTTCAGAGGACCTCGGCTTCGCGGTCACTGTTCAGCATGTACATGAAAAAATAAAAATGCCAAAAAAACAAAAAACATTGGTTATTGTTATAAAAAAAAGTGTAAACACGCATGTAAAAATGAATGTATTGTTTCATTAATTGCAAGAAAAAAAATGATTTTTCATTTTTACATTTCAGAATTGGCAATTTCTTTCTTTTACTTGGGAACAGGAGTTGAATCAGTACTTTTACGTTTACCAGAGCATTCTTTAACATCTGTACCTTTACTTGAGTACAGAAGGTGAAAAACTTTGCCACCTCTGTTATAAGGGCATATATTGCAACCAGGTTTATGCTCAGCTGTTTGTTAAAGCATTAGAGTCATTGATGTGAGTTTTTAGAGGTCTTGCTTTTCAAACTGGCTCACGAAGATGGAACCTTTGCTACTTTCCATGGAATCATCTCACATTCAATCTGGGCAACAGCCCTCAGGAAGACTTTGGAAAAGGTAGTGGTAAAATTTGGAGGATGTGTGGATGTTTTGGCCCTGTCGCCTTGTGTTTGCCACGTTGGAGGAAGAACCTGCTGCACGCTCCCACCTCCCCAGAATAATATACGGGCGGCGGGATCGATGGTTCACGGGTAGGAACCGGAGCTGGAACTGACGAAGCTGGTTGCCTGGATGACGTGGCCTTATGAACCATCTTGGAGAAGCGGTCCACAATAGTCAGGATAACGGTGTTCCCATTGGAGGGGGGCAACTCCGTAACAGAGTCCACTGACAGGTGCGACCATGGACGTTTGGGTATGGGTAGAGGTTGTAGTAGTCCAGCCGGAGGTCTGTGGGAAGTCTTTCCTCTGGAACAAACGGAACAGACGGTTACAAACTGATGCGTGCGGTTGACCCCAGGGTGACAGGTGAGCTTAGAAGAATGGCCCCACTCCAGAACTTGGGACCTCACTGTGTCAGGAACAAAAAGTTTGCCAGCAGGCCCAGAACCGGGATCAGGATGTTGCTGCTGGGCTCGCAGGAGCACCTGCTCGATGTCCCACACGGCGGAGCGGATGAAGCAGGTTGCTGGAAGGATGGTGTCTGATGTGGGGGCTTCTGCTGGTGGCTCATGTTGATGGGAGAGAGCATCTGGCTTTGTGTTTTTGGAGCCCGGGCGGTAGGAGAGGGTGAACTGAAACCGCCCCAAAAACAGCGCCCAGCGAGCTCGACAGGAATTCAGTCTCTTGGCCGACTGGAGGTAGGTGAGGTTCTTGTGATTCGTGAAGACCATGAATGGCACTTCCGAACCCTCCAGCCAATGTCTCCACTCCTGCAGCGCAGCCACCAAAGTCAACAGTCCTCGATTGCCAACATCATAGTTCCTTTCTGTTGGGGATAGCTTCCTGGAAAAGAAAGCACAAGGGGAGCCACAATCTTGCTGTAATTAGTTAGCAAATCCCAGAAACTGCTGCAGCTGCTTCCTGGTTGCAGGCTTTGGCCAGTTTGTCACGGCCTCAATCTTAGCCGGATCAGGGCGTGTTTACAGGGCCTCGCCTCGTCCTGGTACAGTGTTAGTGTGTTTTCACTGGCCGCTACATGGTTGTAGGGGGCGCCATTTTGGTACCTGTATCATTGAGGGGCCAAGCGAGTTGAAGTGAGTTTAGTGGTGACGTAGCGTCGAGCAGGGCACTGATTGGCTCAGATTTTCTGACGAAAGGTGAGAGCGAATCTCTGCGAAAACAGTGCGAAAACCCAACCGCCATTTATTTTTGTAACTTTCCTGTCTTTCCAGAATTCTCCAACTTTCGTCCATTTTTTTCTTATTAAAAGGCAACTACAGACCGGGCAGCAGGTATAAAACAAACTCTACGTTGTCCATTGCTGCGCTGTTGTGTGTCGCACAGAAATGACGCTGACGAAAACATTGTCCTGTTTTACCGCGTCAACTCCTGCCACGGTCTCGTGATCACAGAGCCAATGAAAACACAATCGTACCGAGGCGTACCATACCGTACCGTAGCGAGGCGAGGCGAGGCGAGGGACTGTAAACACGCCCTATGTTGCCCCTCGGCGAGAATGTAGCCTAAAAAGCTAACAGAGGGGACGCTGAACTCACACTTTTCAGTTTTAACGAAAAGCTTGTTCTCTAGCAGCGTGTTCGGCAGCCGTTCTGGAAAAAATCAGAATACCATCAAGATATACGTAGACAAACTGGTGTAACATGTCTTGTAGCATGTCATTAATGAGGGACTGGAAGACGGCGGGGGCAATGATTAGGCCGAAGGGCATAACAAAGTGTCCTAATGGGGTCTTAAAGGCAGTCTTCCACTGATCCCCCTCCCTAATGCGCACCAAATGGTACATGTTCCTCAGGTCCAACTTGGTGACCACCGTAGCTCAGTTCGAAAGGGCGTCTAAGAGCGGCAAAGGATAGCGATTCCCAATCGTAATGTTATTCAGCCCCGTAAAGTCAATACGCGGTCTAAGTGTCTTATCCTTATCCTTGTACGCTCCCACCTCCCCAGAATAATAATCAGGCGGTGGGATCGATGGTTCACGGGTAGGGACCGGAGCTGGCACTGACGAAGCTGGTTGCCTGGATGACGTGGCTGCAACGCTGGCGCTCCCCTGGACCGTCGGTTGATGAACGCTAGAAGTCAACGTTTGCATTGAGTTCATGACTTCCGTGAGGAGTTGCTCGTGCTTCCCTAGCACCGAGCCCTGGATGTTAACAGAATGCTGCAGTGACTGTGTGTCCGCTGGGTCCATGTCCACATCCATCCAGAACTTACTGTGACGTGGGGACCCGAGTTGTGACCGAGAAGTGGACACAGTAGACTCCAAGGGTAATTAAAGAGTTTACTGACAAAGGAGCAAGGCACCAACTACAGTAGTAATTGAACACTGGAATCAAGGAGTCACGAGAAAATCCATACATGGGGCGAAGTTCTGACAAAGAAACGGCTAAAGTAAGACAACAGGGAACTCCCCTTAAGACTGAAGTGGTAACAGGGAACTCCCCAGATCACAGAACAACCGAGAACCCTGACACACACACACACACACACATATATGTACATATATATCAGAGGCGATTGCACTGACACTGCAAGGGAAACTCAGCTTCCCCGAAATTGTCAGAAAATAAGTGGTCAAATATGTACTGTTGTGTGTACATTTCATTGACTAAATATGCGATAGAACGCATTCATCTTTTGTTCAGAATCAGCAACTTATCGCAGGGAACCGACTTTCTTCTCATTCATCCCCGCAGCGTCACAGTGCTTAGACCGTGTACTAGACACTGAACGTCTATTGAATTCAGTGGGGAAGCGTGGAGTGTGTTGTTCCACTGCAGCGAATCTCGATTGTATATTGTATAATATATTGTCCAGCCCATCGGACGCTCAGCGGCTGTCCCGGACGCTCGGCTTCTGCATGATGATTGGATGATCTGTTTGAGGCGGAGCCCCTTTTGGATTGACAGTGAAATGAGCGAATCAGCGATCTTGAAGTATAAACATCCACCGAAGCAGTTTTCAGGTTTTCATTCCGTTGTTTTGAGTTGATCCGGAGACTCTGCTGATCCTCTGAGCGACTTTGTCTTTTTTAAAAACGTCCAGCGACAATTCTAGCGTCTATGTCTGGTCTTTTTGTAGACTGTAGCTGCTTGTGTTTGGAGACTCTGACTTCTGACACAGCGAGAGCTGCTGAGCCTCTCCCCCAACACAAAGCACTCACAGGCAGTCACACTTCACACGAGCCTCGCGCAGTAGCTCCAGCTAGCGAGCTAGCTGCCAGCAAGCTTCACATAATGGCAGATAATATGAGTGTCCTAAAAAGCTATGGCTTTGATTCAGGGAGACTGAGGTCTGAACTTCAAGCCCTACCTTCAAACCAGGACTTGCAGGGCAACAGAGGAAAGCTGTGTGATTTCTTGCTGTTTCTGAAAGACATGGAGTTGGACAGTGCAATACCTCAGCTGTACAAACTTGTCATTAGTGGCAATGATTGGAGCTACATCTGCAGGTGTAGAGAAGAGCATCTCTAATTAAAGAATTTACTTACAAAGGTGCAAGCTGTGGGCAACAATGGGCTAAGGGAGTTTAAGCAGCCTAGCTCTGCTGGCAATTGAGAGGACACTGGCCAAGTCCCTGGAAAAGACGGCTAGTTGGTAAAACAGGGTCACAGGTCATTTTCTTGAAAGGAATTGAGGGCAGAATTTACGTATAAGCAAACAAATGCATTTTATGATATAGGCCGAAAATGAGCTTCACCTCCTTGAAAGACCAGCAGCCGCCACTGATATATATATGAAAACACACACACCAGTTAGCTGCCATCTTGTGCCGCCATTTTTTTCAAGAAGCCTGTCTCAGAGACTTTAATACGAAAAGCGCTGTCAATTTCCTTCAGGACATCTATCTATCTATCTATCTATCTATCTATCTATCTATCTATCTATCTATCCACACTGGACCTATGAGGGCCAAAATGTAATTGCAGGGCAACACAAGACACCTGGGAGCTGAGCAGTGACCAGGAAATGAAAAAGCAGCTTGCAAAATTGGGCAGCTGTCTGAAAGTAGATGAGTCAAAGAGAACACTCATCTAAACCCAACTTCACACGCAGGAAATATCACTACATTTGAATTGTTTGCCTGATGGGGCTATAAAAACAGTGGTTTTGTGTCATGCTGCACCATTGTCTATCGTTCCGGGATTGATTTATTTTTATTTTTTTTGCTTTTTTCCCCCAGTTCACACAGGCTGTTGGTGACTCACACGCCCTGAACGTAATTAATAGTCTTCGTGGTAGATCTTGGATCGGCTGCCAGCCCTGCAGTTACATAAGGCGCGCCGGGTGAATGAAGGTGTGGGAGTGCATGTGTGTGTGTGTGTGTGTGTGTGTGTGTGTGTGTGTGTGTGTGTGTGAACGTTGTGCAGGTTATGTGACACAGCCTGTTTTTCACTAAAGTGCATGTGTGTGTTTGTGAGCACGGAAACTTTGCTTTTTAAAAAAGAAAAGAAAAGCAGTGTGCGTGCGTGTGTGTGTGTGTGTGTGTGTGTGTGTGTGTGTGTGTGTGTGTGTTTGCACTAGTGGTGTGCCAATGAGACTGGCTTTAATGGCTTCCAGACGAACCAAGGCTGAACATGTCTCAGCCAATAAAAACACAATAACCGGCAAAAGTGGCCGGCGAGCACTTCACTTCCTTCAGCAACGTCGTTATCGACCAAACGCAAACCAAGTTGGGCTGTTGGAGTTTTTTTTTTTTTTGCTCCTCTACACTTTACAGCTGCAATCAGAAACATCTGCTGACATTGTCTACAACAATGTTATTCAAAGGTTGGACTCTATGGGGGAGACAGCATCCTATGAAGCTATGCTTCATAAATTGAAAAGCAAAGAAGAGGATGGATCGAGCTCATGGGACTTTTTTTGGAGCTATCCAAGACAAACCAGAAACTGAATGCAACACTTTATTTCTTTTATTTTTGGACCAGACTTCTTAATTTTTGGACTCTTTTGTTTGCATGGTATGATTTTTTTTATTTGTTTATTTTTTTTATGACATGCTATGGATGTACACAAAAAAAGCAATGTATGTATTATGAACTTGCACTTTTTTCCTTCTTTTTGTACCTTTTATTTTCTATGTTCCTTGAAAATCAATAAAAATTAAAATAATAAAAAAACGTTATTCAAAAATTTTTTTTTTTTTTTTTTTCCGTCTATGAGGCTGACACATTTTTTGCAACATGAAGTTTTCAAGGTTAAATGTGTGCGAGTGCGCGACCGTTCCCTCACTCCGACTGCTTCTTGAAACCAGAGAGGATTCTAACAATACCTTTGGTTTGGGCTAAGTACAGGATCTGGTCTGGCCTCTGTGATGGTCCGGCTGAGCCAAACAGCCTGCTGGGGTTTTTTTTCCCCCTGCAGGGGCCCTCACCACCATCACACCATACACTTATAATCAAGGCTTTCATCTATCCACATGGCCATGATATGTTGCATACGTCACAGCAGAGAGGGAACGTGAGGGAAACAGAGTGAGTCATCTTGCAACATTTTTGAACATCTTTGTGGAGTCCAAAAGCAAACAAAAAAAAAAGCCTGTAAACATTTTTTTCAAAATTCCATCCGTCGCCGCAAAGAAGTGACAATTTAACAGAACACAGTGGATCATAGTGTCACCAGCACATCCATCACAGAGTTCAGTCCTCGTCTGTTTTCAGCCTTCATTTATCTGTCTCATATGGACACAGATTCTATCACTGTTTGCAGAAAACAGAGTTCATATCGATGCCTTTGCTCAACCCTGCTATCATCGTGCGCACTGTTTGGTGCACGCGATGATTCTTTTGGACGGGGTGTGTTGACACAGCTTGGTTGGCAGCCAGGTCATATTCAGTTGCAGTGTTCCAAAAGAGAAGAATTACTGTAACATTTCGTATTTGCACTGTGTCCTTTTAACCCTTGAAAGAAAACAATTGGACAGTTTAATGTGAAAATTCCAAGCTCTTGGTCACATTCAAAATATGAATTTCCTGGATATTTTTTATTAGCACAATGTACATTCAAATCCTGCTTTCTTTAAATAGTTTAGGATTAACAGCCTTAGTTATGTATGGTGGTGGAATTCCCACATCTGCCAATTCTTTTGCAGTATTTATGGCAATATTTACAGTGTTTATACTTTCATGACGGGAAAAGCGACTGTTATGAATTCATCATAGAGTGGCTTTTGGTCGCAGTCCACCATCTAAGAGGGATATTGTTGGGGCAGAGTGTAATCCATCCCGTGATACGGCTTTATTTGTGTATCAGCTGTCCCAGAATTCTGCTGCATTTTTCATACGAAACACTTCTTCGGAGGAAGTGAGCTCCTCAAGTCAAATTTATAACCTTGTTTTCTTTGGCGGCGAAATGCCCAAACAGTCATCCGTTGAAGAGAAACAGTTGTGTGACATTCATCCAGTGGGAGTGGAAGCTAGGAGACGCTGTTATTGATCGGACACAATGGCGGTGTTAGAAGTGGGTATTTTAAGTCCCATGGAATCACTCCTCGCTCGTTTTCCGCGACACCTATTGTGTCGTTTCTAATCCTACCTGTCTGACTTCCTGAGTGCGTGGCGATGGGCTGTTGTTTTCCCAGTCTGTCTTTACCTGTTTGGCTTCATACGTGTTTGCAGACTTCCATTCACTGCCCCAACACCCTGGTACAAGTCATTCATTAGCCTTCCGGAGAAACAAATGAAGAAACCCAGTGGCTTTGGTCTTGGTTTCCTCTTGGCGATGAATAGAATAGAAGTCTTTATTCATGCCACATTGGGGAAATTTTCATAATTACAGCAACAATATAGTGCAAAAGAAGGGAAATCATATTAATGAAAAAGAAATAAAATACATTTTTATAGAGTAAGAAAGGAAAAAAAAACAAGAACACAGCAGAAAGGGAGTAAAAAGCTGCTGGTTTTGCTGGTTAAGTATTTGAAATTTTCAAGAGGAGGTCCCTTCGCCTCAGGAAACAGGAATTGTTGTAGAATGAGTGGATTTCCCAGACATCACTGTTGCACAAAAGAAGCTGTTTTTGATTGGGGGCCTCCTGCAGTGAGCGCTGCTCCCCCTGCGTGGAAGCGAGTGGCTGCTCTTCCCGGAATCTGACCTCGGACAAACCAGCGCCGCTCGCCGCTCGGCCACTCGGCGCGTCAGCAAGTGGAGGAGTTTGAATGAATCTCACAGTGGAGAGCAGCTAGCAGTTCTCATGACTCACTCCCGCCGCCGCCGCCGCTCCCCCACTCCATGGGAACACTTTTTCCTTTCTCTCTTTCTTCCATCCTGTTCTCCAAGATGAACTCATCTCAAATCGCCGCTGGATGGACAAAGCAAGCTTTCAAACGAAGTGCGGCGGTCGCAATCTCAACCTCCCAAACGGCTCATGTGGAAAAAATGCACAACTTTGTCTCTCAATGACCGCTAATGGACAAAGATGCTTGTCGCCCACTTGAATTGCGGTGTGTCTCTGTGAGCGTTGCACAATTGTTACCAAAGAATGGAGATGAGTTGGTGACTCGACGTTTTATTCACCCAGTGTGAAACATTAATCAAAGACAACAACAACACTGAAGAAAGTCATTGTTTAAAACTTGGCATCTGAGTAGGGAATGTGCCTCTATCGTGACCTGTGCACTGGGTTTATCAATGGATGTAGGAATGGGACTGGAGGGTTAAATGTGTACATGTTGGAATGCAGGGTCAGATGGGAGAAAACGTCCAACACTCTGAGGCAGCTCTGCCGTGAAACAAAGCCTCCGGGGTTTGCGGGAGCAACGGAAAACTGTTGCCGACACGTTGTGTCCTGGAAAATATGATTTCATGTTTTTTGTTTTCTTTATTTTGTGGTGTGTGTGTGTGTGTGTGTGTGTGTGTGTGTGTGTGTGTGTGTGTGTGTGTGTGTGTGTGTGTGTGTGTGGCAACAACAGAAACTCGAGAATGTTTCAACACTTTTTTCACGTTCCCTGTAATAACTCGAAACAGAAGAAGACGTACTGTAGATCTTACCCACCAGATGCAATGCATATTTTTCCATGTCCACCTGGCTCGGCCTATACACAATACATTATTATTGTCATCATTATTATTTGGAAGGCCCCTTGTGAAAACACCACTTGGAACGTGTTCAAACTTTTGTCCGACTCACAACTTTGAAACTGGCCGTTCAGATGCATCTACAGCCAGTAGAAGCCGTTGCTAACAGTGTGGTTGCTAACAGTGTGGTGCAACGGTTGGGGTGACTGGATTCTGCTGGATATGCGTGAGTGCCCGCTGGCCAGCCGCCACAGTGCAAGTGGTGTTTAGCTCAAACCAAAGTGACAGCAGTCAGAGGCCCAGGAGCCTCCACTGGGTTGTTTTTGCTTTTTCCACTGAGGAAATGTTGCCGAGTTCTGGAAAAAAAAAATAAGGCCCATAATGCCCAAATCCATGCTGTAGTCACTAATGTTTTTAATGCTAAGAGCAGCATCAAGTTTTTGACAAGGAACCAATCTCATAACTTTCATATTTACTTTACTTTTTAGGCAGTGTTGTTGGGATTACTCCATAAAAGTAATCCAACTACTGATTACTGATTACTCCTTGAAAATGTAATCTAATTACTTCTTTAACTACTTTGATTTCATAAGTAATCAATTACTAATTACTTTAGTTAAAAAAAAAAACCAACAACATAAAGTATCAGTTGCTCAGTGCTTTGGAATGGTTTTTATTAAAGTGCAATTTTTTTTTTGTTTTGGTGCATCGTCGGATATCAATGACATTGCATGCATCATCAATCTGCAACATCATTGTTTTTGGTTGTTTTTCTAAATTTCAGACATTTTTAGCTTGCAAAATATTTCGTAAAAGTAACAGAATGCAACTTGATAAAGTAATTATGATATAATTACCAGTTTTACCACAGTTATCCTGTTACATTACTCCGCTACTCAAAAAGTACTTTAATGACAGTGGTGGGTTACATAGTAATAGATTACTTTGAGATCATAACTTCTAGATTAACTTTAATATTATTCGTGCAATAGATAAACACTGCTGTACATTTTTCTACTATGTCAGTCCATGGGGTGTTTTATACAACACCATGAGCAATATTTGTCCAGGGTGTCACCCTGCCTTCGCTCGGTGACAGCTTGGAGAGGCTCCAGCTGAGAGTTCAGGAAGAAGCAGGTATTGAAAATGGATGCATGAATGTGCAATGTCATATACAATGAGCAACATTTTTCTCTGTCATATTCAACATCACTCTTATTGTCATCTTTATCACGATCCTTATGATTTCTAATTTTTCATTTTCACTTTCTTGTTGCTCCACTGTTGCTATTCATATACTGTTTGTAATTTGGAGCTATCTGGCACAATCATTTCTTTTGGGATATTTAAAGTGCTATTCAATCTAAACTAATTCAATTTTCACAGCATTGAAATTGTTGTACTCCTGCTGCCTTGGTTTTGAGGGTATGGTTGTGATGCTTAATGCCACTTATTGTCCGCGCCAAAGAAAATGCGGTTCTGTTTCCGTGTTGTGAGGAATCAAGTCAAATATTTCGCTCTAGTTTCGTTCATGGACAAAGGAAAACGGTCGGTGAATTTCCCAAATATTCCGCGAATGACTCAGCGATGAGGTGGAACCCCCGTGCATCAACAACACTGACTAATTGTTGTTCCTTTGTTAAGACGTGCAAAGTTGCTTCCTGTCTTTTCAGGGACAGAAGGGTGTCAGCCTGTGGACGGCTCCTGGCAGAGAGCTGCTGGATGGGAACTCGGCGACGTGAACTTGGTCCTCAGCAAACACAGCTGTAAGTCAGCCGAAACAGTGTTTGAGAGTGTGGAGGAAAGAAGTAAACAGCACTTTATTTGACTGGCTGGAAAGTGGCTGGACGAATGAGAACCGGTGGACGGCTTCACCCGAGAAAAACCAGGATGTTTGTGTTTTCATATAGCGCGGCCCACGTTCACACACTCTCGGTTTATGCCCAGCCAAAGTGGTCCCCGCTCGCAGCCTCTTCCTGTGTTTATTTGCACCAGGAAATCCCTGCTGGCTTTTAAAACTACAACAAAGCTTTAAGGGGCTCCTGCAAAAACAATATCTACAGCGTGAAAACCATTCAAATGACTAAACAAACAAATTTCATTTAAATGAAATGGCTTTTTTTTTTTGTCGCCGAATGGCTTTATACAAGTGAAAAGCTTTGCCATTTACATTTCTAATGGAAGAACAGAGCCGGAGAATTGAGGTAGTCGCCACTTTCTAAAGACACTCTGTCAGCTGACTGTATTCAAATTCCACCGCGGCCAACGGTCAAGATTTGCATCTACTGGCTTGATTTAAAATACAATAAAGTGAAATGTGGCTGAGATTGAGAAGCAAACTGCCCTCGGCCCCTTGTTGACGTTTCAGGACTCAATTAAAGGCGATCAAATCTGAATTTGAATGCTCCGACTGCTGGGCGCATTTAGGGCCTGTTGATTAAGAAAAGAGAGGCTGGAGACGGAGCAGCTGGAGCAGCTGGAGGCTGGAGTCTTCAGTGCTGGAGCCAAACACCGGCCTGCCTGACATCAATACAGTCGGAAAGAAGAAATACATCCAGCATTTTACATGCACTGTTCCACCTTCCCCTTATTAGGAGCTGAGGCTGAGGTCACTGGCCTGCACAGCTGCACATGAAACAGCGCGGCAAGAGGACTTGGACAAAGACGGGCTATTTCCAGCATTCCCATAAATCCGCGGCGGCCACTACCGAGCTGACAGTACGCTCGAGTTCCTGTTTTGTCCCTCCCCCCTCCACCGAGAATAAACCTTCTGTTTCCTCCGCGGGGGGTGGGGTGGGGGGGGTGGAAAAAAAACAAGTTGTTTTATGAGTACTTTGATTTCACTTTCTCACAAGTGTGAAAAATATGTGGCGACGCCTGCGGGCCGAGGTTTAAATACAAAGACTCAAAGGGAGCGGATCTAATTAACACACTGTACTCGAGTTACTGAATGGCCGTGAAAAGCCAGCATCGGCATCATTAGATAATATGCCATCGGAGTGTCTGACAGTGACGCCTAGGAGCTGGGATTTTAACTTTTTCATGTCCTGTCATTCATGTTTTCTGTGAAGTGGAACCTTCATTTCCAGAAGCTTGGGATTTTTAATCCAAAAATGTTCTTCGGGTCTATACTTGATGTCAAGTTTAGTCATTTTATCTATTTCAGACAACTCAGCTTTAACTAAGCGAAGATTCTTGCTTTAGTCCCATATTATCCCATTTAATCACGAAAAAAAAAACCAAGAATACACTTTCATAGAAAAGAAAAAAGATGGCAAAAGTGGATTAAAAAGGATCAAAAAGTGATGGATTGATGAAAATCAAAGGTGTTAGTTGCCTTGTTTCACTGGGATGTGCCTCTCTGTACGTTGAATACACTGCACATGCATCACCTGGGGATCCAGTGGCTACAGAGGAGGTAACGCAACGGGGATTCCCCCATCAGTTCGTTTAAATGTTTTTTTCTAAAGCCTCGGCCACGTGAAAAAAAGAAAAAGAAAAAAAAGCCTCTCCAACGAAGCTATATCACCAAATAAGTTTTTTTTTTTTTTAAGCGTCTCAAAAACCAGCCAGACCAGTAAGTACACACGCAGCTTACAGGAGATGACATGCAGCGGTAAATCTGACGTGGACTATTCGTGACAAAGCAGGAGTGGCCGGCCGGCCGACTTCCGTTCTGAAAGCGCACAGACGTCATGGAAGAGGAGGGTGGGGGAAGTATGGGGAGGGGTGGCGGTGTTTTTACCAGTACAAGCGAACATCCACCTCGTCCACTGCACTGCGAGTGAACATTTTCAAGTGCACGGTTCGTCCTGTAACTTTCGTCTTCGGACGGCAGCTTGTTGCAAACGGTGGCCACAAAACACTTCAGTTCTAAGCTCAGCTTGGTTGGAGCGGCAGACAGAACGTACTGAATACAGAGCCCCCCCCGCCCCCCCACCAGGCTGCAGAACAACAACTGGGCGGGTCCAGACTGCAGAGCGCCTTCCCCAGTTTCCCCCTGTGGCCCCCGAGGGAAGGAGCACTGACGAAACATGGCCCCAAGTGTGGGAAAAAAAGAAAAGAAAAGGCAGAGTGGGTGAAGTGGTGGCGCGGGGGGCGGGGTGGGGGGGGGGGAGTGGGGGGTGGCGGGGGTCTCCACTGTCGCGTCTTTGTGTGTAAACTAATCAGCAGCAGCGGCACGCTGGGAGCCTGTCACAGCGCCACCGCAGGGGGGGAAGTGCCACTTGGCTGCCAGGTCACGCTGGTCCTCACATGGGAGGTGGTGCCCCCCCCCCCTCCACACACACACACACACACACACACACAGAGCAGAGGGCCCCCACACACACACACAGAGGAGCAGAGGAGGAGAAAAAGACCCAGCAGGAGGAATCAGAAGTGAGCGCACAGGACCGGCTCCGGAACACACCGGTAGAGGGGCTCACAAAGCCTTCACGTTCAAGCAGGTTTTCAGTGAGAAGGGCAGCCGAGCGATTCTGTGAGACATTCAGGGACACGTCGGTCCCGTTGGCAGGAACCACGTTGACGGGCCCTGCATTTCACGCTCAGGGCCACCAGTGGCATCAGGGTCAATTTCAGTGGCATCAGTGACGATTTACCTCATATCACCCTCGAAATGACACCACAGCTCCACACTCGCGCGTTTCATGTGAAGAGGTTCCTCAACAAAGTTTTAATAAGTCCGCCATAAGCTCTCCGAGAGCTCGACTTGTCCAATAAACTGCGCATTGCCGTCGCTTCATATGAGAGCGATGACGAAACAAACTATTGGGCCGTTAAATTAGTAAACAAATGAACATGATGAGCAGTTGAGTTGGTGCTCCAATGCTCCGTGTTACTGCCGCTTTAAATTGCCGATGATTGGTCAACTAAGTCTTTATCTTCTCCTTCAGTCAGGTTCTCAGGGCTTCTTATCCAATCACAGGACGCGTACGCGTGGAGCTGAGCGTCGAGCCAGCTCGCCTGTCTTGGTGCGTTCGCCGACAGCGAACAGGAGCCTGCAATGTCGCTGCTTCTGCTGATTTCATAGAAGCTGGCAACACAAGCCAGCTGAGATATGATTGGATTAAAAACAACAATGGAAGCAGTGCAGCCAAGTGGATATTATGTGACGTGAAATAACAACCGGAGAAGAACTTTAGTGTCATATTCATAGGAAAATGTGCTTTTCAAAGAATGTTTAGGAACATGTTTAGAAAGACACTGAGTAAACCCCCTGTCGAAGCCCTGCCCCCCCCCCCCCCCCCCCCCCCCCGCCACACCATCACAAATGGAGGAACGTGAGTAAGTTGGTGATTGTATGTTTGAGAGGGTCTGTGCGTCACACTGTTAGTGACAGCTCACCCCCCGACCCCCCCCCCGCCCTTCCGGCCCTGCCCACCATGTCACTTCCTACCAGTGACTTCATCCAGTGCTTCTCAAGGATGTCCCCTCTCCTTTCTAGGCACAATAAGGCTGCTTCCTGTTTAGAGCAAGTCCCTAGCAGTCCTCCCCACATGCCCAACCTCAGTTTATGTAATTTCCCCCGTTCGGTGCTCCAGCGTCCACAGCTGCCGGTTTTCATTTTCACTACTTTGGTTGTTCTCGCTCGAAGAAATAAACAAGTTGTTTATTGGCTGGCAGTCAAAAAAAGGCTGTGCATGTGTCTGGCTGTGTTGCTGTGATTACTCTGTAAAAGTAATCGAACTACTTCTTTAACTACTTTGTTTCATAAGTAATCAATGACTAATTACTAAGTACTTTAGTTAAAAAAAAAAAAGATAAAGGAACGTCTTGTTTCTGATTCCCATCCTGTTTGTGTGAACCATCCAGTGCAGCAGTGTCGCCTCACAGTAGTGTGACGGTCGTAGGTTCCATTCCCCGGGCTTGGGGCCTTTCTGTCTGTATGTTCTCCCTGTCTCTGTGTGGGTTCTCTGGGTTCGACTCCCGGGTTCCACAGTCCAAACAACATGCATATGAGCCAAATTATAGAATAGAATAGAATAAACTTGATTGATTCCCAAAGAAGGAAATTTGTGCTGTTACAGCAGCAGTAGACGCACCAAAACAGTGTCAATGCTTTGTGTGCCAAAAAGCAGTGTTGTTGGGATTACTCCATAAAAGTAGTCCAACTACTGATTACTGATTACTCCTTAAAAAAGTTATCTAATTGCTTCTTTAACTACTTTGTTTCATAAGTAATCAATTACTAATGACTAATTACTTTAGGTAAAAAAAAAAAAAAAAAAAAAAAAAAGACAAAGCAAAAGTTGAGAACGTCCTGCGCACGTACAACGAACCACAATATTCTTTGATTTGGACGAGATGAACTCAAAATTATGTTTGCATTTCCAGCCGCTGCCGTGCTGGTTTTGGTGCGTCGTCGCACACCAATGACGTCGCATGCACGGCTGCATCATCAATCTGCGACGTCGTTGTTTTCGGTTGTTATTCCAAATTTCAGACATTCCGTGCATAATAAGACATTTTCAGCTTGCAAAATATTTCAGAAGAACAGTGGAATCGTTACTTGATAAAGTAATTATGATATAATTACCAGTTTTGCCAAAAGTAAATCCCTTTACATTACTCTGTTACAAAAAAAAGTAGTTTAATTACAGTAGCGGATTACTTAGTAATAGATTACCCGCCAACTCTGGTGACTGGACTGTGTAACCTATTATTTCCTGACAAGCCAGGTCATGCAATGGTAATGCAATTTGACGTGTACTTTCAGTTGCGCTTGTAAGTGAAATGTGGGGTACAAATAACACGACATAAACAAAGCTGCTTTGCCTTGCTTACTCATTAATGAATTAATGATTGTAATACTTCTTTCAATGACTGTGATGAGTAAAGTTTAAAGCAACGTTTGCTCATCATTACTCACATGTAAGAATGAATATGCTTTTCTTTTTGTTTGTCCCTGTGCCCCCCTAAGGAAAGCACCATGGGGCATTGTGGTGGGTGGTGGTGGAGGGAATTGGGGGGGTGGATAATTCAATGGCTCTAGCAGAGATTGGGAGGAGGGGGGGGGGGGGCATAAGTTAATAAAAACAATTAGCAACAACATTTACGCTTCATAAGGTACATATAGGGAGAGGGGCAGGGCCAAAATTGTTCACCCTTCCAGGAGAGCACCCCTTTTTTTTTGTACACGTCAGGACTTCTGGAGGGAATCTTCGCTTCCAAGAGACATGTGGGCCACAAATGTGTTTTCAAGTGTTGAGCTAAAAACCACCATTCCCTCTGTAATCCACCAAAGTGCAGCTGGTCAGTAGAGCACTATAGGGTGCAGCTCAAAGAACAATCACTTCCCTTTATCAAACCAACTGTCTACACTAATTACTGCTGGTAAGTGTTTCCTGCTTAAAAAATGTTGCTAAAAATGTAGCTAAAAATGTATTTCCCTTATAAAAACGGAACCGTCGCGGTCACTTCTCTTCACCAGCAGAGAGAAGCCCGACTGGGGTTGGAGGGGAGCCAGCTGACAGCCTCGGCCTGAAGAACCTAAGACCCTTACCCCAAGGTCCACATGAGTATAGCTTGCAGGCCTGTTTGAAAAATAGCAACACCTGTTGAGCTGCGTCTAAAATTCCATTTTATACAACCTTGTTAAGTCATTGTTGATAATTATTGAGAACTCATTAACTTGATAAGTGTCTTCACAGAGATGAGTATTGTTCATAATATATTTATACATATATATATATGTGTGTACATATACACATTACGTTGGTTTTTTTGTTTTTGTTTTCTTTTATTTTGTTTTTTCAGTAATTCATACTTTCAGGAGTACGAATGACAAACTGGTAGTCCTTCATATGACTCAGGACTCACGAAGTAGCTCTCAGTGGCAAAAAGGTTGGCGACTCCTGCTTTAAACAGTCATCTGAGCAGAGGATAGCATTTTGCACCCTGAGGGAAAAAAAAAAAAGTGATTTTAATCATGTTTGCACGTTCACAATCATTGAGTTTCTAAGGTTGGACACTGAGATCTGGATCGGATTTCCTAAACGGTAATATCTTGTATCTGACAAGGATTGTTCCAATCACCTGTGTTTGCTTCTAGCAAAGAGATTATAGAGATTAGAATCACTGATAGGTGACATTCACTGTTGCATCCGGATTTGCCTTGCCGTCTATTCCCCCCCCTCCCCCCAGAGGCAGTTATAAGCAACCCTGTCCAATTGTTTAGAACATTCCTTTGTATTTTTGTGTGTGCCACTTCTTGTTTAACATTTAACAGTAGTCATAGTAATCCCATCCAACCGCCTCTGCCCCCCCCCCCCCATCATCTTACATATTTGAAGCACGTAAAAGGGCCGCAGGCAGAGATCGCCTGTTTGTTTTGCCACCTGACAAAGATGCTCACCCCGCGCAGCTCTGCGACGTTTTGTCTGAAACTGAGATTGAGAGAAAGCGACCGACAACCTCACTTTCTCTCTCCGCCTGCAACTTCAGACACGCATTTTGTTTACAGACTGGAGTTGTGATGCAGACCGAGCGAGGAGGAGGCAGGAGGAGGAGGAGGAGGAGGAGGAGGAGATACGGTCGAGAGCCACCGCCCCCCACCCCCCCACCCCCGCCGCCGCCCGCGTCCCGCCTCCGGTCCTACTGCGGGGCTGCGCTCCCCTCACCGCTCACATGTGTGGGAGCCCGCCTGCCTTCTGCTCCTCACACGCACGGGCACACACACGCTGGAGTTCCCTTGGATTTTCTAGATCACTTTTAACCTCTTTTCACAGGTGCGTTCAAAATTCTTCTTTTCGTTGTTGCTGTTTGTTTGTTTGTTTGTTTGTTTGTTTGTTTCAACGCCGATGGCATTTGGCGACTTGAGCCAGGCGCGGCAGTAATACAGAGAACCGACAGTAAGTGAGTAATGATTGTCAGATGTTGCAAACATGATGTTTGAAATGCTGACTTTTAGATTGTATTTTCGTTTTTTAATTCGTTTTTCTAAAAACGCATATACAATTTGTTAGTTTCTAATTGCACGTCTTTTGTCCATGCATTTGTCTTCTTTGTCTTCTTCTTTTATATATTCTTTTATTTTTTAAACAACTTTCTTTTCTTTTTTTTATTGGGGTAAAAATGAAGGCCAAATAGTTAAGCAATCTTTTTCCACATTATCTTTTTGAAGACTAAAGCTGTTTAAAATATCAACTGTTGATAATCATAACAACAGTGTGATTTTTGTTTTCAGTTACAGACTGTTCTAACTTACTACATTTTCCTCTAACTTTCGACAATGCAGGTTGGCCGCCCCTAGCGTGGAACTTTTGCATTGCAATTTTTTTTTTTTTTTTTTTTCTCCCCAAGGAAGACGGGAATTCTTATCACACCTCAGTGGGAATTCACAAGCACTCAGTGCGGCTGCTTTTGGACTCGACAAAGACAGAGATGATCAACTGCCGAGCCTCACGACCCCTTTATCTGTGGATTTAATCAGTGAAATAATCTTTAAATGAGATAAAGGCAAACAAAAGATTAAAAAGAACTCAGTAGAGCGGAACCCCAGGGGGGGAACTTGGCCACAGAGACGTCCCACACTGCCTGGGCTTCTGACGGGTCCTCAGCCATGCCTTTATCCCTCTCCTCAAGAAACTTGCTGGGAATGTTCACCGAGTACCAGAGCAACG
The DNA here is from genome assembly GCF_046127955.1 of Nelusetta ayraudi. Classification (NCBI taxonomy): domain Eukaryota; kingdom Metazoa; phylum Chordata; class Actinopteri; order Tetraodontiformes; family Monacanthidae; genus Nelusetta; species Nelusetta ayraudi. Next base: position 4,059,400 of record NW_027466084.1, read on the forward strand.
CCGTCATCATCGAGCACTACAACTTCACGGGGAAACTGAAGGAGAACAAATACAAGGACGGACTGAAGCCCGAGGCCATCGCCTTCCTGCTGGTGTGCCTGCTCATCATCGCCGAGAACGCCGTGGTGCTTCTGGCTCTTTGGAAGAACAAGAAGTTCCACGTGCCCATGTACTACCTCCTGGGCAACCTGACCCTCTCGGACCTGCTGGCGGGCTTCACCTACATGGTGAACATCACCATGTCCGGGGCCAAAACGCTCAACATGACCCCGGTGCTGTGGTTCCTGAGGGAGGGCGGGGTGTTCATCATGCTGGCGGCCTCGGTGGTCAGCCTGCTGGCCATCGCCATCGAGCGCCACGTCACCATGATGCGGATGAAGCCCTACCAGGGGGACAAGCAGGGTCGCATGTTCGCCCTGATCGGGGCCAGCTGGGTGCTGTCGGTGTTCCTGGGCATCCTGCCGGTCCTGGGCTGGAACTGCATGGGCCGGCTGGAGCAGTGCTCCACCGTCCTGCCGCTCTACGCCAAGAGCTACATCCTCTTCTGCGTCACCGTCTTCAGCGCCATCCTCATGTCCATCGTGGTGCTCTACGTGCGCAT